>NC_086105.1:92534119-92898286 GCF_963921235.1 Mobula hypostoma
AATTAATCATTCCCACTTTGCCTGCATGTGAACACATCGGGCAATCCACAATACCAATTTACCTGGGCCCACAATGCGTCCACTGGGGATAAGCCACATACCACTGTGTTGCTTACAATGCATCTTTTCCCACTTTACCCTTTTGGTCAATGGAGCAGTGGACTGGTGTGCTCATACATCCTTCAAAATGGGGGATTATCATTAGAGCCAACTACGTGGGGGCATTTGTTTCTGGCACTGCAGGGGTGGACCTAGCTATTGCCTCTTTTGCAGTACAATCTGCTGCTTTATTGCCCTTAGAGAGCTCATCCATGTGTCCAGGATGTGCTCCTGTAATTGGCTCCTGTAATGCAACCAGTAAGTTTTGTATGTGCACTGAATTTTCAATAGGGAAACCTTCTGAGGTCAAAAATCCCTGTGATTTCCAGATCTGTCTATAAACATGTACTACTTCAAAGGCGTAGCACGAGTCAGTATAAATATTGTCAGTCTAGCCTTTAGCAAGTATACAAGCCCTAGTGAGCGCAAAGAGCTCACTTGTTTTGCTGAACTAGACACGAGAAGTGCCTCTGCCTTCAACACGGATAAGGGAAATAATTGCATATCCTGCACATGGTTTTCCCATATCGTTACATAAAGCCGAACCATCAACAAAGAAAATTAAATTGGCATTAATAGGAGTGTCAGTAAGGTCCACATGAAGTTTTACTACTAATTATGTAACAGTTTCACAGCAGTGGGAATTGCTATCTTCCTCCATTGGGAGAAGAGGGGCCAAACTAAAGAGTTGCACAGCTAGTAATTCCAACACTTGAGTTTGGTAATGACTCCATTTCATACTTAGTTTGCCTCGCGGCATGGGTGTAAGGGTTGCATGGCACAGTGAGTCAGTAACGTTTCCATTGGATGTGGGACATGGGCACGAGTAAGGTGATTATGAGTCAGAGGCTGCGTGTGCTGAACAACATGGCCAGAGGCTGCCAACGCTGGCAGACAACCTGGCAGACGTCTGGCTATTGGGTCTAACTGAACACTGAAATAAACAATTGGCCTTTGTCTTTCCTGTGGTTCTGAGTCAAAATGAGCTGAACAGAACCTTTCTTATGGTGAACGAAAAGGTGAAACTCCTTACTGTGAAGCTGCTGGGAGGCCCAAAGCTAGGGCAGATATCATTGCATCTTTTATATGTTCAAATGTCTCCACAGTTTCCGGGGTGCAGCCTAATAGATCTGCTTGATTAGGAAATGATATATTCTGGAGCAGCTAACAATAGCTGCATAATCTAAAATCCACTGTCTACAATATGCAGTCATCCCCAGGAAATGCTTCATTTCCCTATGAGTGTTTGACTGCAGGGCTTTGACTATTGCCTTAATCTGAGTCTTGACCAAAGACCCTGTATTCTGAGATAGGGTATTTCCCAGATAAGTAAATTCTTCTTGTACAACCTGTAGTTTGTGTTAATACTTTATGATCTTTCTTAGCTAGCTTATGTAAAAGGTAGAGGGACTCCTGCTCACAGGCTCCATTGCTTGAGGGGGGTCAACAGGAGATCATCCACTTACTGTATTAGAGTAGAGCCCCTGGGGAACTCCTTAACTTCCTCCATTTGCAATTTACATGGCAAAACACTGATTGCATCAAAACTATTTTCCAAGAAATGTCAAACTCACAATCAATATGTCAAAAGTCTTGAGCAACAACTATGTTCTATAAAAGAAAGCAGTCTTGTTAGTAAAGCAACTTCTAGGATTGCTCCCAAAATATTCCAATCTTTCCAAAATTGTTGATTTCATATACCAAATTTAACTGTCTACAATGAGCAATTTACTCAGAAATGTGGGCATCTCATATCCAGAATACAGATGCACAGGTTTGTGCATCACACATCAAGGTTGCTGGTAAACGCAGCAGGCCAGGCAGCATCTCTAGGAAGAGGTACAGTCGACGTTTCGGGCTGAGACTGTACCTCTTCCTAGAAATGCTGCCTGGCCTGCTGCATTCACCAGCATCTTTGATGTGTGTTGCTTGAATTTCCAGCATCTGCAGAATTCCTCGTGTTTGCACAGGTTTGTATCTCCTTATCCTGGATTCCACATGGCCAGAGTGGAATCTGGGTTTCTCCAAAGTCAATTACATAGAAAATAAATAAAGAAACACAACCCAAAAAAAAACCAGACAAGACAAAACAAAGATCCATGCTTGTGCCTTTCTTCCTTCAAAGCCTTCACAAGCGACTACGAAACTTAAATAGTTAATTCTCACCATGAAAAGCTTACAAACATTTTACAAAGAACCAAGGAGGAGAAAACAACTGCTGCATGGTGCCCATCACATGAACACATTTTAAAGCACTAAGGCAAACTCACTGCAGAGTGAAATATTTCACTTAATTACCTTTTGGTCTAAAGCACGGGACTAATTCAAACTTTAATATCAATTGAGCAAACTCTCTCTCTCAAGTGAGCTCACATGTGGCCACACTTCACACACTTAAAACATGCAAACAATTCACACTTTAAACCATTTCAGAAAATCTTCTTTTCCTAGGGGATAAACCAAAATATTCAGTACAATCAGACAAAATTGAGGAAATAAGTTATTTTTAAGACTTTAAAACAAAGAAATGTTGAGTTATTCATCATGTACAAGTAAGCATTAGGCAAGTTTAAAGCATGACATCCCTGCATTAACCAAAGTTCCAACATATTCTGACTCTTCTCCAACTCAAATCTATTCTAATATTAATCCATATACTCCTTGGAACACCATCCATAAACAGGATACAAATGCAGTGGGATGTTCTCTGTTCCTCTGGTAATATTTGCCTATTGCATCCACTAGGTTTCCTCTGTGAATGCCCACAACAGTCAATATTGCATTCTTTAATTCCTCATTTGTTCCACTTGCATGTTGCAGTGTATCTGGCAAAGCAGCATGTATGTTCAGATGCAAGCACATTATAATCAATCTCATTTTCTTGGCACCATCTAGACTGTGTATTGCTCTCTGATAGCTCTGGAACAGCTCTCTTGGATCATACCTGGGCATGTATGTCCTGATATCCTTAGCAACATCCCTCAGCTGCTGTAACCCAAAGGGGGTAGTACATGTTATATTTTAGTTTTGATTCCTAAACTGGCTCCACTCTCCCTGATAGTGAGTAGGGGGGCAATCGTGCCAACGAAAACACAGTCTCTCCTTGGTTGTATGTCGGCTGGGGATCCTCGGATTGAGGCTCCCCATCATAACCATATCTGGACACCTTGTCTGCTAAATATTCCAATGCATATTTCCATGTTTACCCTTCTCTCCGCTTTCAAAAGCACTTATTGTTCCTCTGTGCAGCAAGTTGTCTGAGCAGCTTTTGTATCTGCTTTAAATACTTTGTATATCTCTAGTGCTGTGTTTCTTTCCATGTACTGATTTGTGTCACATTCATATCTGCATTGAAATCACTGCTTCTCACATGCTGGGACATATGTGTCAAATCCATACTTCTCTGCATCTGTAAATCAGTAACTTTCTCTTTCTGGATCAGGGAAAGGCACACTCTGCCCCATCTTTTACTTTATCTTTTTTTGTTCTATTTACATTTATCAATGATCTATCACCTTCCTAGTTTTCACTAGAATCTTGTTGGGTTTAAGAAATTTTCAGTATATAGTTTCAGTTATCAGAGAGGAGCTGAAGACAGTCGGTCAGCTAGTGCACTATAAAAGAAGTTTTGTCTAGCGAAGCGGCCATCATCATCACAGCCATTGTCGGAGTGGACTGAGTCAGACTGGGGCGGCTTTGGCTCAACAGGTTTCGGCGTACACAGGCAGAGATGAGGGTAGGTTCCGAATTTCAGTCCTGGGTATAACTCTAACCTGCAACTGGTGATGAGGCTCTGATTGGGGACTATCAGAGTTTTGGGGAAAGTGAAGCTATCCCTTCATCATTCATTGCTCCCAGGGCCGCTCTGACCCGGAATGGTAGCTCCTGCAAGGGTTCCTGCTCAGGATATGAGCGAAGGCCAACAGCAGATCCGGCAGGTTCAGTAACTGAACTTATGATGGAGAAGGCGGATGAGCTATGACTTCAAATGTCAACGGGTATAGTACAGGCGGATGAACATTTGGGAAGAGAAACGGCAATTTCTTTAGTTCACCCAATAGTAGGCAATAGCAAACCACTGTTGCTATTTGCTAAGAAAACCATGGTCAAACTCACAAAATGTATCACACAGCAGCAGCGTCAAGAGGATCTTCAAGACAATTCTGAAGATGCTTCGCTCGGTAGAGTTGATTCTGGGCAGCAGGGGGTCCCTGACCGTCATCAAGCTACTGCTCATAAAATTCAAGTAACACAAAAGAAAATTATTGCCACTTGGAATGTAAGAACCCTATATCAAGCAGGAAGATTGGACAATGTGATAAATGAAATGGGAAGACTAAAGATTAACATCATGGGAATTAGCGAAGCTCGTTGGATAAGTGCTGGAATACAGATTAGAAATAAAACACTAGTTCATTCTTGTGGAACATCCCATACTGATGGAGTAGGAATTCTTATGGACGAAAACATGGCAAAAAGTGTTTTAGGATATTGGGCAATGTCAGAAAGAGTGCTCCTTGTTAGATTCAGAGGACAACCATTTGATTTAGCAATTATATGGGTATATGCACCAACAACAGATGGAACAAATGAAGATATAGATAAATTCTATGAAGAGCTTGAACAAGCAAAGAATAGATGCAAATCTCAAGATAAGGTTATTGTCATGGGAGATCTAAATGCTAAAGTAGGACAAGGTGCTGATGGAAATACCATAGGAAAGTTTGGACTAGGGGAAAGAAATGAAAGAGGTGAGAAATGGGTAGAGTGGTGCAAGATGAATAATCAGGTCATTATGAATACCTACTTTAAAAACCATCCAAGACACTTGTGGACCTGGAAAAGTCCAGGTGATAACACTAGAAATCAAATTGACTTTATTACCATAAACCAAAGATTTAGAAACTCAGTGACTCGATGCAAAATATATCCAGGTGCAGACTGTAATAGTGACCATAACCCAAGAGTATGTCATGTAAAATTAAAACTTAAAAAATTAAAGAAGCAAAAACCTGAACAATCCCTTGACTACTTGCAATTAATTAAACAAGAAAACTTAAGACAAAAATTTACAATTGAAGTAAGGAATAGCTTTCAAGGTCTAGAAATAGAATCTGTTGAAGATGATAGCAATCATGTAGAAATGAAGATCAACTCTCTAAAGGATGCCTTGGTAGAATCAGCAAAGTCAGTGATTCCTAAAAAAAGAAAAAAGCACAAAGAGTAAATGGATGACAGATGAAATCAAAAATCTATTGGAAGAAAGGAGACAGAAGAAAGCAAATCCTATAGAATACAAGTCCTTAGATAAAAAAGTTAAAAGCTTATGTCAAAAAGACAAAGCAGAATGGTTAATCCAGGAATGTGAGCAAATAGAAAGAATCCCTGTTACTGATCCAAAAAGGTTACATGAACAAATCAAGAATATCACTGGTAAAAAGCTCCTCTGTTCTTCAGGTGTACGTTTGAAAGCAAAGGACGGTACTATAATCAATGAAAAAGATGAGGTTATGAACAGATGGACTGAGTATATTCGGGAATTGTTTGAAGATGATCGAGGCGAAAAACCAGAAGTTAAGAAAAACATTGAAGGTCCAAGTATTTTAAAATCTGAAGTTCATAATGCAATAAATAAGATGAAGAAAGGAAAGGCAGCAGGTCCTGATGAACTAGTAATAGAACATATTATCGCCCTTGAAGATTATGGAATTGAAAATCTTACTGATTTAATCAATGACATTTATGAGACTGGAATAGTACCAGAAGAGATGAAAAAAAAAATCAGTATTTATCACTCTTCCTAAGAAACCTGGAGCAATAGAATGTGAATTACATTGGACCATTAGTTTAATGAGTCATATGACCAAGATACTTCTAAGAATTTTGATGACAAGAGCTAAAAGTAAGATACAAGCTGAAATAGGCAAGGAACAATGTGGTTTTGTGAAAGACAAAGGAACAAGAAACAAAATATTAATGTTAATACTATCAGAATGAGCTATTCAAGTGCAAAAAGATTTGTTTGTTTTATCAACTACACAAAAGCATTTGATAAAGTGAAGCACAATAAGTTATTTGAAATATTACAGAAAACTCTAGATCTAGATTTGAAAGACCTCCGCCTAATCAGAAATCCGTACAGGGAACAAACCGCCGCTGTAAGAATAGATGGAGAAGTGAGTCAGTTTACGAAAATCAAGAGAGGCGTTAGACAGGGGTGTGTTTTCTCCCGATTTATTTAATGTGTACAGTGAAACAATATTACAAAAAATAAGAGACATCTTGGGAATAAAAGTTGGTGATGAAAACATCAATAATTTCAGATATACAGATGACACTGTGTTAATTGCAAGTATGGAGGAAGAACTACAAAACTTAATTGATATAATTGTTGAAGAAAGTGCAAAAATGGGTCTATCTATCAATTGCAAAAAGTCAGAATGTATGGTGATATCCAAAAAGAAGGAGAATAGGCTGGAGGAGAAGATGGCGGTGCGACGCAGCTCGCAGCAGCCACTCTGGTGGTGATGTCTATTATTTGTCAAGTAGGGTGCCATGTACTATCCTGATTTGATGGAGACAGACATGAGACCCCGGAGGAACATCTGGTGAAACTTCTGAAATGCCTGCTTTGCTGCTGCTGCTACTGTGTGGTCCAGAATCTCCGGAGGAGAAGGCTCTGAGTCCTTAGCTTTGCTTGTTGCTCGGTGGCCGGGGTCGAAGCGTTCGGCAGAAATGGAGCTCGGAGAGGCTGTGTCAGAGGGGCTGGTCGGAGGCTCAAAATTTTCGGATGGACTCAGGGTCCGCTGTGGTCGGGTGCTACCAACAGTGCTGCATTGGTAAGTTGGCGGCGCTTGGAGGTTCATCTGCGTGAGATGATGATGATGAGTTGATCAGGACTTTGAGACTTTTTTTTTTACCGTGCCCATGGTCTGCTCTTTATCAAATTAGGGTATTGCTTTGCACTGTTGTAACTATATGTTATAATTATGTGGTTTTGTCAGTTTTAGTCTTGGTTAGTCCTGTGTTTTTCTTGTGATATCATTCTGGAGGAACGTTGGATCATTTTTTAATGCATGCATTTCTAAATGACAATAAATGAGGACTGAGTGTCCTCATAATCTAATCTAATCTGATCCTATCTGCAGGCTGAGAATAAATGGGGAAGACATAAAACAAGTGCACAACTTTTGCTACTTAGGAAGCTGGGTGACATCAGATGGCAGGTGCAACTTGGACATCAAAAGAAGAATAAGGATGGCAAAAGACACCTTTATGAGAATGAAGAGTATACTGACCAATACTAAACTAGGCATGACAACCCGCCTCAGAGCACTGAAACGTTACGTTTATCCAGTTATGTTATATGGCTCAGAATATTGGACAATATCTAGTAACGTAAGGAAACAAATTGTAGCAGCAGAGATGTGGTTTCTGAGGATGATGCAAAGAATATCATGGACAAAACAAATATCTAATGAGGATGTCATGAACAGAGCAAACACAAAAAGAGAAATAATGTATGAGATCATGAAAAGGCAACGTAACTTCATTGGACATGTGATTAGGAAAGAGGAGTTAGAATGCATGGTAATTATTGGAAAGATTGAAAAGAAGAAAGCAAGAGGAAGACAAAGACAAATGATGGAGACAGCAGCCAGAGAACTGGAAATGAATACCAATGTATTGATCCACTTAACCCAAAGCAGGAGTGTGTGGGCCATGGCAGTCAAAGCTCAAACTGGGCATGGCACCTGAAGCTGATGATGATGATGATATAGTTTCAGTACCTGGTGCCCCTGACATCCTTTTGTTATTGGATGGTTTACTAATTTTCTTTCTCAAATTACCTCAGTAAAATTTCATGCATCCTTGACTCTAGGTAGACCTGTATAAGTGTCCCTGATACTGATCCATCCAATTCACATGCTCACCTCTTTTACACGTCCCAGATGCTAGGATGACCTGTGTAAGTGTTCATCTCTTTTATTACTCAAAGCTTCTGTTGTCACATCAAATGCATCAGAATCACAACAAGAGAAACTGATCCATTCAAGACCATGGCATTGATCACAAAGTATAGGGTGAAAGTGAGACAAAGCACAAAATCTGACTGCAAGAGGAAAAATTTGCAGAAGTGAAAAGATAACTTACTTTTCAGTGATTGCTGCCTCTGAGGAGTTTCCCCTAGGCAGCCCTGTCCTCAGAATTCCCCGTGTCGCTGTTGCACCTAGACCAGCAATTCTTGGTGGCACCTCCAAATTCTGACATGTACAATTCAGCTAGGTCTCATAATATACAGTAACAAACTACACTAAATTCAGAGTGGATTAAATTATAAGCACATTTATTACTTGCAAGGGAAGGTCTACCTTCACACATTGTTGTTGGAAAATAGCTTCAATCTTACAGCTCAGAAAAAAACATTTTTCTACTTTTACAGAGACCAGTAATTCATCAGTTTCATGTCTTTAAGGTTGTTCTATCCTATAATGGCATTCCTTCCTTATCTGGATGTCATCTAAGGATGGCTTTGTTGCCAAGTTTGAGATGATATGAAGATTGGTGGAGGAGCGGGTTGCCACACTGGGGTGCTGGAAACAGACCCAAATGCAAGACACAGACACTGAAGTACAAGGAACAGGACTTGACTAGAGTAGGGACATGACAGGATTCAGGCAAGGAGCAGGGACGAGAATGTAGACTTGGGCTAGGGAAAGCGGGACCAGGACTAGGAACCATGGACTAGGAGACAAGGCTTGGACTCCGAGCCCGAGACTGGACAAGGACCCAGAACCTGGGTTTTGCCTCGGGCTCGGACCCCAGAACCAGGCAAGGACATGACATGGCTTCAGGACAGGACGTGGCTGGGGTCTAGAGGCCTGAGTTTGGAGACAGGCTGGGGGCTTTGCTCTTGAGGCTTGAGTCATCGGTCTTGAGCTTGGCTTGGGATCCTCGAAGCTTGGGGTCTTGGGTCTTGAGCTTGGCTTGGGAGCCTTGAGGCTTGGGGTCTTGGGTCTTGAGCTTGGCTTGGGATCCTCGAGGCTTGGGGTCTTGGGTCTTTAGCTTGGCTTGGGATCCTCGAGGCTTGGGGTCTTGGGTCTTTAGCTTGGCTGCGGGATCCTTGAGGCTTGGGTTCTTGAGTCTTGAGCTTGGCTTGGGATCCTTGAGGCTTGGGTTCTTGAGTCTTGAGCTTGGCTGCGGGATTCTCGAAGCTTGGGTTCTAGGAGCTTGGCTGCAGGATCATTGAGGCTAGGGTTCTTGGAGCTTGGCTTGGGATCCTCGAGGCTTGGTTTCTTGGGGCTTGGCTTGGGATCCTTGTGACTTGGATTCTTGGAGCTTGGCTGCGGGATCTTCATCTTGAAATGCGGAGGCTGATAACTCGGAGGCTAGAGCAGAGAGACCAACGGGGAACTGAACATCAACATACAGCCATGACTTGTCCTTCGAAAAACTGTGACTCATCATTAACACGACACCAACATGAGACAGTACAGTACATAAACATAGAGCCGGTTCTTATACTTAGACAAGCTGGGACTCAACCTCTTCACACCAAAGTGGGACAAGTCCACCTGTTGGGTAATGGCAGGATGGCCAGACTTACTCAACAGAGGCAAAGACAAGACATGACCCTCCACAGGGCAACAGCAGAACAGCCTGACTTACCCCACGGAGGCAAGGACAAGTCAAGACAGATCCCCCAACAGGGCAACAGCAAAACAGTCTGACTTACCCCATGGAGGAGAGGACAAGAAGAGACAAACACCACAGAACATTAGACAGTTCCATCTCCACTCCAGGGAAGCTCCGAGTCTCAGTTCAGCCAGCAACCTCAACTGGCTACAGAAACAGCCAGATCCCGACCTAGCTTGGAGTGGCTGGCAGCCACTCAGCTGACCCAGGAAACAGCCGAATCCATACTGCAAAGACCACTCTAACGAGTGGCAACAAGGCTCCATGAAGCAGTGGTCCTCCAACCAGGTCTAGAGATCACGAATGGTTTCACTCACCTTCCATCAGCAAGTTGCTCCAAGGGGGACTGACAAGACAAACCAGCTGCCCACACTTAATCCCAAGGCTACTTATATTGCAAGCCCAAAGATGGGAATCAGGTACCTATGATTAACTCAAATGAGGGACAGCTGGAAGACCCGGAGTCCTGAGTCCACGGACCGGACCATGAACCGGAATGCGGACTTCACGGACCAGACCATGACACAGGTAGTGTTGAAGAAACAGGTAGGCAACAGAAGGACTGAGATAGATTAGGAGACTGGACAAGAAAGTGGCAAATTAAATACAATGTTGGAAAATACATGGTCATGCACTTTGGTAGAAGAAATAAATGTACAGACTATTTTCTAAGTGGAAAGAAAATCCAAAAATCTGAGATGCAAAGGAACTTGGGAGTCCTTGTGCAGCACACCCTAAAAGGTTAACTTGCAGGTAGAGTCCATGGTGAGGCAGGCAAATGCAATGTTAGCATTCATTTCAAGAGGTCTAGAATACAAGAGCAGGGATGTGATGCTGAGGCTTTGTAAGACACTGGTGAGGCCTCACCTTGAGTATAGTAAACAGTTTCGAGCTCCTCATCTAAGAAAAGATGCGATAGCATTGGAGAATGTTCAGAAGAGGTTCACAAGGATGATTCTCGAAATGAAAGGGCTATCATATGAGGAGTGTTTGACAGCTTTGGGTGTTTACTCACTGGAATTTAGAAGGATGAGGGTGGATCTAATTTTAACATTTCGAATGTTGAAAGGCCTAACCAGAGTAGACGTGGAAAAGATGTTTCTCATGATGGGGGAGTCTGGGCCAAGAGGATACAGTCTCAAGATAGAGGGGCATTCATTTAAAACAGAGCTGTGGAGAGACTTCTTGAGCCAGATGGGGGTGAATTTGTGGAATTTATTACCACAGGAAATTGTTATGTTCTTGATTGGTCATGGCATCAAAGGTTATGGGAAGAAGGCTGGAGAGTGGGGCTGTGGTGGGAAAATTCAACAATCAGCCATGATTGAATGACGAAACAGACTCGATGGGCCAAATGGCCTAATGCTGCTTCTATGTCTTATGGTCTTATCTATTCTTTTAATCCATTTGCTGCCCCCCCATGACAGTAGTGCCCTGTTTTTCTTTGTTATCAAAACATTCCTTATCATAAATACACTGCCTGCCATAAACATATACAGACTTCTTGACAGCCTCCATCCAAACCAACCAACAAACCTGCAAAGCACTCTGGGATCACACAGGTTTTATTTTCTCAAACCACATTTTACAAGAGTTATAAATTCACAAAGACTTCAGCGTTACAGATATTTTCCCACACCTTTTAGGTAGGGAACTCTAGATCTGCTGTAAATATTTCTCCTTATCTCCTGACTAACCCTTTTACCAATTTGTTTCAATTGCTTTAAATTTATGCCCTCTTTTTTGACCACCATATTTAACTAATAGTTTCTTTTTTATTTACTTTTCTAATTTTATTCACTTCAGTCAAATCTCCTCTTAGTCTCCAATGTTCCAATGAAAACATCCTTAGCTTATCCAATTTTCCTTCATGGGTACAAATTTTCTGTCCTGGCAACATCCCTATAAATCCCCTCTTCACCCTTTCCAGTGCTATCATTTCTTTCCCGTCATGTAATGACCAGCACTGTACTCGAGGTGTGAACTCTATTTACCACTCTTCTGCCCAACTGAGTAGACTTCTTATAATGTAACACATATATAGGCATCTCCAAGCAGCAAAGAGGTTCATTTTGCACAGGTAGTGATTTTGTTCATAAATCAGAAAATACACAAAAATTACTACCTATGGTGAACATATTCCACAATATTATAAGCAATAGCATCACAACTATATAAGAAAGAACAGTTACTAAAATTGAAAAGGGAGAGGAAACTTGTTCTGCCATTTGTAAGCACATATATTGGGCTTCTGAACATAATAATGTTATGGGAGCCCACGTGTGTACAGGTGCCCATAATTCAGTGCTCTTAACCTGGGGATGGTCTGTCCTCCTGTACATTGCACACACTGACAACACTATTTACACTCACACAATAGATACACACACAAAACAGCTGAAACATGCACACATACACATACACACACATGCACATACACATGCATACATACATGCACAAAAAATATGCATGCACACAAATACATGCACACATGCACACACACGCACACACACACAAGTGTGCATACATACATGTGCGCGTAAACATGCACATACACATGCACGTGCACACATACACACACGCAGATACACACACATGCACACACTCACATGCACACACACACATGCACACACATACATGCATGCACACACACGCACACACGCACATTTAAGCGCACACACACATGCACACATACACACGTGCACACACATACATGCATGCACATACATGCATGCACACACACACATGCACACACACGTGCACACACACATATACACACACAAACACACACGCAAGTGTGCATACATACATGCGCGCACACACATATACACACACAAACACACACATGCACACACACAAGTATGCATACATACATGCGCGCACACACATACATATGCACGTGCACACATGGACACACACTTATGCGCACACACATGCACACACATATGCACACACATACATGCACACGCATACACACAAGTGCACTCACATGCACACACACATGCACACACGCACACACAAACATGTGCACACCTATACACACACAAACACACGGATGCACACATATGCACAACATGAGCATGCACACACAGATGCATGCACACACATACATACATACACACATGCACACACGCCTGCTTACACACACACATGCACACACACAAGCAGACACAAACACAAGTGTGCACACACATACACACACACTCTTGAAAAAGTGTGTGTGTATGCTTGTACTACCAAGCTGTGGCTTCAATGGAAGTTGGTCAAACAGGGAAGAAGACATTTTAGATGATTGTCAGCTGCCACTGGAACATGACTCCAGTGTATCCACTCAACTAGTGAAACGCAGGGGGTTGAAAGCATCTGCCTACTGGAGCAGGGTTATAGAAAGATCATTGATGGAGTTGAATCTCAAAGACCTAGTCTTCTACTATACTGGTTGTTAATTAAGGCAGCTGTAATTTTTGTATAATTGAAAATTCACACGATCATTATTTTTTAATAAATGAATCATCACATTACTCATTTGGTTTCAAAAGTTTCCCATCAGAAGAGATGAATTCAGTGGCAGATACTGTATGTGAACTGGAGTATGTGGGAACGCACTTCATTTGCCTGAATGACTTTGTTTCAGTCCAACTGCATCAGCAGCATTCCTTACTCATTATTGAAGTTATAATTTGGCAGTTAACTGTCGCAGTACAAAAGAAAAAAATCTGCTCATTAAAGGCTGTGTTCCTGTCTCAATCACTGAGAAAGTATTAGATCAAGGCACAAAACCAGTGATGTTCCCCTTCTGCTCTGAGACCACATTCACCTTCCTTTCACCCATGCTCTTTAGTGACCTGTCTGCTTCTCTGGGGCACCAGAGTGATTTACAACCATCAGCTGTAACTCCACACAGTCAGTATTTGTGTAAGATCAAAAAGATCTTTCACATCGGTGCCACTTTCCTGCAGTAACCTGTATCCTTTAATCCCTGGAATACCTTGGTGGTCTTGAACATCCTCTGTAATGAAACCTTCACATCCCACTTGGGTCAGGAATTCTAAAGATTCACCACTTTCTTGGATGAAGAAGTTCCTCATTGATCAAGTCAAGGTCCTTCAGCCAGGAAGTGTTAAGCTGTTAAAGGCTAGAAGTAGGTGGAGCCTAGATGCAGATTTAATTCAACAGAATTGTATTTCATGATGAGCTAGGCTCAAGATATTCATATCTTTCCAAGCTTACTGGATCTCAATAGAATGGCAAGGAATCTCTCATTATTGCCCACTGTGATATGATTGAACTGTGAATAATTCCTGTCAGTAATTAGAGATTGGTCGGTATGACGTTGTGGATATCACTGAGTCATGGCTGAAAGAAGGTCATAGTCAGGAGCTTAATATCAAATACGAAAGAACAGGCAGAAAAACTTAGGTGGTGTTGTGGCTCTGTTGGTAGGAGATGGAATTCCATCTTTAGAAAGAGGTGACATAGGGTCACAGAATGTTGAGTCTTTGCGAGTTGAGTTAAGAAACTGCAAGAGTGAAAAAAAACAATATGGGAATCATATATAGGCCTTCAAGTAATAGCCAGGATGTGGGGTTGAGATTGCAAAGGGAGCCGAAAAGGGTATGTTATAATGGTAATATCACAATTTTAATGCAGGACATCAATATGCAAGGGGATTGGGAAAATTCGTTTGGTGTCAGATTGCAAGAGAGGGTATTTGTTGAATGCCTATGAGATGGCCTTTTAGAGCAGCTGTGCTTGAGCCTACTTGGGGAATGGCTATCTTAGACTGGGTGTTGTGTAATAATCCAGAATTTATTAGGAAGCTTAAAGTAAAGGAACCATTAGGAGCTAGTGCTCATAATAAAAATTCATAACTGAAAGTTGAAAGGAAGAAGCATTAGTCAGATGTATCAGTAATGCAATGGAATAAAGGGAATTACAGAGGCATGAGAGAGGAGCTTGCCCAGGTGGATTGGAGGGGGATACTGATGGGGATGATGGCAGAGCAGAGAAGGCTGAAGCTTCTGGAAGTAGTTCACAAAGTGCAGGATAGATATGTCCCACAGAAGAAGAAGTTCTCAAATGGTAGGGGTAAGCAACTGTGGCTGACAAGGGAGGTTAAGGACTGCATAAAAGCCAAGGAAAGAGCATGTAATGTAGCAAAAGTGATTGGGAAGATGGATGACTGGGAGGTTTTTAAAATCCAATAAAAGGCAAATAAAAAGCCATAAGAAGGGAAAAGATGAAATATGAGCGCAAACTGGTCAATAATGTAATTCAGGATACTAAAGGTTTTTTTCAGTTATATAAAGAGTAAAAGGGAGGTGAGAGTTGATATTGGATCACTGAAAAAATGATGCTGTTGAGGTATTAATAGGGAACAAAGAAATAACGGATGAACTTAATAAGTACTTTGCATCAGTCTTCACTGTGCAAAACACTAGTAGTGTGCCAGAGGTCCATGAGTGTCAGGGATCAAGAGTGAGTGCCATTGCTAGGCAAACTGAAAGGTCTTAAGGGGGATGAGTCACCTGGCCCAGATGGACTACATCCCAGAGTCCCGAGAGAGGTTGCTGAAGAGATAACGGATGCATTGATCATACTTCTCCTGTTCCAACAGGATCAGCATCACCTATGCACAGGAGCTGCTGTTGAACACCTGGAAACTTTGTGGAAGTCCGGCCAATGGACATTTCTCAAATCCATTGAGCCTTATAATCACAGCTGCTGAAGCAGCACTATCTATGTTCTCAAAGGATTGAACCACTTAATAAATCACATTTAATTCCTCTGCGAAAACCAAGAGGTGACACGCTGGCACTGGAGGTAGTGCCGCTGTCTCTCAGTCCGATGACCCAGGTTGGATGCTAACCATCTGCTGTGGAAATAGAAAATGCTGGAAACACTTGGCAGGGGAGAGTCAGAAGAGAGTTGTTGCAGACCTGTGATCCTTCTCTTTCCACAGGAGCTGCCTGTTCTGGAGGGTGTTGCCAACATTTTCTGTTTTGTTTCTGTTGGAAGTTCAAGCACCCACAGATTTTGTACTGTCTCCTTGTGACCGGACGCATTTCCTTCCGCATCCCAAAGCTCTGCTGGTATGTTCATTGGCTGTTGTAAACTTCCCCTCCTGTGGCGCATCTGGGTTGCAGGAGAATGAGGGCAGGTTATTGAATATATGTCAGAGAATAGATTGCACTGAAATAGTGTGGGAATGGGATTGATGAGACTGAAATGAAGACTGGCATAAGCTTGATAGGTCAAATGGCCTCTTGCATCATAAGCAAATCTGAAAAGTAATGAATGAGGTGACAGAAGTCTAGGAAGCATGACTATTTCTCCATATTGAAGGAGAGGAGAAGGCGGTCGACCATAATACAGTATGGGATTCAGGAGAAGTTTCCTTACAGAGAGGTGGCTGGAGGTGTTAGAGTGATTTTTGGGTTTAGATCATTTACATTTAGCAAATGGCATTGGCTAAATGTATTGTGGATTTAATTTGGAACAATGCATTCTTAAAAGCTGTGAATCCCAGTCCACACTCGATGCTGGCGTCTGTGGGTTGGCTGCAAATCAGAAGCTGTGAAGTTTGCATGTAGTTTCAAAAGTAAGCATTGTCTATACAGTACTTTGTAAATATGGAGTTGTCCTTTGTGCTTAGCAAATAAATATCAATCCCCACGTTGGGCCAGCAGACCTTTCCACCAAAAGTGTCTCTGCTGTACCTTGTTTTGTTGAATAAAGA
This sequence comes from Mobula hypostoma, assembly GCF_963921235.1. NCBI lineage: Eukaryota > Metazoa > Chordata > Chondrichthyes > Myliobatiformes > Myliobatidae > Mobula > Mobula hypostoma. The sequence goes on from NC_086105.1 coordinate 92,550,654, forward strand.
AGCTGCTTTGTATCTACCAGTCACTCTCTCTCTGGTGATTTCATTCACGCAACAACAGAGATGTAGTTGACATATAAAGAGCAATGGCTGGGCAAATGTTGAAGGGGAGTTTGAAAGTGTTGAACAACAAAGGGAGGTGAAGTCAAAAGGAAATATTAATAAATGAAATAATATCAGTGCAGAAGCCACATATCTATTTTCTGTCTGTCTACATTGTATTTCGTATTGTACATTTTTTATGGGTAATCTGTCATGTGGGTTGGGGCGTGGTTATGTATTCAAGCTCTGTCTAAATTCAGTTTAGTCTGGTTAGAGCCAGGGAATGGGCGGGGCATGATTTTTTATGTTGACTGCTATCAAAAGCATTTGTTTCTCTATCGTGCTAACTCTAATGTTTAGACCATTATATCACTATCAGACCGCTTATTTTGTTATATTTCTAGTTTTAGTTTTGTTAGTTTTTTATTGCTACAATCGTTCATCTTTGCTGGTTTCTTAATAAAGGATCAAAAGCACTCTTTTGAACTTTGGAACTTTGTTATTTTGGAGAACGTCGTACAATGTCAACACCGGTTTTCAAGTGACCGCTACAGTCAGTGTTTACAAGGATGCTACCAGGAATGGAGAGCTTGAGTGATAAGGAGAGACTGGATAAGCCGGGATTCCTTTCCTTGGAGTATAGGAGGCTGCGAGGAGCACTTTAGAGGTCTTTAAAACCTTGAGGGGCACAGATAAGGTGGATAGTCACAGTCTTTCCAATAGTAGGAGAGGATAAACTTTGGGAAACAGCTACAAACTGAGAGAGGAAATATTAAAAAGGGATCTGAAGGGTAGGTTTTTTACACAGAGAATGTTGGATACAGAGAAGAAGCTGACAGAGGAAGTAGCAGAGATGGGTACAATTGCAACATTGAAAAGCTAGACAGGTACATAGATAGGAAAGATTTAGAGGGATGGGGTCAAGCACAGGCAAGTGGGATGAACTCGGATGGGTAGGTTGGTAGGCATGGACGAGCTGGGCCTGCTTCTGTGCTGTGTAACTCTATGACATTATCACTCCAGGGAAAGGGGTCCTACTTTCAACTGAGCATCTTTCTCTCAATTGGCTACACTGGGTAAATCGCATGGCCATACTAGACTCCCAAAACAGACACTCTGTTCTGAGCTCTTCTACTGGAAGAGTTGGATCTGAAGATGATGTTGTCTGGAAGATTCTTTTGGAATCAAGGAGGAGGCATAAATCTTATGGTTACAGCCATTTTAGGGTACAGGTCAGACAGGGTTGAGCAAGCAAGACAGAGAAGTGGGAAAAGGCTGTACCTGGCTGTAACTGCAAGTCATCATCAGGGGATCAGAGGTGGAAAGGGTCAGTAACATTAAATTCTCAGCATTATTATTTCAGAGAATTTGTCCTGGGTCCAGGAACTTTACTTTCTTAGAAGTTTGTGAAGATTCGGCATGTCATCTAAACCTTGGGCATGAATCTATAGATACATGGTGGAGAGCAGATGTCTGGTTGCATCATGCCCTGGTATGGAAACACCAATGGCTTTGAATGAAAAAGGTTGCAAAAAGTAATGGATACAGCCTAGTCCATCACAGGTAAAGCCCTCCTCACCATTGTACAGATCTGCAAGGAGCACTGTAAAGCAGCATCCATCATCAAGGACCTCCACCATCCAGGTCAGGCTCTCTTCTCACTGCTGCCATCGGGAAGGAGGAACAGGAATCTTAGGTCCCACACCACCAGTTTCAGGAACAGTTATTATCCCTCAGCCATCAGGCTCCTGAAACAGAGTGGATAACTTCACACTGAACCGATCCTACAGCCTATGAACTATTTTCAAGGACCGCACAGCTTATGTTTTCAATATTATTTATTATTTATTTATTGTTATTATTATTTAGTTTTACTTTTGGTATTTGCACAATTTGTTGTCTTTTGCACGTTAGTTGCTTGACAGTGGCTGTGTGTAGTTTATCATGGATTCTGTTGTGTTTCTTTATATCTACTGTCAATGGCCACAAAAAAATGAATCTCAGGGTAGTATATGGTAATACACTTTGATAGCAAACTTACTTTGAACTTCCAATTTTAACTGTAAGGAGGGAAGGTTAGCACAGGGTTTTCTTTTATGTTGTAAACAGGTTTGAGCCAGTTTGTATTGTTCAGCAAGTACTGCCTGCTTTACACTTCAGCTTCCCAGGCGAGGAAACTACAGAAGTATGGAACCAAATAGACTCCAAATTCATAGAAGTCTGCAGACAAACAGGCGATTATACAAAGATTTATGTAAGCATAAGGAAAGATGCACCTACAAAGAAAAATACAATAAAAATTACAAACTGGACCCTAATCCAACAGAGGAGATTACTAGGTAGCACAAACAAGAGAAAATCTGCAGGTGCTGGAGATCCAAAGCAATGCACACAAAATGCTGGATGAGCACAGCAGGACAGGCCGCATCGATGGGTGTTGTTTAAATAAGTAAACAGTTGACGTTTTGGGCTGAAACTCTTCTTCAGGACTGGCAGATCTGCTGTGCAGATTTAGGGATTGTCACAAGGGGGCGTTGGGAACGGATCCAAATGCAAGACACAGACACTGAAGTACAAGGAACAGGACTTGACTAGAGTAGGGACGTGACAGGATACAGACAAGGAACAGGGACAAGAACGCAGACTTGGGCTAGGGTCCTGGGTCTTGAGGCTCGCAGGCTGGGGTCTTGGATCTTGAGGCCGCAGGCTGGGGTCTTGGATCTTGAGGCCGCAGGCTGCTAACTCAGAGGCTGGAACTCAGAGACAGACTGGGAACTGTACAGCAACATAGAGCCGGGACTTATCCTTCGAAAAGCCAGGACTCATCTTTAACACGACCCCAACATGAAACAGGGCAGTACATAGACATAGAGCCAGGACTCACCATAGACAAGCCGGGACCCAACGGCAAAACGGCCTGACTTACCCCACGGAGACGAGGACAAGACAGATCCCCCAACAGGGCAACGGCAGAACGGCCTGACTTACCCCACGGAGACGAGGACAAGACAGATCCCCCAACAGGGCAACGGTAGAACGGCCTGACTTACCCCACGGAGACGAGGACAAGACAGATCCCCCAACAGGGCAACGGCAGAACGGCCTGACTTACCCCACGGAGACGAGGACAAGACAGATCCCCCAACAGGGCAACGGCAGAACGGCCTGACTTACCCCACGGAGACGAGGACAAGACAGATCCCCCAACAGGGCAACGGCAGAACGGCCTGACTTACCCCACGGAGACGAGGACAAGACAAGACAGATCCCCCAACAGGGCAACGGCAGAATGGCCTGACTTACCCCACGGAGCCAAGGACAAGACAGATCCCCCAACAGGGCAACGGCAGAATGGCCTGACTTACCCCACGGAGACGAGGACAAGACAGATCCCCCAACAGAGCAACGGCAGAACGGCCTGACTTACCCCACGGAGACGAGGACAAGACAAGACAGATCCCCCAACAGGGCAACGGCAGAATGGCCTGACTTACCCCACGGGGACGAGGACAAGACAGATCCCCCAACAGGGCAACGGCAGAACGGCCTGACTTACCCCATGGAGACGAGGACAAGACAAGACAGATTCCCCAACAGAGCAACGGCAAAATGGCCTGACTTACCCCACGGAGGCGAGGATAAGAAGAGACAAACACCAAAGAACGACAGATAGTTCCATCTCTGATTCGGGGCTGCTCTGAGTCGCAGTTACAGCCAGCAACCTCTGCTGGCTACGGAAACAGCCGGATCCCTACCTAGCTAGGAGTGGCTGGCAGCCACTCAGCTGGCCTGGGAAACAGCCGAATCCATACCGCAAAGGCAGCTCCGACTACCGACAGCAAGGCTCCATGAAGCGATGTTTCTCCAACACCGCCTAAAGATGGCAAGTGGCCACTTTAGCCTTCCACTGGCAGGTTACTCACAGGAAATCTTGACAAGACAAACCAGCAGCCCACAGTCGACCCCAAGGCTACTTATATTTCAAGCCCCAAGATGGGAATCAGGAGCCTATGATTAACTCAAAGAAAACAAGAGACAGCTGGAAGACCCGGAGTCCTGAGTCCATGGACTGAGAACTGGAATGCGGACTTCACGGACTGGACCATGACAGGGATCTGCTCAACTTTTCCCATTGATTCCTGAGAAGCATGACTGTTCAGGAAGAATGGGGATTGTACTGAGAACATGCATTGGAAGCACATAGAAACCCTGTGTATGAGGCAGAAGGAGCTCACCACCTCAGGAATTACCCCACCCTGTCAGGCACTTCCAGTGGAAGGGTCTGATTGTTCCATATTGGCCTCAGACCCACAGAACTGGAGCGAAGCAGATAACCCTGAATGCCAGGGAACTGGCTGCATGGTGAAGCAGATGAAGCTAGAGCAGAATGGAGGAGGAGGATGGGAAGTTAGGGGGTGGGGGGTTCCTGTAGAGGTGAACGGTAGTGATGAACCTGCTTCTGTAGTACAAACCTATTAGGAAAGTGAGCTCCCCTGAGTAATACCAGGGTTTGAGAAACAAGTTTGTAGATAAAGGACAAGACACAAAACACTACAGTTACTGGAACATGGAGTGACAAACAATATGATGGAGGAACTCATTGAGTTGAGCAACATCTATGGGAGCAAATGTCAGTCTGTGCACATGAATAAAACTGAGCAGTAAGCCTCTGGAAACGTTATAACCATAAAGACAACTTTCTCATAGCCAGGAAGTACAAGAACCACTGATATAAGTCCTGATGAAAGATCTTGGCCAGAAATGTCAACTGTTTACTCTTTTCCATACATGCTGCCTAGTCTGCTGAGTTCTTCCAGCATTTTGTTAGTGTTGATATAAGTAAATCCAGCTTTCCAACTATTTTTAATGAAAACATCTATAGGAAGTGATCAGTTTGATATTACAAGCTGAGTAAACAGGCAACTGAGTAGGGGGGACATCTCCCTCTCCCTTATTAGGGAGAGAGAGAACCTGTGGTTTGTCCAATGCTGGATGAAGTGTGATTGTCCTTGGGTAACTGCAAGGTCTATGTCTTTGCTACTGTCTAGTTTGTGCTCGGTAGCTGGTGCGCTTTTTTTTGCCGGGGGTGGCGTGAGGGGGGATTGTTGGCTTGCTGCCGCTTATGCACAGGAGGGGGGAGCTGGGGGGGGGAACTTTGGGGTTCTCATGTTTAACTCAGTTCATTCTTTGGGGCACTTCTCTGTTTTCATAGATGTTTTGCAAAGAAAAGACATTTCAGGATGTGTATTGTACACATTTCTCTGACACTAAATTGACCCTTTGAACCACTGGGTTTGGAAACTGCTCATAATATTTCAATAGACTGTGATTGCTTACTCAATATGTACGTGTATATGGATATGTTCATTCAAAACTGTGACAGGGCAAAAGGTAAACATGACCAAAAGACATCCTGGGAGGATTGGACAAAGGATTCCTGATCATCTTGTGGCCATCCAGAGACAAGCGAGATAAAGAGCTGATAACTGGATCCATCTCACTCCTTGGCATCCAACAAACCTCCTTAACACACTGATGAGATTAGGATGAAGGAGATGAATGTATCGCAGAGCAGCATGAGCTGAGAACAGCTGAGGATGAGGAACAAACAGTATTACTCATTTATCTATTAGAATCTCTGGGCATTTTAGTATGGTGGCATTTTGCACAACTGAAATACAAAGATCCCTTCACTCAAACTGATGCAAAACATCATGAGAAGTCCCAGATAGCTCCCTTGCTACCCAATCCCATCAAGAATGGTTCTGGCCATATTTGGTGGGCTGTCAATCACTTGTCATGGATTATCATTGTATCTAAGATGTGTAAAAAGCTCAAAACCTTTGAGTTTGGGGAAGACTTTTGCCTGGTTTTCCCTGTACTGAATAAAAGTTTGTTGTATCTGCTACTCTGTACTCCAACCACATCTGCGATTAAAAACAAAACTACCTAAAGGAATAGTTAGAATTTCATTGGAATACTGCTCATACATGGAAATATAGAATCAGGAGTAGGCCACACGATCCATTTCTATCCATCATTCTGTACAATCGTCTGATCTTTTCTCTCAACTCCACATTCCGTTCATCTCCCTGGTAATCATAAGGGATTCCATAGTCAGGGGCACGGACAGGAGATTCTGTGAGCCTGATAGAGATACCCGCATGGTGTGTTGCCTCCCAGGTGCCAGGGTACGGGATGTCTTGGATCGGATCCTGAATATTCTAAAGGGGGAGGGTGAGCAGCCAGTTGTCTTGGTACGTGTTGATACCGATGACATGATAGGACAAAGGAGGAGGTCCTGAAGAGAGATTTCCGGGAGTTAGGAAGGAAGCTGAGAAGCAGGACCTCCAGAGTAGTAATCTCGGGATTGCTACCTGTGCCACGTGCTAGCGAGGGCAAGAATAGTAGGATCAGGCAGATAAATTCGTGGCTGAGAGACTGGTGCAGGGGGCAGGGCTTCAGATTCTTGGATAATTGGGATCTCTTCTGGGGGAAGTATGACTTGTTCAAAAAGGACAGGTTACACCTGAACCCGAAGGGGACCAATATCCTGGCGGGAAAGTTTAATAGAGCTGTTAGGGAGGGTTTAAACTAATTTGGCAGGGGGATGGGAACCGGAATGACAGAGCGGAGGAAGGGGAAAACAGAAATAAACCTAAGATAGTGAGCAGTAAAGATGTCAGGAAAGACAGGCAGGTGATGGGGCAAATTTGTAGATATTGGGATGAGTTGCAGTGCAATAAAGTTGTAGTGAAATCAAAGCGAAAAGTATCAAATACTGGTCTTAAGGTGTTATACTTAAATGCACGCAGCATAAGGAATAAGGTGGATGATCTTGTTGTACAGCTACAGATTGGCAGGTATGATATTGTGACCATCACTGAGACCTGGCTAAAGGATGCATGTCTCTGGGAGCTGAACGTCCAAGGATACACGGTGTATCGGAAGGATAGGAAGGTAGGCAGAGGGGGAGGCGTGGCTTTATTGGTAAGAAATGATATTAATTCATTAGAAAGAGGTGATTTAGGATCGGAAGGTGCAGAATCTTTATGGGTTGAGCTAAGAAATAGCAGGGGTAAAAGGACCCTGATGGCAGTTATTTATAGGCCTCCAAACAGCTGCAGGGATGTGGACTACAAATTACAAATGGAAATAGAAAAGGCTTGTCAGAAGGGCAGTGTTATGATAATTGTGGGGGATTTTAACATGCGAGTAGATTGGGAAAATCAGGTCGGCACTGGATCTCAAGAGAGAGAATTTGTAGAATGTCTGCGAGATGGCTTTTTAGAACTGCTTGTTGTTGAGCCCACTAGGGGATCAGCTGTATTGGATTGGGTATCGTGTAATGAACCAGAGGTGATTAGAGAGATTGAAGTGAAGGAACCCTTAGGAGGCAGTGATCATAACATGATTGAATTCACTGTGAAATTTGAAAAAGAGAAGCTGAAATCTGATGTGTCGGTATTTCAGTGGAATAAAGGAAATTACAGTGGCATGAGAGAGGAACTGGCCAAAGTTGACTGGAAAGGGGCACTGGCGGGAAAGACGGCAGAGCAGCAGTGGCTGGAGTTTATGCAAGAAGTGAGGAAGGTGCAAGACAGGTATATTCCAAAAAAGAAGAAATTTTCGAGTGGAAAAAGAATGACAAGAGTGGTTGACAAGAGAAGTCAAAGCCAAAGTTAAAGCAAAGGAGAGGACATACAAAGAAGCAAAAATTAGTGAGAAGACAGAGGATTGGGAAGTTTTTAAAACCTTACAAAAGGAAACCAAGAAGGTCATTAAGAGGGAAAAGATTAACTATGAAAGGAAGCTAGCAAGTAATATCAAAAAGGATACTAAAAGCTTTTTCAAGTATATAAAGAGTAAAAGACAGGTGAGAGTAGATATAGGACCGATAGAAAATGATGTTGGAGAAATTGTAATGGGAGGTAAGGAGATGGCAGAGGAACTGAACGAGTATTTTGCATCAGTCTTCACTGAGGAAGACATCAGCAGTATACCGGACACTCAAGGGTGGCAGGGAAGAGAAGTGTGCACAGTCACAATTACGACAGAGAAAGTACTCAGGAAGCTGAATAGTCTAAAGGTAGATAAATCTCCTGGACCAGATGGAATGCACCATCCTGTTCTGAAGGAAGTAGCTGTGGAGATTGCGGAGGCATTAATGATGATCTTTCAAAAGTCGATAGACTCTGGCATTGTTCCGGAGGACTGGAAGATCGCAAATGTCACTCCGCTATTTAAGAAAGGGGCAAGGAAGCAAAAAGGAAATTATAGACCTGTTAGTTTGACATTGGTGGTTGGGAAGTTGTTGGAGTCGATGGTCAAGGATGAGGTTACAGAGTACCTGGAGGCATATGACAAGATAGGCAGAACTCAGCATGGATTCCTTAAAGGAAAATCCTGCCTGACAAACCTATTACAATTTTTTGAGGAAATTACCAGTAGGCTAGACAAGGGAGATGCAGTGGATGTTGTATATTTGGATTTTCAGAAGGCCTTTGACAAGGTGCCACACATGAGGCTACTTAACAAGATAAGAGCCCATGGAATTATGGGAAGGTTACATACGTGGATAGAGTGTTGGCTGATTGGCAGGAAACAGAGAGTGGGAATAAAGGGATGCTATTCTGGTTGGCTGCTGGTTACCAGTGGTGTTCCACAGGGGTCTGTGTTGGGGCCGCTTCTTTTTACATTGTACATCAACGATTTAGATTATGGAATAGATGGCTTTGTGGCTAAGTTTGCTGACGATACAAAGATAGGTGGAGGGGCCGGTAGTGCTGAGGAAACAGAGTCTGCAAAGAGACTTGGATAGATTGGAAGAATGGGCAGAGAAGTGGCAAATGAAGTACAATGTTGGAAAGTGTATGGTTATGCACTTTGGCAGAAAAAATAAATGGGCAGACTATTATTTAAATGGGGAAAGAATTCAAAGTTCAGAAATGCAACGGGACTTGGGAGTCCTCGTACAGGATACCCTTAAAGTTAACCTTCAGGTGGAGTCAGTAGTGAAGAAGGCGAATGCAATGTTGGCATTCATTTCTAGAGGAATAGAGTATAGGAGCAGGGATGTGATGTTGAGGCTCTATAAGGAGCTGGTGAGACCTCACTTGGAGTACTGTGGGCAGTTTTGGTCTCCTTATTTAAGAAAGGATGTGCTGACGTTGGAGAGGGTACAGAGAAGATTCACTAGAATGATTCCGGGAATGAGAGGGTTAACATATGAGGAACGTTTGTCCGCTCTTGGACTGTATTCCTTGGAGTTTCGAAGAATGAGGGGAGACCTCATAGAAACATTTTGAATGTTGAAAGGCATGGACAGAGTGGATCTGGCAAAGTTGTTTCCCATGATGGGGGAGTCTAGTACGAGAGGGCATGACTTAAGGATTGAAGGGCGCCAATTCAGAACAGAAATGCGAAGAAATTTTTTTAGTCAGATGGTGGTGAATCTATGGAATTTGTTGCCATGGGCAGCAGTGGAGGCCAAGTCATTGGGAGTATTTAAGGCAGAGATTACTAAGGAAACTGGCATGAAATCTATGGAATTAAGGGAAACAAGTAGTGAGATCATGGAAACTGTACAGATTGAAAAGGAGGAGGTGCTTGCTGTCTTGAGGAAAATTAAAGTGGATAAATCCCCAGGACCTGACAGGGTGTTCCCTCGGACCTTGAAGGAGACTAGTGTTGAAATTGCAGGGGCCCTGGCAGAAATATTTAAAATGTCGCTGTCTACAGGTGAGGTGCCGGAGGATTGGAGCGTGGCTCATGTTGTTCCGTTGTTTAAATAAGGGTCGAAAAGTAATCCGGGAAATTATAGGCCGGCAAGTTTAACGTCAGTAGTAGGTAAATTATTGGAGGGAGTACTAAGAGACAGAATCTACAAGCATTTGGATAGACAGGGACTTATTAGGGAGAGTCAACATGGCTTTGTGCGTAGCAGGTCATGTTTGACCAATCTATTGGAGTTTTTCGAGGAGGTTACCAGGAAAGTGGATGAAGGGAAGGCAGTGGATATTGTCTACATGGACTTCAGTAAGGCCTTTGACAAGGTCCTGCATGGGAGGTTAGTTAGGAAAATTCAGTCGCTAGGTATACATGGAGAGGTGGTAAATTGGATTAGACATTGGCTCGATGGAAGAAGCCAGAGAGTGGCGGTAGAGAATTGCTTCTCTGAGTGGAGGACTGTGACTAGTGGTGTGCCATAGGGATCAGTGCTGGGTCCATTGTTATTTGTCATCTATATCAATGATCTGGATGATAATGTGGTAAATTGGATCAGCAAGTTTGCTGATGATACAAAGATTGGAGGTGTAGTAGACAGTGAGGAAGGTTTTCAGAGCCTGCAGAGAGTCTTGGACCAGCTGGAAAAATGGGCTGAAAAATGGCAGATGGAGTTTAATACAAACAAGAGTGAGGTATTGCACGTTGGAAGGTCAAACCAAGGTAGAACATACAGGGTTAATGGTAAGGCACTGAGGAGTGCAGTGGAACAGCGGGATCTGGGAATACAGATACAAAATTCCCTAAAAGTGGCGTCACAGGTAGATAGGGTCGTAAAGAGAGCTTTTGGTACATTGGCCTTTATTAATCAAAGTATTGAGTATAAGAGCTGGAATGTTATGATGAGGTTGTATAAGGCATTGGTGAGGCCGAATCTGGAGTATTGTGTTCAGGTTTGGTCACCAAATTACAGGAAGGATATAAATAAGGTTGAAAGAGTGCAGAGAAGGTTTACAAGGCTGTTGCTGGGACTTGAAAAACTCAGTTACAGAGAAAGGTTGAATAGGTTAGGGCTTTATTCCCTGGAGCGTAGAAGAATGAGGGGAGATTTGATAGAGGTATATAAAATTATGATGGGTATAGATAGAGTGAATGCAAGCAGGCTTTTTCCACTGAGGCAAGGGGAGTAAAAAACCAGAGGACACGGGTTAAGGGTGAGGGGGGAAAAGTTTAAAGGGAACATTAGGGGGGGCTTCTTCACACAAAGAGTGGTGGGAGTATGGAATGAGCTGCCAGATGAGGAAATGCGGGTTCTTTTTTAACATTTAAGAATAAATTGGACAGATACATAGATGGGAGGTGTATGGAGGGATATGGTCCATGTGCAGGTCAGTGGGACTAGGCAGAAAATGGTTCGGCACAGCCAAGAAGGGCCAAAAGGCCTGTTTCTGAGCTGTAGTTTTTCTATGGTTTCTATGGCTTCTATTAATAGGTATCTGAGTAGCCAGGGCATCAAAGGTTATGGTGAGAAGGCGGGGGAGTGGGACTAAATGGGAGAATGGATCAGCTCATGATAAAATGGCGGAGCAGACTCGATGGGCCGAATGGCTGACTTCTGCTCCTTTGTCTTATGGCCTTATGGTCTTTTATACATCTTGTATCTATCTCATAAATACAGTTAGCCATTGACTTCCGTGCTAGACAATTCCAACTGCTTGGGGTGAAGCCTTAGCCTGAAACCAGAGGCTAACTCAGTCCAATCCCCAGGTCTGTAGATCAGATCATCTGGCTCAGGAGAGGGTGGGTGAGATAGGGTCTACAGGCAGTTAATCTAGGTAGATTAGTTCATTGGACTAAGGCCCAGTCTGCTCTCTCAGTTGCTTATAAAAGATCCCAGGATAGAAAGAAGGACGATGTATCCTTGACACTAGTTACTTCTCAGTTAACATCAGTAAAGAAGACCTTGTGGTTATTTATCTCACTTCTGTTGGTGAGTGTCTCAAATATACATCGTGTGTCACAGTAGTAATTATTCTTCAGACATTGCATTTGCTGTAAAGTACTTGGGACATGCTGAGGCTATATAATATACTACATCAATGCACAGCATTCTTTGAACATTATCTTCAAACAGTGCAAACCACTAATCTTTTATGCCTCCATGTCTATTTCTTTGCTAAGTGTCCTTACCCCTCACACTGATGAACCTATCTCTCTTCGTCAGTTTTCCTCTTCTTCTTGGACATTTCTTTCTGGTCTTCTATCCTCTCTTGACTTTTTCAGTTCCAACTGCTGATGTGACATTAACCACCTTGGCCTCCATTCTCCACACCCACTTCAATCTCACCCCCTCCAAATGTACAGCTTAGTCTGTTTACTCTGCACAAATCCCAATCAAGCCTGCAGACAAGGATGGTCCCATTGTAGGCTGGTGGATTAGCTTCTATTTTGCAGTGGCCAGATGACAGTTCCCAGAACCTCCTCTTCCTTTCCCCTGAAGTAGGACCCTATTGGTAATAATCAGTCCATTGTCTTCCAGTATATCAGAGATCTCATCACTTCAGACCTTCCTTCCATAGGCTCCAAGCTGATAGTTCCCCATCTGCTTGTTTCCTATTCTATCTTCTTCCCAAGATTCATGTAGAAGACTACCATGATAGGTCCAATGTTTCTGCCTGCTCTTACTCAACTGAACATACTTCCTTATACATCAAATCGATATTATCTCCCCTTGTCTTGTCTCTTCCATTCTACTGTACATCCAGAAGCCACTCATGAGCCACACAGGTTAGATTTCCAGTGCTGCCTTGTCTCTGTCAGTTAACATCACATCAATTCTGAACCTCAGTTCTTCACCCTGAATAATGACTGACACCTCTATCTCAGTATGAGGTATGATAACATAATGTATAACTAGCCAATTTTTCTCCAAAGATTGAACCACCTCTGTGTATTCTTTCTAGAATGAACTTCAGCCCTGATGCCATAACACTCTCCCTTTCTCATTAGATCCTGATGGTTTGGTGGTGCCTCAGAGAGCATTCCTCTGCATCAGATGATTCTTCATCTGCAACCTCAGACAAGGCCATCATCACTAATCTCTTCTTGGTCAGGCTAGGTACCTGGATTCTGAGAAACTGCAATTTGCTTCACATTGAAAGCCGAACCAATCCGCTATTTTTCTGTGTCTATTCCATGGCTCCAGCTGTGAGTTCAGATGTGAACTGTCAGATGTTTAAAAGAGTTGTCAGTAGATCAGAAAGCTCTGAGTCATAGAATCATACAATATGGAAACAGGCCTTTTAGCCCATCTAAGCTAGTCCCATTCACAAGTTCCTGATACTGAGAATGAAACACAAGCACAGTCTCTGAGATCTAAAATAGTTGAGTTTTATTACAACGCTGGAGAGAAGAAGATCAGTATCTGTTCATTTCTCTGTGCTACATTTAATAATTATTTACTACATTTAACACTATGTTTTAAAATTAAGTTAATTGCTGCATTTCATAATTGAATTACTCATTGCCTTTAATAATTACCTACCTTATTGTCCTGTGCTTATGCTAACCTGTCTCAATGACTATCATCCAGTAGCACTTATGTCCACAGTGATGAAGTGTTTTGAGAGGTTGGTGATGAAACGTGTCAACTCCTGCCTGAGAAGTGACTTGGATCTACTCCAATTGCCTTCTAGCACAACAGGTCCATCACAGATGTCATTTCATTGGCTCTTCACTCAAACCTGGAACATCTGGACAGCAAAGCTGCCTACATCAGGATGCCCTTTAGTGACTACAGTTCAACATTAAATACTATCATCCCCTCAAAACTAATCAGTAATCTTCAAGGTCTTGGTCTCAATAACTCTTTATGCAACTGGGCCCTCGACTTCCTCACTTGCAGTCCTCACTCAGTTTGAATTGGCAACAACATATCCCCCACAATCTCGATCAAAACTGGTGCACCACAAAGCTCTTTACTTGGCCCCCTACTCTACTCACTTTACACTTATGATGTGTGGCTGAGCACAGGTCCAATGCCATTTTTGAGTTTTCTGATGACACCACTGTCATGGAGCAAAGCGAGGGGTGGTGACAGGTCAGCATGTGGATGCTAATCACAGGTAGATTGGGAATCTGGTTCAGTGGTGCCACAAGAATGGCCTCACACTCAATGTTGACAAGATTATGGAGTCAGGAGGTGGAAACCAGAGGTCAATAAGCCAGTCCTCACTCAGGGAATCAGAGGTGGAGAAGGTCAGCAACTTTCAATTCCTAGGTGTTATCATTTTGGGGGACCCGTCCTGGGCCCAGTAGTGAAGAAAACACAGCAGTACCTCTACTACCTTAGGAGTTTGCAAAGGACTGTCATGACATCTAAAACTTTGACAAACTTCTATGAATGAGTGGTGGACAGCATATTGACTGGCTGCATCACAATCGGATATGGAAACACCACTGCCCTTCAATGCAAAATCCTACAAAAAGTAGTGGATACGGATCAGCCCACCATGGGGAAAACCATTCCCACTATTGAGCACAACTACACCGAGCGCTGTTGCAGGCACCATCAGGAAGAAGGTACAGGAGCCTCAGGACTCACATCACCAGATTCAGGAATAGTTATTACTCCTCAGCCATCAGGCTCCAAAACAGAGGGGATAATTTTAATTCCACGTCCCATTCCCATTCTGATATGTCTATTCCCAGCCTCCTCTACTGTCAAGATGAAGCCACACTCAGGTTGGAGGAACAACACCTTATATTCTGTCTGGGTAGCCTCCAACCTGATGACATGAACAATGACCTCTAACTTCCGTTAATGCCCCACTTCCCCTTTGTACCCCATCCATTATCTATCTATCTATCTATCTATTTATCCATTATCTAGCTATTTATTTATTTATTTATTTATTTATTTATTTATTTATTTATTTATTTATTTATTTATTATTCTTTTTTTTTCTCTCTCTCTCTCTCTCTCCTTTTTCTCCCTCTGTCCCTCTCACTATACTCCTTGCCCATCCTCTGGGCTTCCCCCCTCCCCCTTTCCTTCTCCCTGGGCCTCCCGTCCCATGATCCTCTCATATCCCTTTTGCCAATCACCTGTCCAGCTCTTGGCTCCATCCGTCCTCCTCCTGTCTTCTCCTATCATTTCGGATCTCCCCCTCCCCCTCCCACTTTCAGATCTCTTACTTCCTCTTCTTTCAGTTAGTCCTGATAAAGGGTCTCGGCCTGAGACGTCGACTGTACCTCTTCCTAGAGATGCTGCCTGGCCTGCTGCATCCACCAGCAAATTTTATGTGTGTTGCTTCAAATTCCAGCATCTGCAGATTTCCTCATGCTTGTGGGATAATTTCACTCAGCTTCACTTGCCCCTTCACTGAACTGTTCCCACAACCTATGGACTCACTTTCAAGACTCTTCATGGTGAAGTATATGTACTTTGATAATAAACTTACTTTGAACCTTGAACTTTGAACCTTGAGGTTAATAATTTAATCACTCATCACATTAAAATTATCCATCTGTGGGATCATGTTCATAAATTAATTATTTCCTCACTGAAATTAAGAAGGATATTTCTGTCTGCATTTACTAATTTATAACAAGGTGCTCTATCCAAGAGCAATGGCAAGTTAGGTGACCTGATTTGTGCCTTATCTCTGCTGTGTATGGCTGCCCATGGCAGTCAGTGTAATAATCATTCTGCACCCAACATTGTGCTAAATTCCTTTCTTTGGGGAGAAATCTAGTTTTCTAAGCAGTATACGTCCATCACTGATCCAGCTCTTCGACATTGCTAATTCGGACATACTTAATGGAAATTAAATCTACTACATCTTATCTTTCTGTGCAAAAGCTCCCCTCTTTTGTTGATCGCTTTTGATCTGAGTGGAACTATTAGGACTGAGTCTCCTCCAGGAAGAATTGTAAGAAGGGTACGCCCCTCCACCCACCTTCCTATATTCACAATGGGCCGGAAATGCGATAATTGTCACTGTGCAGATGTCCTGACATAGTGAATGACAAAGGACAAAAAGAATTTCTTATTCTGTGGGGAAGTACGTTAGCTTGAGGCTCAGCAGTAACAGTAATGTCACTGCTGATATTGGGATCTCTTTCCTTTTCTCCCCACCTCTCTAGTCTACAAGCAGAACTGCCTGAGGCTCAATCTGCAGATGATGCAATGACTTGACCCCCCTTCCTGGCTGCAGTGCCCTATCACTAGTTCACCCGCTGATAACTGTCGGAGACTGAAGCAATCACTTTTCCCCAGCTGACAAAGCCTCCATGGTTTAGAACTCAAGGTAAAACATCAATTGCCATAAATGACTTAAATTGCAGATTTCTCTAAGATTAAGTTTCATGCTCACTCCCACCTCCCCACAAAACTGAGCAGACTTCAACTCTCTCCTCCTCTCCTGTCTACTGACTTGCTGTTTGATACATCTTGTTCATGTTAGCAAATAGTAATTACGAATTACATTCCAGGTGGTCAGAACATTTCAATAGTTAAAATAGTTTTCGGCTTTTCACTCCGAAAGTGGAATAGTGAGAATAAATGGGAAAACAGTTTCTATGGAATTCTATGTTCATAGTAGGGTTGGGTACATTTTAGGTATGGGACTAGAAACTATAAAAGCCTCTTCTGTTCATATACGTAGCCTTGATATAGCATCATTGTCTGACTAGCTAAAATGCTGTATCTATCTAACTGATGCAGATAAATTTTAAATGTTAGCATGATGTCATGAACCCTTTGGACAGGTGAGGGGTGCTGGGATGCAGTCCGTCTCGGTGCACCTGAACGTCACTTATTTGCAGTTTGCCTATCGCCACAATAGGTCAACAGCAGACGCAATCTCAATGGCTCTCCACACGGCTTTAGACCGCCTAGTCAACACAAACACCTTCTTCAGGATGCTGTTCATCGACTATAGCTCAGCATTTAACACCATCATTCCCACAATCCTGATTGAGAAGTTGCAGAACCTGGGCCTCTGTACCTCCCTCTGCAATTGGATCCTCGACTTCCTAACCGGAAGATCACAATCTGTGCGGATTGGTGATAACATATCCTCCTCACTGGCGATCAACACTGGTACACCTCAGGGAAGTGTGCTTAGCCCACTGCTCTTATCTCTATATACACATGACTGTGTGACTAGGCGTAGCTCAAATACCATCTGTAAATTTGCTGATGGTACAACCATTGCTGGTAGAATCTCAGGTGGTGATGAGAGGGCATACAGGAGTGAGATATGCCAACTAGTGGAGTGGTGCCACAGCAACAACCTGGCACTCAACGTCAGTAAGACGAAAGAGCTGATTGTGGACTTCAGGAAGGGTAAGACGAAGGAGCACATGCCAATCCTCATAGAGGGATCAGAAGTGGAGAGAGTGAGCAGCTTCAAGTTCCTGGGTGTCAAGATCTCTGAGGATCTAACCTGGTCCCAACATATTGATGTAGTTATAAAGAAGGCAAGACAGCAGCTATACTTTATTAGGAGTTTGAAGAGATTTGGCATGTCAACAAATACACTCAAAAACTTCTATAGTTGTACCGTGGATAGCATTCTGACAGGCTGCATCACTGTCTGGTATGGAGGGGCTACTGCACAGGACTGAAAGAAGGTTGTAAATCTAGTCAGCTCCATCTTGGGTACCAGCCTACAAAGTATCCAGAACATCTTTAGGGAGCGGTGTCTCAGAAAGGCAGCGTCCATTATTAAGGACCTCCAGCACCCAGGGCATGCCCTTTTCTCACTGTTACCATCAGGTAGGATGTACAGAAGCCTGAAGGCACACACTCAATGATTCAGGAACAGCCTCTTCCCCTCTGCCATCCGATTCCTGAATGGACATTGAAGCTTTAGACACTACCTCACTTCTTTTAAAATATACATTATTTCTGTTTTTAGTTAGATTATGAAGACACATAGTCCTCTTTTATTGTCATTTAGTAATGCATGCATTAAGAAATGATACAATATTTCCTCCGGTGTGATATCACAAAACATAGGATAGACCAAGATTGAAAAAAAACTGTCGAATCCTCATAATTATAACATATAGTAACAGTGCAACAATACCATAACTTTATGAAGAAGTCCGTGAGCACAGTAAAGTTCAAAGTCTCTCAAATGTCCCACATCTCACGCAGACGGGAGAAGGAAGAAAAACTCTCCCGGCCATGCCCGACCACAGTCCGACTCTGAGTCATCCAAAAACTTCGAGCTCTGATCAGCTCTCCGACACAGAGTACTGAGCACCACCTCTGTCCAAACGATTCAACCTTGCCAAAAGCAGGCAAGGCTGGGGATTTTGAGGTCTACCCTCTGAAAGATTCCCGACCATGCAATAACGAACAGAGTGAATGAGCATATCAGAAATTTCTCCAGATGTTCCTCTGTGCTTTCACGCCCATTCCCCATCAAATCAGAGTTGTCCACGGCCCCTATTTAACAGATACGATATCATTTTTCACCGGAAGGCTGCGCACGCGCAGGCGCGCCGCCATCTTCTCCTCCTGCCTTGCACTTTAAAAAAAAATCTATTCAATATATGCAATTGATTTACTTATTTATTTATAATAATAATAATCTTTTATCTTATTTATTATTACTTTTTTCTCTCTGCTATATTATGTATTGCATTAAACCACTGCTGCTAAGTTAACAAATTTCATGTCACTTGCCGGTGATAATAAACCTGACTCTGATTCTGAATTTATTAGTGTTTTTTAATGACTTCTTTTTATCATTAATCCGTCTCTATTTTATTTGTGATGCTCATTATGTGAATACCGTTTCTCTTTGCTTCCATTCTTAAGTGATTAGATTTGAATTTGACCGCATGGGTTTCCTGTGTTTTATGTTCTATTTAAGGGCCAGCGAACATCACTGAATCCTGGATTCGAGTCCTGTGTGAACTGTTCTGCATACTCAAGCATTGAGTAAGTGAATTCTTAGCTTGTATTATTCTCCAAATAAATCTTCATTGTTCTTTTCTGCTATCGAGTCCTGAGTTTACTCCGAACTTGAGTCCGCTCATCCGAAGATCACTACACATGAAATCTATCTCTCTGTCTCTTTTCCTCCCAGCCTTGGAGCCTTGTTTCTCCCAGAGCCTGTTCAGATCCCGCAGTGTAAGTCAATCTATTGGCTTCTGGGTAACAATCTCTCTAGCTGCCCAACTGTGTTACCAGTCTTCCCTGACAACAGACTCAGAGAATTCTGATCTCCAGAGAAGGCATAAGCTCATGACTTTGTAAGGTGACTGTCACTTATGTGGACTCGGTGGAGCTGATAAAATGGCTGGAATAGGATGAGAATTGTGGGATTACAGCCAAAACGAGCTGATGTCTTTCGAATAGTCCTTGAAGTAATTTTCTTGAAGTGTACCAACCTGACCATGCTGTAAGAGGCACCACAGTACATTATGGAGTTTCCAGATTTTTAATTTTTTAAGCAAAACCAATTCTATGGGGAATCTCTCAGGCTAAATACATATACAAACAGAGAATCAAGGAGCATTTTAACTCCTCGGACCCCCGGTGCATGTGGCATTGCATACAGGTCATTACAGACTTCAAACCACTAGTACTGTGCGCCCTTCCAGCTCTGCTTCCCTCCCTGATGAGCTCAATTATTTCTACGCTTGCTTTGACCGAGAGAACAAGGAGGTCACCCTCAAAGCGGATCTCCCACCTGGTGAACCGCCTCTCTCACTTTCCAGCTCTGATGTTTGCGCCACCCTGAGCAGGGTAAATGTACGGAAGGCAGCTGGTCCGGATGGAATACCTGGCCGTGTGCTCAGAGTCTGTGCAGGGCAGTTGACCGGGGTCTTCATGCACATACTTAATCGGTCCCTGGCCCAGGCAGTTGACCCCACAAGCTTCAAGATCGCCACCATCTTGCCAGCGCTGAAGCATTCCACTGCCACGGGCCTGAATGACTTCCGCCCAGTTGCACTCACCCCCATCATTGCAAAGTGCTTTGAGAGTCTGGTTCTATCACATCTGAAATCCTGTCTGCCCACTACCCTGGACCCCCATCAATTTGCCTATCACACCAACAGGTCAACAGAGGACGCCATCTCCACAGCACTTCACTCTGCCCTGACCCACCTGGACAGCCCCAACTCTTATGTCAGAATACTGTTCATTGACTTTAGTTCGGCATTCAATACTGTGATCCCCTCCATGCTGCTCGCCAAACTTCTCCAGCTTTGTATTAGCTCATCCTTCTGCAATTGGACCTTGGACTTTCTGACTAACAGACCCCAATCAGTTAAGTTAGACAACCGCTCCTCCTCCATTCTCACCCTAAACACCGGCGTGCCTCAAGGCTGAGTGCTGAGCCCTCTTCTGTACTTCCTTTTCACCTATGACTGCGTTCCTGTACAGGGTTCTAACTCCATAATCAAGTTTGCAGACGACACCACTGTGGTTGGCCTGATCAGAGGGGATGATGAGATGGCCTACAGGGACGAGGTCCAGCAACTGACCACGTGGTGTGCCGACAACAACCTAGCCATTAACACCCAGAAGACCAAGGAGATCATTGTGGACTTCAGGCATGCTAGGAGCCACACTCACGTCCCCATCTACATCAACGGAGCTGTAGTGGAGCATGTATCAAGCTTCAAATTCCTTGGTGTCCACATTTCCAAGGATCTCACCTGGTCCCTGAACTCCTCCATCCTGATCAAAAAGGCGCAACAGTGCCTTTATTTCCTGCAGAGCATCAAGAAAGCTCACCTCTGTTCCAGGATACTGATGGACTTTTACTGCTGTACTATTGAGAGCATACTCACCAACTGCATCTCAGTGTGGTATGGCAATTGTCCCGTATCGGACCGCAAAGCACTCCAGCGTATGGTGAAAACTGCCCAGCGGATTATTGGCACCCAATTGGCCACCATTGAGAACATCTACCAGAAACGCTGACTGGGTAGGGCGAAAAGCATTATCAGGGATGCATCTCACCCTAACCATGGACTTTTTACTCTCCTCCCATCTGGTAGGCTCTACAGGAGCCTCCGCTCCCGCACCAGCAGGCACAGGAAGAGCTTCTTCCCTGAGGCTGTGACCCTGCTGAACCTCACATCACAGCAGTATTGCACCCATATTGTACTTTCTCAGTACTTTTATATTTGTGTGCTGTAGCACTTAGTTTTTATTCACAGTTATTTTGTAAATAAAATTATTCTTTGCATTTCTGGTTAGATGCTAACTGGATTTCATCGGCTTTGTATCTGTACTCAGCACAATTACTATAAAGTTGAATCTAATCTAATCTAAATTGCTGGCATGTTGGAGTCTGGTCAAAAATTCTTACTACAAGAGGCATGACACTATAAAAGCTTACCATTCAACAAGCTGAATTTAACAGAAACACTTTTTATCTAAATCATTGGTCCCGACTTTGACCGTTCTAACGTAGAATGTGGTATTTTAAAAATATAATTTGCCTAGTACCCCCCACATGTGACCTCTTTAGTCATCTGTCCTTTTGTAAGCATGGTTTTTTGTACATCTCCTACCACTATTGTCTTGTCATCAGTAGATATGACTTCATCTACCTAATATATACCCACTAAGCTCCCTTTCTGCCAATGTAAAGATTTACATTCTAATGTGGTCAATGTTAAGCTTTGACAGATTCAGTGAATATTTCAAATGTTTCGTTATGTCAAAACTGTGATATAAAATTAATCCACAGCATAACTAACTACAATATACTTTACTTCCATTTTCTTGCATCATTTTTGTTGAAGAAGAAGAGAGAATGAGTGAATTGATTTGAAACACATTTTACGTGGGCCAATTGACCATTTTCAATTACTGGAGAAAATTATTTCCATTTGTCTTTTATTCCTTGTCAATATACTCAGTTAGGCTCTTCAGCTAAAAGCAGCACCCGACTTAAACACTTCCCTTTTCATATCCCCTTCAGTCTGTCAAAGGAGATTTACCACTTAATCTCAATTAGATTGGATAAATCCTGAATATTTCTTCAACATTTAAATTAAAAAAGGAAAAATTTAGAAGGCACATTATTCTCTCTTATGGGCATAACACAGTAGCAGTCAAGATGCTTGCTCTGGTGGGAGATTCTCATACACAAGGACATACTTACAAAATGGGGGGGGACTCACATAAAAAAACAGAGACGTGTAGGAACTTCCCACAGAGGCTCGTGAACCTCTAGAATTTTCTGTTGCAGAGTGTTGTAGAAGCAAGATAAACTTTTGAAAGATCATAGAATTTAGGGCTATAGGGATGAGGGTGGTATTGAATGAAGGATGGGCAGATCTGAGGGGTCGAGTGGTTTACCTATGCTCCTAATTTCTCATGTTCTTATGAATCTCAGTATTGTCCAATACAACTTGTGGATTAAGTGTATGTTACCATCATTATTGCATTTTAGCTGTATCTCCTAAGGTTTGTCAGAAACAATAAGCATTGAATACAGGTATAAACATACTTCAGACATATTTATTTGTTACAAATCTGCAGCGAAGAAAGTAACGTACTGACAGCTTTGAAAACCACATCTGATCTGCTTTGTACTGTTTTCCAAACACACAAAGTGGCTAAATTTTGCATCCACCTGCTATGTAAAGTCTTGAGATCACAGGGTTAACTGCATCATCCAATAGCTCACTCTTTCAATTTATTTTTTGGAAATGCAATTAGTCACATCTGGATTCCTAATTAGCCACACGCAGCTACTGGCTCGTGTTTGGGCAACACTGATGTATCACTTTATCAAATCACGAAGAGATTCCAATGTACTTCCTAATTAATTACTATTTTTGGAATCTGCATTGTTGTTGCTGTTATGTAGGGCAGAAAGCATTCGGAAATAACAAATAAGGATGATATAATCATCAAATATTTGCACTTACATCATCCATAAGATACAGGGAAACATCTCAATGAAACTCACCAAACTGAGAAAAGCACACATTGACGCTGGGGCAAAGGAAGAGGTTAGTGTGTGGCAAGAACAGGTTGGCAGGGTTTCAGGCAGGCTGTGGGCTCAGATTCATGGCATTATGGTAGAAGCAAGATAGCAGCCAATGTTCATGATGCAGAAGATGAGCATTTAAGATGAACTTGGCAATGAATAGAGTTCCAAGATAGTCATCCGTCTGACTGGACAAGTTTAATAGAAATGACACATAAGAAAGTTGAATGGTTCTTCCGTTGTGTGGCTAGGAAGCTGATATTCCCATCATTAAAAAGGAGAAACATACTAGCTTTAGCAAACA
Source organism: Mobula hypostoma (assembly GCF_963921235.1). NCBI lineage: Eukaryota > Metazoa > Chordata > Chondrichthyes > Myliobatiformes > Myliobatidae > Mobula > Mobula hypostoma. Next base: position 92,573,703 of record NC_086105.1, read on the forward strand.
GTATGGAAGTTCATCTGAGGTGGGTATTTTTGGGTTCGGATATTGTTTTGGCTGGAGAGGCAAGTGAGAGAGTCGAAGTCTAAAAACAAAGAAATAAAAATATACCAAAATGTCTTTTCACTAACTTCATTCAAATACCTGCCTTGGCTCAATTGATGACCTCAAATGAATATTCCTGGTCTGAGTCTTCTACATTGGTAAATTGATAACTTGGTTTATTAATATTCAGAATAAAGTGTACAGAGAAAGTGTGGTGCATCAGTCAAATAGTTGCAAGGACACAAGGTAGATTGTGAGGACAAATGTTTTCATATCGTACAAGGCCACTGTTCAATATTCTTATAACAACGGGTTGGAAGTTGTCATTGAGCCTGCTGATACTGTTTTGGATACTTTTGGGGGGGGGGGAACAACCTACTGGGGGGAAAGCTGCAGCAACCGGGTCTCTGACACCGAGTTTTTCACTGGGGCTCAGAAGGGAAGTGGGGTGGGGGGAAGAAGAGAACTGCAGTAGTGATAGGGGACTCCATAGTTAGAAGAGTAGACATGAGATTCTGTGGATGCAATAGAGACACCAGGATTGTATGTTGCCTCTCAGGTGTCACGGTCAGGGATGTCTCAGACTGGGCCCACAACATTATAAAGGGGGAGGGAGAACAGCCAAAATTTTGGTACATATTGGCATCAATGACATAGGTAGAAAAAGGCAGGGAGTCCTGAAGAGAGAATTTAGGGAGCTAGGAAGAAAGCTGAAAAGCAAGTCCTGCAGGGTAGTAATCTCTGGATTGCCACTTGCATCATGCACCATTGAGGCTATGAATGGGAATGATTTGGCAGATGAACTTGTGGCTGAGAAACCAGAGCAGAGGTCAGGGTTTCCGATTTCTGGATCATTTAGATCTATTTTGGGGAAGATATGACCTGTACAAAAAGGACAGTTTACACCTGAACTCGATGAGGACCAATATCCTGGCAGACAGGCTTGTTAGAACTGCTAGGAAGGGTTAAAACTAATTTGGCAGGGTGATAGGAACCAGAGCGATAGGGCTGAGGATGGGGCAGTTGGTTTACAAACAAGTGTGCAGTGAGACTGTGAGGAAGAACAGGCAGACGATACGGTAAAATTGCAGTCAGTGGGAGGAATTACAGTGTAATGGAGGACAAAATCAAAAGGGTGAAAAATACAGGATTGAAGGTGTTATATTTGAATGCATGCAGTATATGGAATAAAGTAAATGATCTTGAAGCACAGTTCAAGATTGGCAAGGATGACATTGTGGGAATCACTGAGTCGTGGCTGGAAGAAGATTATGGCTGGGAGTTTAACATCAAAGGATATACATTGTATTGCAGGAAGGGAGAGGGGGTGATGTGGCTCTGTTGGTAAAAATTAAATCAAATACTCGAAAGAGGTGACATAGGATCAGAAGATATAGAATTGTTATGGTAGAGTTAAGGAATTGCAATGGTAGAAAGACCCTGATGGGAGTTATATAGAGGCCTCCGAACAATAGCCAGAATGTGGGCTACAAATTACAATGGGAGGTAGAAACAGTATGTCAAAAGGGCAATGTTACGATAGTCATGGGGGATTTCAATATGCAGGTAGATTGGAAAAATCAGGTTGATGTTGACTTTGGATCCTAAGAGAGAGAATTTGTAGAATACCCATGATATGGCTTTTTAGAGCAGCTTGTAGTTGAGCCCACTAGGGGATCAGCTGTTCTGGATTGGGTGTTGTGTAATAAACTGGATTTGATTAGGGAGCTTAAAGTAATGAAACCCTTAAGAGGCAGTGATTATAATATGATAGAAATCACCCTGCAGTTTGATAGGGAGAAGCTAAAGACAGGTGTAACAGTATTACAGTGGGGTAAAAGGAATTACAGAGGCACGAGAGAGGAGCTGGCCATTGTTGATTTGAAGGGGACACTAACAGGGTTGATGGTGAAACAGTAATTTGGAAGGCGCAGGATAGGTACGTCCCAAAGAAGAAAAAGTATTCTGAAGGTGAGCTGATACCACTGTGACTGACAAGAGAAGTCAAAGCCAACATAAAAGCAAAAGAAAGGGCATTTAATAGAGCAAAAATAGTGGGAAGTTAGAAGTTTGGAAACCCTTTAAAAAACGACAAAAGGCAAATTGAAAAAACCATAAGGAGGCGAAAGATAGAATATGTAGGCAAGCTAGGCTATAATATAAACGAGGATACCAAAAGTTTTTTTATATATACAGTATACAGTACAGGGCTACGGTAGGAAACTTTGTCACATGGTGTGAGCAGAATTATCTGCAGCTTTATGTGAAAAAGACTAAGGAGCTGGTGGTAGACCTGAGGAGAGCTAAGGTACCGGTGACCCCTGTTTCCATCCAGGGGGTCAGTGTGGACATAATGGAGAATTACAAATACCTGGGGATATGAATTGACCATAAACTGGACTTGTCAAAGAACACTGAGGCTGTCTACAAGAAGGGTCAGAGCCGTCTCTATTTCCTGAGGAGACTGAGGTCCTTTAACATCTGCCGGACGATGCTGAGGATGTTCTACGAGTCTGTGGTGGCTAGTGCTATCATGTTTGCTGTTATGTGCTGGGGCAGCAGGCTGAGGGTAGCATACACCAACAGAATCAACAAACTTATTCGTAAGGCCAGTGATGTTGTGGGGATGGAACTGGACTCTCTCACGGTGGTGTCTGAAAAGACGATGCTGTCTAAGTTGCATGCCATCTTGGTCAATGTCTCCCATCCACTACATAATGTACTGGGTGGGCACAGGAGTACATTCAGCCAGAGACTCATTCCACCGAGATGTAGCACAGAGCGTCATAGGAAGTCATTCCTGCCTGTGGCCATCAAACTTTACAACTCCTCCCCTGGAGGGTCAGACACCCGGTGCCGATAGGCTGGTCCTAGACTTATTTCATAATTTACTGGCATAATTTACATATTACTATTTAACTATTTATGGTTCTATTACTCTTTTATTATTTATGGAGCAACTTCCCCCTGGGATCAGTAAAGTATGACTATGACTATACAGTAAAGTGTAAAAGAGGGGAGAGAATGGATACCAGTTTGCTGGAAAATGATGCAGGGAAGGTAGTTATAGGGACAAGGAAATGATGGACAAACTGAATAAGTATTTTGCATCCGTCTTCACTGTGGAAGACACTAACAGTATGTGGAAGATTGAGATGTTGGGGGCAGTTGTGAGTGCAGTTGCTATTACCAGGGAGATGGTGCTAAGAAGCTGAAAGGCCTGAAGGTGGTTAAGTCACCTGGACCAGATGGACTATACCCCAGTATTCTGAAAGAGGTAGCTGAAGCGATTGTGGAGGCATTAGTAATGATCTTTCAAGAATCACTAGATTCTGGCATAGTGCCTGAGGTCTGGACAATTGCAACTGTCATTCCACTCTTCAAGAAGGGAGAGAGGCAGAAGAAATGAAATTATAAGCCAGTTAGTCTGACCTCAGTGGTTAGGAAGTTGCAGGAGTTGATGATTAAGCATGTGGTTTTGGGGTACTCTGAGGCACATGATATAATAGGCCATAATAGGCCATGGTTTCCTCAAGGAAAAATCTTGCCTGATAAATCTGTTGGAATTCTTTGAAGAAATAACAAGCAGTTTAGACAAAGGAGAATCGGTGGACCATTCTGGGACCAGTATCTAAGAAAGGATGTGTTGCCATTGGAGAGGGTTCAAAGGAGGTTCACAAAAATGATTTTGGGAATGAAAGGCTTATCATATGAGAAATGTTTGATAGCTCTGGGCCTGTACTCGCTGGAATTTAGGAAAATAAAGGAGGGATCACATTGTAACCTATATAATGTTGAAAGGCCTAGATAGAGTGGATGTTTCCTATCGTAGGGGAGTCTAGGACAAGAGGGCACAAACTCTGAATAGAGGGATGCCCATTTAGAACGGACATGAGGAGGTATTTCTTTGGTCAGAACGTGGTGAATCTATGGAATTCTTTGCCACAGGTGGCTGTGGAGGCCCAGTCACTGGGTGTATTGAAGGAGGAGATTGATGAGGCATGGCAAGGCATGAAGGGATATAGGGAGGAGGCAGGAGACTGGGGTTGAGAGGGAAATGGATCAGACAGGATGAAACAGTGGTGCAGACTCAATGAGCTGAAAAGCCTAACACTGCTCCTATATCTTATGGTCTTAAATACGAAGAATTCTGCAGATGCTGGAAATTCAAGCAACACACATCAAAGTTGCTGGTGAATGCAGCAGGCCAGGCAGCATCTCTAGGAAGAGGTACAGTCGACATTTCTGGCTGATACCCTTCGTCAGGACTAACTGAAGGAAGAGCTAGTAAGAGATTTGAAAGTGGGAGGGTGAGGGGGAGATCCAAAATGATAGGAGAAGACAGGAGGGGGAGGGATGGAGCCAAGAGCTGGACAGGTGATAGGCAAAAGGGATATGAAAGGATCATGGGACAGGAGGCCCAGGGAGAAGGAAAAGGGGGAGGGGGGAAAAACCCAGAAGATGGGCAAGGGGTATAGTCAGAGGGAGAAAAAGGAGAGTGAGAGAAAGAAAGTGTGTATAAAAATAAATAACAGATAGGGTTCAAGGGGGAGGTGGGGCATTAGCGGAAGTTAGAGAAGTCAATGTTCATGCCATCAGGTTGGAGGCTACCCAGACGGAATATAAGGTGTTATTCCTCCAACCTGAGTGTGGCTTCATCTTTACAGCAGAGGAGGCCGTGGATAAACATGTCAGAATGGGAATGGGATGTGGAATTAAAATGTGTAGCCACTGGGAGCTCCTGCTTTCTCTGGCGGACAGAGCGTAGGTGTTCAGCAAAATGATCTCCCAGTCTGCGTCGGGTCTCGCCAATATATAGAAGGCCACATCGGGAGCACTGGATGCAGTATATCACCCCAGCCGACTCACAGGTGAAGTGTTGCCTCACCTGGAAGGACTGTCTGGGGCCCTGAATGGTGGTAAGGGAGGAAGTGTAAGGGCATGTGTAGCACTTGTTCCGCTTACAAGGATAAGTGCCAGGAGGGAGATCAGTGGGGAGGGATGGGGGGGACAAATGGACAAGGGAGTTGCGTAGGGAGCGATCCCTGTGGAAAGCGGGTGGGGGGTCGGGGATGGAAAGATGTGCTTAGTGGTGGGATCCCGTTGGAGGTGGTCTTACGTTTTCAGGCATTTGTATCTTCTGCCCGATGGGAGGTGAGCAAAAAGAGAATGTCCGGGATGGGTGGGGTATTTGATTATGTTAGCTGCTTTACTGAGGCAGTGACAGGGAGGAATTAAATTGGCTTAGTGCCAACTGATACTTGATAATTTGCACAGACCTAATTTGCAAAGAGCCTGTTACAATGTTTTCTGACCCTATGAGTCTGTAATCTAGCTTGGTTCTTCTGAACAGCACCAATAGAGTGATGTACTTAATTACTTTTACTTTATTTTACAATTCTTTTTTTCTATTTCTTTCACTCTCTCTCTCTCTCTCTCTGCCAGATTCTGGGTTTGGTCATTGCGTTACCTCTACATTGTCTTTGTGCTGAAGTTTTATGAAGCTTGAACAGAAGTGACTTGACTGTAAAGTGAAATATTTGTTTAGTTTGGCTGCCAGCAGAGATTCAATTTGTCAATGAAAGGTGTCATTTTGGTTCAACAAATAACAAATCTTCTGACACAGAGAAAGGAACAACATCTTCAGCTGCTGACACTGCAGAAGCCGTGTTCCCAAAATAGTCAGTGACACCCGCACAGGGAAGTATGTTTTCATAACTCACTCTCCATCATCTGCAATAACCAATGTGCTCAGCTCAAAATTTATGTCAGTTAACAGCATTAATAGGGCCACTCTGAAGGCTGACTGGAATCTAAATGAAATATGGTCTGGTTTCCAGTATGAAAAGGAAATCTTATGGAGCTACTGAAATGCAGATATACCTGAAAATTTGTCCCCCACCTTTATTACTTTTCATTACATTGTCAATTTGTCACAGTTGCCTTGGAGATGGGGAGAGACTGAGGGAAAAGGAGCAGGTGATTTCAACCATGACAATAAATTGCAAAGCATACAGAAACTGCAAACTGCTGTTGATCTCAGCACCTTCCAGGGACTTGAAGGAAATTGTGCTCTGAACAAGTAGATGCAGAGGAACTTAGGAGCCCTTGTGCAAGACTAATTTACAGGGTGAGTCTGTGGTAAAGAAGGCAAATGCAATGTTGGCATTTATTTCAAGGGAAATAGAATATAAGAGCAAGGAGATAATGCTGAACCTTTGTAAAACACTAACCAGGCTGCACTTGGAATATTGTCAACAGTTTTGGGCCCCATATCTCAGAAAGGATATGTTGTCATTGGAAAGATTCCAGACGAGGTTCACGAGGATGATTCGGGGAATGAAGGGGTTACCATATGAGGAACATTTGGCAGCTTTGGGCCTGTACTCACTGGAATTTAGAAGAATGCGGGGGATTGCATTGAAACTTACCAAATGTTGAAAGGACTAGGTAGGGTGGATGTGGAGAGGATGTCTCCTATGGTGGGAGTATCCGGAACTAGAGGGCACAGCCTCAAAACTAAGGGGCGTCCCTTTAGAACAGAGGTAAGGAGGAATTTTCCATGGGTATATTTAAGAAGGAAGTTGATTGTTTCCTGATCGGTCAGGGCATCAAAGGATATGGCGAGAAGGTAGGTGTATGGGTTTGAGTGGAATCTGGGATCAACCATGATGGAATGGCAGAGCAGGCTTGATGGGCTGAATGGCATAATTCTGCTCCTATGTCTTATGGTCTTATGGATAGACTAATATCTATTGAATGAAAACATCCAGGGGAATGGGCCTGTCGTAGTCTTCTTGCTTGCAGGCAGTGGCTGACCCCACGCAGTATTCCAGCACCTTACACTGGTGGGCATTTACCACTCCTGCTTAACTGCATTCTGCCACATGCTGAGATCAGCTGTAGGTACGAGGAGATTGGAGAATTGGCCAATAGAGTACTATGATTCTGCAAGATTTAAAACATAGAAAATAGAACAATACAGCACAGGGACATGCCTTTCAGCCCTCTATGTAATACTGTGCTAACTAAAGTTGTATCTGCACATGGTCCCCATCCCTCCTGGGTGTGACCCTCTGTTGGTCGCGGTTGACCATGGATGATGTATGCTAGCTATCTACGTTGTTGGTGCAGTGCCGTCTGTGGCTGGCAACACCAATGTGAGAAGCTAGTACACAAGCCAGGGTGGTACGATATGGAAAGCAAGCCGCTGCCCATGCAGTGGGCTCCCCCTCGCCACCCAGCTGATGAATCCAAAGGAATGGCAGAGACTGATACAGCTGGGTACCAACGACATCTCAGGAGTTGCCAGTCAGAGTTGAACTCAATGTAGGACTGCCTTAGGGATTCCAGCTCCGGATTGTTCCCCAGGGTTTACTCCGGAAGCATTCCCTATGAGTGGGCATAGCCGTGAGGCAATGTGGACTTGAGATTAGAGTTATCCTTCTCCTAGCAGAGCTACCAACCATGTTTCAAGGTGACAGTAACTCACCTTTGCCCCTTCTCCTGTCAGTAGAAACTATTCTGCCAGTCTCAGTAGCTAAACTGCTTGTAAAAGGCCAGGAGCTAGATTTGTTGTCATAGGCTATTTGAGATACACACCATTAAGAGCATTTAATAGGTAGTGACAGCTTATCCCCACTACAACCCCCCTCCTCCAGCTACGACAACCCAAGGAACCACATCCCTCCAATTCCTGCATATTCATGCGCCTATCTAAAAGCCTCTTTAGAACTTCTGTTGCATGAGGCACCCACCGTTCTCTGTGTAAAACGATTGCCCCACAAATCCTTTGAACTTTACTCCTCTTATCTTAAGCCCCCTAGTATTTGACACTTAGACCTGGGGCAAAGGTATTCACTATCTATTCTGTTTTTGCCTCTCATAAATCTACAAACTCCAGAGAAAACAACTTTAGTTTGTCCGACCTCTAATCCAGGTAACATCCTGGCAAACCTGTTCTGCACCCTTTCCAAAGCTTCCACATCCTTCCTGTAATAGGGCAACCAGAAGGGAACGCAGTACTCCATATGTCATCTCACCAGAGTTTTTTTAAAGGTGTAACATAGCTTTCTAACTCTTGAGCTCTTAATTGTTGACAGAGAAAGCAGCTAACCCCATCTTTCAACATCAGTTCTTGAGTACTGCAAGTCCTGGCACTTTAAATCCATGCCCAAATGTTGTTTAACTGGCCAGAGGAACTAATGCCTCAGCAATTTGCGTGGAATGGGCTGTTGGCGATGGTGATGAAGGTGGATACAATAGGGTCTTTTAAGAGACTCCTGGATAGGTACATGGAGCTTAGAAAATAGAGGGCTATGGGTAATTTCTAAAGTAAGTATATGTTCAGCACAGCATTGTGGGCTGAAGGGCCTGTATTGTGCTGTAGGTTTTCTATGTTTCTAACTTGTCAATCACTTGCTGAAGTTTCTATGACTCAATGAGTCAGAATCATGCAAGATATATAAACGCTGTGAAATGTGGCCAGAGTTGTCGAAAAGAAAATGCCAGAGGAAACCAAAAACAGAGTTGATCTTACAGATTGATAACCTAGAGGAAATCTATGAGCATTTTTTTCTGTTCTTCAACATTGTAGAAATGAAGAAAGATTGGATTAGTTTAGGTTGTGTTTTGTTTGTTTGGAAGGGTAGAGACTGAGGGGAGTTATTTCTCATAACAGAAGCCTCAAAAGCTTGAGGGCATCAATATGAAATAGTTGGTGGGTGGATTAAAGAGGAGATGAGGAAAAATGCATTCAATCAGAGAGTGGTGGGATATGGACCTCACATAGGGTCAGTCTTAGTAATCCTCAACTTCGCTCTCAAAATTCCTTGCAGCTAAGGCTTCGTAACTAGTTGGTGTGCCTGCATGTTTACTTATGCTTTTCATGTATCAGGGTCAAGAATCCTTTGTATACCAAACCTCATTTCTCTCTGCTTATTAAATGTTTTTATTTTTCTATTCCTTGTAAAATTAGTGTCACACTCTTATCCACATAGAACTCAATTTGCAATCTTCTTGCCCAGTCAGTTAATATATCTATTATTTTTGTAGCCACCTTGCTTCATCCTTACAACACGCTCACCAAGCTGCATTTGTACCTCCATCAAACTTGAATGCATTACATTTTGGCTTTGCATTAAATGATCAATAGAAATATTCAATAACTGAGTCTCAGTAAGCAAGTAGCAATTTTACATACTGGATCTCCAATGCTGTATTGAGGCATTCACTCGGTCAACCTGAAATGACCCGTTTATTCCTACTTTCCTTTCAGCAGTTCAACCAGTCTCCTTTTACTAAGTTCATATGTTACCCTAAACAGTGAGTTATTATTTTATGTAACCTTATTTGTGATATCAAAGGTTCAAGAAAGTTTAAAGTTTTTAAGGTACGTAATATACAATATAATTCGCCTTCTCCGTGTCATCGTGGAACAAGAAAAAGCATGGTAGCCAGTCAACGAAAAACACAACCCCCACTGGCACAAAAAACAAATCTCGCAAACGGCAACACAATCATCAGCCCACACCCCTTACCCCCTGCAATAAAAACAAACGAATCGGCAATAAGAACATCAAGCCACCAACCTCCAACCCTCCCACACACAAAAACTAACAGATCACACCAAACGACAACAAGGACATCAAACCCCCAAACCCCCAACCCCACTCTCGCTCAAAAAAATACTTACAAATCATTAGTTTATTACCATCAGATGTACTGAGGTACAGTGAAAAATTTTGTGTTGCATGCCACCCACATGATTACTCCATTTCATCTGTGCATCAAGCCAGTACAAGGGAAAACAGATCAGAATATGCAATAATGAAAAAGTGCAGTGCAGGCAGAAAATAATGTGCAAGACTGTAACACGGTCAAGAGGTCAAGGGTCAATCTTATCATATTGGGGGCCTGTTCAAGAGTCCAATTACAGTGAGATAGAGGCTGTCCTTGAGCCTGGTGGTGCATGTTTTCAGCCTTTTTTATCTTCTGCCCAGTGTGAGGAGGCAGAAGAGAGAATATCCAGAGTGAGTGGGGCCCTGGATTATTCTGGTTGCATTACTGAGGCAGTGTGAAGACTATGGAGGAGAGGCTGGTGGTGAGCCTTGTCCACAACTCTCTGGGCAGAACAATTGCCATACTAAGCCATGATACATCCAGACAAGATGTTTTCTATGGTGCATCGATAAAAATTGGAGAAGGTCAAAAGGAACATGCCAGACTTCTTTAGCTTCCTGCGGAAATAGAAATGCTGGTGTGCTTTCTTGTCCGTGGCATTCATGTGGTTGAACTAGCACAGGCTATCGGTGACGCTTACTCCTAGAACCCAGACGCTTTCTATCCTCCTGACCTCAGCGCTGCTGATGCAAGACTGCAGTGTATGCACTAAAAATCTTTTGAAAATTCAGAATACTCGTTTTTCTCTCCTGTTCATCATACGTATTCCAGAATTGACTATTTTTTTTACCAATAAACAAATGATTCCACTAGTTCGATCTTGTGAATATAAAGAGATTGCTATTTCTGACCATGCTCCTGTGCTTTTATCCATAAATCTTCCAGGTTTTCTTCAGACAAACAGATTCTGGCATTTTAATTTAACTTTGTTATCTGACAAGGATTTGTTAAGGTTCTTGGAGAGCCAAATTACTTTCTTTTTTGAAGAGAATACTATGGAGCAGACTTCTAGTCTTGTAATATGGATGCCTTTAAAGCATATATTAGAGGACAAATCACTTCTTATACTGCAAGTGTTAAGAAAAAAGCTAATAAAGAGAGAAGTAATTTAGCCAATCAGCTGAAACAACTAGATGAAGAATACACTTTGACTTCAGATTCTGTTTTGTATAAAAGGGTTGCAATTAAAACTAAATATGATTTTTTATTAACATATCCTATTGAAACTCAACTCCTAAAGGATAAAAGTCAATTTTATATTCATGGAGATAAAACCGGTAGACTATTGGCTAACCAAATTAAAACTTCTAGTGCTAAACGACAGATTAAAGAAATTTATAAAGCTAACGGTATTAGGACAACAGATTATTTAGAAATAAATAATACTTTTAGAGAATTTTATTCTATACTTTATAGTTCTGATCCTCTTAAAGATAATACTGTAATGGATAATTTTTTAGACCAATTAAATATCCCTACGCTTTCTGTTGATAACCGAAAACAATTGGATCAATGTATTTCTCACGAGAAAATAGCTGAGGCTGTACGCTCACTGCATTCAGGGAAAGCTCTGGGTCCTGATGGATTTTCTGGAGAATTTTATAAGGCTTTTTATTCTTTGCTTATACCTCATTTATGTTCAGTTTTTTCAGATTCTTTTAAGTCAGGTAGGTTGCCGCAATCTTTTTACGAAGCTTCTATTTTGCTTATCCTTAAAAAAAGAACCTAACTGAATGTTCTTCATATAGATCAATTTCCTTACTTAATGTTGATGCTAAAATCCTATCTAAGGTTCTGGCCCGTAGGATTGAAAATATCTTCCCATCTAACATTTCTGACGATCAGAATGGTTTTATTAAAAATCGATATTCTCATTTTAATATTTGTTGGTTATTAAATGTTATCTATTCTCCTTCTAAGGAAATATCAGAGTGTGTGATATCCTTAGACACTGAGAAGGCTTTTGATCGGGTTGAGTATTTAAAATTTTAGAAAAATTTAATTTTGTGTTCAACTTTATTCAATGGATTAAATTACTGTACTTATCTCAATTTGCTCAGATTCTTACTGATTCTCAGAACTCTAAACCATTTAAACTCCAACGTGGAACCAGACAAGGTTGCCCTTTGAGTCCTTTGCTCTTTGACCTGGCCTTAGAACCCTTAGCTATTGCTTTTCGAGAATCTAATGATATCACTGGTATTTTACGGAAGGGTACTATCCACAAAGTTTCACTTTATGCGCATGACTTATTGCTTTACATTTCTAATGTCGAAACTTCGTTACCTCTGTGTTTTCTTTACTCTCTTGTTTTAGTCAGTTTTCTGGATATAAATTGAACCTACACAAGAGTGAACTTTTTCCTTTGAATAATTTGGTATCAACTGATATTAACCTTCCTTTTAAAATTGTAAGAAACCAATTCACTTATTTGGGTGTAACAATTACTAAGAATTATAAATACCTATTTAAAGAAAACCTTCTTACTTTATTAAATTATATAAAAAGAACATTATCAAATTGATTGCCCCTTTTGTTATCATTGATTGGTCGAATTAATTCTATTAAAATGAATGTTTTACCTAAATTTACATACCTTTTTCAGATTTTACCCGTTTTTATTCCTAAATCCTTTTTTGACTCTCTGGACTCTATTTTATCCTCCTATATATGGAAAAATAAACATCCTCAATTGAATAAAGTCCATCTCCAAAAAGTTGAAAAGAATGGAGGTTTAACTTTTCCAAATTTTAGGTTTTATTACTGGTCAGTTAATATACGGAATCTCATGTTTTGTTTATACTATATTAATCATGAGGACTGTCTCGGGTGGGTTTCTTCAGAAGCTAACTCCTTTATCCTTAAGTAAGATAACTGAAAATGTGGTAGTCAAACATACTTCGAGGAATTGGATACAATTTAGAAAACACTTTAGTTTATTGAGATTCTCCCTTCCTAGTCCCATTTTTAAAAATTATCTCTTTAAGCCTTCTATGACTGATATAGTTTTTAAACAATGGGAAGGATTGGGCATTACATGTTTCCAGGATATGTTTGTTGGAGGAAGTCTTCCTTCGCTCGAACAATTGTCAACTAAATATAGTTTACCAAAAACCCATCTCTTCCGGTACTTACAAATCAGAGATTTTCTGCGATCTCAATTATATACACTTCCTAATAGTCCAGATAAGAACATATTAGATGAAAATCTTAATATGAAATCAATTTATAATGGTTCAATATCCAATATTTATGATATGTTGTTGGGAATGAGAAATTATTCTTTAGACAAAATCAAAAAATCTTTGGGAACAAGATTTACAGACTTCAATTTCTGAAGAGACTTGGAATGAAATTTTTAAATTGGTCAATACTTCATCGTTATGTGCTCGTCATTCCCTCCTACAATTTAAAGTGGTTCATAGGGCTTATATGACCAAGGATAAGTTATCTTGTTTTTATATGGATATATCTCCCTACTGTGATAGGTGTAACAATGGAGAAGCTTCATTTATTCATATGTTTTGGACATGCCCAAGTCTTGGAAACTACTGGAAGGATGTATTCCAAACTTTTTCTGTACTCTTTAAAGCAAATTTTAAGCCTAATCCTTTGACTGCCCTATTTGGTATTGTTGGAAGGAAAGATATGATCTTGAAGACATCTGATTTGCACATTTTGGTTTTTATCTCTCTTATGGGTAGGAGGACGCTTTTGTTTAAATGGAAGGATGCTGTTCCGCCTAACCGTGCTCAGTGGTTACGGAATGTTATGGCATGCCTAAATTTAGAAGAGATTTGTTGTTCAATTTCTGAATCTAACCAAGATGTTCAAAATTTGTGGGGGCTGTTTTTAAATTATTTTCATAATCTTTGACTTCTCGTTAAAGTACAGAAGTTGGTTAAAAGCATATTTTATTATCTGATAAGGTTTTTTTTTCTTTTTTTTTCTCCAAACAGCTTCGACTTTGGTAGTGGGTATAGATCTTTTTTTTTATAATACTGCTTATATTCAAATATACGAATTAATCTAATCTATATGAATATAGGGTAAGAAGTTCGTTAATGTGATTCAATATACTGTATCTGGTATTATATTTTTTTCCTTTGTTTTATAATATGTATTCTTTTGGACTCTGTATTCTTCTTTTTAGAAATCAATAAAAATATTGCAAAAGATAGAAAGAAAATCCAGATATAATCCATCCACTGAGATCTTTTTTGTTCTCTTTATAATGTTGACTGTGTAATGATACTGTCCAGCATTTTAGTGATATTAAATTTTAGGTCAATCTGCCAGAACTGGTCCAGAATCCAGACACATTTGCAAGATGGTTGTTAATGTATCCTCTGTCTATGGGTTACCTTTTTAAGAGTCTTGTGTTGCAAACTCTTTGGCACAGAGGATATATTCAGTTTTAGACCCATAAGATTATTTTGACAGCTTCACTGTCATTAGATTTCCAAATCTCCTTCATTTTTCTCGCACCGACTGTCTTTTGTGGTGATGGCAAGCATAAAATATTTGTATGATTATCATTTTCTCTCTGGGACCTATATTTTTATTTGTCATTCCTATTATATGGTAGTGGAATTTCTTAAATTCCTCAAAATACTCTCATAATGCGTCATGCTCTTCATCAACTTTCTGTTAATATTTGCTGTAGCTTGAAATCTTCCAAATCCTCTTAGCAATATTGCAAGCCTCTTCCTTTGATCTAATACAATTACTAACCTTGTATAGTTACACATGTTTTCATTTATTTACTTATTGACAAATCTTTTTATCTGGTTGAATTTACTTCAGCAAATACCCTGAATGTTAGTTTTATTTAGCTGATTTGTGACGCAATCTCACTGTTTCTACATCATTCTAACATACCGTAATCACTTAGGGGATCGATTACTGAAACTTCACTAATTAAATCTGGCTCACTATACAGGATAAAATCTAAGATAGACTGTTTTCTAATAGATTCCATGGTATATTGTCCAAACATGCAAGGAAGATCATATCATGACTACTTAAACAGGAGAGAGCAGAAAGGAAATAGAAAGACAAGGTTGAAAATGATGAGATCTTTGAACTAAGTGCTACGAGGGTGTATCTGTACTTAATTGCCTTGATCAAACTTAGCTCATCAATCTGTGGGCCGAAACACATAGTTCACATGACTTGCTTAATTCAGTTCAAGTGTCACCATGCACCGGCAGTAGAAACACAAGGTCTTCACAGGAGGGGGAGAGAGGGGGAGAGAGAGGGGGAGAGAGGGAGAGGGGGAGAGAGAGGGGGAGAGAGGGGGGGAGAGAGGGGGGAGAGAGGGGGAGAGAGGGGGGAGGGGGGGAGAGAGAAGGGGGGAGAGGGGGGGAGAAGGGGGGAGAGAGAAGGGGGGAGAAGGGGGGGAGAGAGAAGGGGGGAGAAGGGGGGGGAGAAGGGGGGAGAGAGGGAGGGAGGGAGAGGGGAGAGAGAGGGAGAGAGAGAGAGAGAGAGATCAAAAAACATCACTGGTAAGTTCACTCTCTGCCACATTACTAACGTTTAATGTCTGTCTTTCATGTGGTGAACTCACAATTTACTAATACTGTGCAATACCTTTGCAATGAAATTTAAAGGTAACTACTTTTAACTATAAGGATGTCAGTTTGAAACATGAAGATTTTAAATTCTGTTCCAAAAAACTGTCCTGCATGTACACTATGAATTACCTATCAAGTGGTTTATGCTAATTTAATTTGTCCATGCCAAAAGAAGATTAAAACCTTTGATGATTTTGTTTCACCTTTAATGCAAGCTTCCCTTACTTGTTTTTTTTTCCTAAGGTGATTGTAAACCCATCCAGACAGTACAACATACCTCTTGTTATTGCAACTATAGATGTATGGCTCAGAGATTGTTATTGCAACTATGGATCTGACTGGTTATAGTGACTATAGATCCCTCTTGTTATTAAGACTGTAGATCTGTGACTCAATTGATTTATGAGGAGGAAGGTGGCGGGGGAGATGGATTGGTAGATTTGCAGATGACACTAACGTTGGAAGTGGGTAGGATGTCGTCCACATAGACCCATTGCATCATAGATCTGTAGACGAGCAGCACGCAAACAGTCCCCTGGGTCACCAGCTGACCTGGATGGTATTTAACATTGTTACAGATGCTGCCATCCAGTGAACTGTAGACTATTTTATCACATCTGATCTGTGCTGTGTACATAGAAGAATCTTTAGGGAGTCAGGAGGGGAGTCTCATCTGCTGACCTGATCTTGTAACCCTAGTATGTATCCAGTTGAGATCAATGGCGACTTACAAGTCATCAATGCAGGGGACAAGACCATCATGAAAAATGCTTTCAGCAATACCCTAGGTATTCTTTCTGTGAGACATGACTATAACACTGGTGTGTTTTCCCCTTGATAACAGCTCCTGGCTATTGTACTCAGTTGAACTCTGCCTTGATGTTAAGTGTAGTGACTCTCACCTCAACTCTGGAATTCAGTTCTTCGGTCCATGACTATGATGGGGTTTTCTTATGCACAAATGAATAAAGTTCCAACCCAATCAACCTCTCTCCATTACAGAATATTCGAAATGCAGCCTCCCAAACATCTTGTATAACAGCCCAGCTTCTATGTTCAATGAATTGGTATCAAGAACTATGAGCCTGTGATAGATCTAGAACTAGATGGTCCTCAAAAATGATAGAAATAGATCTAGAAGCCTCTCAGGACTGTTGGACATGAAGCCTCTCTATATTGATAGACTTGGAACTTGGTACTCTTCATTACTGATGGTTGTAGACTGAAGTGTTCCTCAATGCTGATGGATGTACAGAATTAGGAACTTCTCCAAGTTAATGGGTGTGGAACTAGAATTCTTTGACCTAGTCCTTGACCCAGAAGGAGGAATTAGGAGCTTCTTGATATTCACGGACAGAATTTTGTGTCCTTGATTCCAATGAATGTGGAATGAGAGCTCCTGGGTCTTGTTGAAGAAGGAAATATTAACTGATCAATAATGACAATATTTAATTGGATAAACAAAGTGTTGTTGTATCTGTGATGCCCCTGGAGTGAGTCTTAGCCCACAGATCCCCAAATCAGTGATAGAAAGCCACAGATGAGCAATGACTGAAAAAAGACAATGGATTGTACTGGAAATGGGAGTCAATATATGTCAGTACCTCCTGTTGAACTTTGTCTTTTAGTGTGTTTTCCCCCTAGCCATCAGTCTGTGGTTTTGTATTGCCATATGCTCTTGTTTGTTTCATGTCCCATGTGCTCCTGTCCCCACTCCTGCTCTTGTATTACTGAGTACTCCACCTCTCACCGGTTTCACATTGTTACCTGTTCTGCTGCCACTTCTGTCTCATTGTGCTCCACCTATCACCTGCCTCTCAGTGTATTTTAGTCCTGTTTTTTCACCTGTTTGTTGTCTCCCAATGAGTTTCCCTGAGCCTTTCTAGCATTCGTATCTGAACTCTGTCTGTACAAATATCGACTCTGCCTGTTTCCCATTCTGGTTTTTGGATTTCTCTGGAATTTTTGATCTCCACCTGAATTTTGATGCTGACTTTGTTGCCCCTCTGGATTTGCTACTCAGTAAATATCACAGTGTGCACAGTACTTGTCTGCAATTGGTTACTTGCTTCAGCGCCCTGACAATATAACAAAGGAGAAAACAGAGCAAGAAGTTGGTAGTAGGTTTGACAGCACACATCAAGGAACACATGTTGAAAGAGAAACTATTCTGAATCCATTAACAAATATGAATTGTGTTAACATTCCTATAAAACCTTACCCCTCTAATGAAATCTTTTCAGTCTACTCATTCCTGGCTTGCATTGCTGCCTCATCAATCATTCCTTGCCACTTGCAGCCTTGATTGTCAGAAAAATCTAATTCCTAGATAAAAAACTGGAAGCTTAATATGGAGTGACAAGAGGAATGAAAATAACTCAATTGACACTAATAACTGAAAGTTTCTGAGAGAAAGTTGTGAAACTGTAATTTTTAATGCTTTGTGCTCCGTACAATGTGCCTCCTTGTTCTAGAAATTCAGTTTAAAGACTTCATAATCATCTGCCTACATAGGAGGTTCAAATGGGAAAACTTCATTCAATTCTTGCTGAGATGCCAGGTTCTGGGAACATTAACCCACCACTATCATAGTTTTTGGATTCCTTTTCTGACTGCTGTAGAGTGTAAGGCTGGATTCCACAACGTTTCTTCAGCAAATACTCTCTCTTTTTCTCTCTCTACACACACACACACACACACACACACACACACACACAGAGTATGACTCAACAACTTAGGATCTGTCTTCAAAATTTCAAGTAACCTTTGGTTCCGTCTAAATGGGAATTTATTATTTATTGTTCAGGCACCAAAAAGATTTGAACAATGGTAAAACTCCTGAATTGGAGGCAGTGGCAAGCCTTACCCCACAATTTGTTTCTATAATATAATAGTGCAATTTTAATTGTCAGTGAGTCAACAAAGTTAATGAAAGTTTCATTTTGTTGGGAGACTTCCGGGTCATCAAGGGAATGGCGGCGTAAGGAAAAGGTCTCTCGACAAAAAAGAAGGTAAACTGCCCCAAAATCGAATTTAGACAAATACTTAATATTGCATAACTATATTAATAAAAGGGGCAAGGATGATGTCTAAGAACAAGAATAAAAAGTCCACTTCGAAGGCTGATAAACATAAAGAGATGCAGCAAGGCGAAGGGCCTAGCTCTCCCACGGCAAGCCAGGACAGAGATAATGAGGGGGAATCGGTGACTCTGTCTTTGATTCTCGGAGAGATTCGCGAGTTCCGACAAGATAACAGCAAACAGCTGGAAGATATTAAAGGAGAAATAGTAAAAACTAACTCGCGGATAGATGAAGCCGAAGCAAGGATTGTTGGAATTGAAGAGAAGCTACAAAATGCCGAGGAAGTGATAGCAGAAATGCTGAAGCTACAAGACCAACTCCAGTGGAAACTAATAGATCAAGAAGGCCGCTCGAGAAGGGAAAATGTGAGGATCTACGGAGTTCCCGAAGGAACCGAAGGTAAACCCGGATTGATGATTCCCTTCACAAACAACAGGAATTCTGCAGATGCTGGAAATTCAAGCAACACACATCAAAGTTGCTGGTGAACGCAGCAGGCCAAGCAGCATCTATAGGAAGAGGCGCAGTCGACGTTTCAGGCCGAGACCCTTCGTCAGGACGGAGGGTCTCGGCCTGAAACGTCGACTGCGCCTCTTCCTATAGATGCTGCTTGGCCTGCTGCGTTCACCAGCAACTTTGATGTATGTTGCTTGATGATTCCCTTCGTGGAGAAGCTGCTTAGAGAGAACCTTGATATACCGGCCGCAAAAGACCTACAGATAGAAAGGGCTCACCGCGCGTTGGCACCACAGCCTCCGGCAGGCGCCCAGCCCAGATCGATTCTGATCAGATTTCTCAGTTACAGAACGAAGGAAGAGGTGCTTAAAAGAGCATGGCAAAAGAAAGGTTTCTTGTGGAACAACTGTAAAATCAGTTTAGACCACGACTACGCACCGGGGATTCTTGCCAGACGGAAGGAATATACGGAAACACGGAGAGTCCTGAAGGAAAACAACATCAGATTCCAGACCCTGTATCCAGCTCGGCTGAGAGTCTTTTACGATGAAGGGACAAAAACTTACGCTACGGTGGAGGAGGCAACGTCGGACCTGGCGGACCGGGGACTACCTATTAAAGTTATCACCCAACCGGAGTCGCTACTGGAGAGGATTCGGCAGAAGTCGTGGCAGTTAGTGGGGCGAGGACGCTCCACTCGAACCAGAGTGTCAAACTACAAGGAAAAGCTGCAAATATTCAGACGCGAATGTACAGAGAATACAGATTAATTAAGAGAAATGACTGAAAAGAGTAAATCGGACTTAAAAGTAAAATGAAAACTGGTAATTGAAAATAATCTAGGCGGAATAACTTGAATGATAGCAATATGGTCGAGACATAAGTAGGAGAAAATTCTCTATGATTATTCAAACTGCTGAGGGCCCTCTAACACAGGGTGAAGATAGAGGTTATCCCTCTGAACTGAGGCGGGTCGGTGCTCAGGCCTCACTGTGGGAAGTCGGGGAAAATTTTCAAATGTTATACGTTCAGAAATGTCTAGGGTGTGGTTATATGTCTTGGTTTCCTGTTGAGAAGGGATTGCTTACTGTTTGGTTAGAAAAGGAGAGTGCTTTTTTTCTACTAGAGAAAAATGCAAACTGAATTGGTAAAAATAATTTCCTATAATGTTAATGGGGTTTTGAATCCAATTAAAAGAAATAAGATTATGTCTAAATTGAAAAAAGAGAGGGCACAAATAGCTTTCCTCCAGGAAACACATATGAACCAATCTGAACATGGAAAATTAAAAAGAATGGGCTTTAAACATGTATTTTATTCATCATATAAATTGAGTCACAAAAGAGGGGTAGCTACTTTAATATCAAGTACTCTTAATTATGAACATATTTCAGAGACTAGAGACAAAGAAGGACGGTTTGTAAAAATCACAGGAAGAATAGAAGGTACAGAAATAACATTGCTGAATGTTTATGCTCCTCCAGGTAGTGAATGGTCATTTTATAGACACATTTTTGACCTAATGGTCAGTTCTCGAGGGGTAGTAATTTGTGGAGGGGATTTTAATATTAGATTAAATCCTATATTAGATTCTTCAAGAATAGTTACTCAGAATAAACCTCTGACTCGGAAAGTGAATTCGTTGATGGAGGAGTTGGGAATTATAGATGTCTGGAGGGAATTACACCCTACTAGTAAAGATTATACATATTACTCTTTCCCTCATTCAGCCTATTCAAGGATAGACTATTTCTTTATCTTTAATACAGATAGCCTTAGGATAAAAAACTGTAATATTGCAACAATTGATCTGTCGGATCATAGCCCAGTCTCTATGTCTCTAATCCTGGAAAGGAAAATGAGGAAAACACTATGGAGGCTAAACTCACATATACTTAATAACCCAAAGTAATGGAGAGATTAAGGGGAGAAATCAAAGAATATCTAGACCTTAATGACACGGGAGAAACATCACCAGTGATTTTATGGGATACATTGAAAGCTGTACTGAGAGGGAAAATTATTTCCATTACTACTCACATGAAAAAAATCAATGCACAAAAATTAGCAGACCTTCAAGGAAAATTAAAACAACTTCAAGTTGGAGATAGCAACAAAAGTAATTCAAATCGAAAACAGGAAATTAGGAAATTGCAAAGTGAAATTGATGATATTTATACATTGGAAACTCAAAGAAATTTTCTTTACCTGAGACAAAAGAATTATGAAGTAGGAGGTAAATCAGCTAGATTATTAGCATATAAATTACGAAAACAACAAGCAGACAATACAATTCATAAAATAAAGAATCCAAAGACAAAGCTTGTGGAGAGTACAATAGGGAAAATTCAAGAGAGTTTTGAAACGTATTATCGAGAGCTGTACTCCCAACCCCGGGCCCCCAATGAGCCCTATATAGACAGTGTATTGAATTTTTTAGATCTACCTAAACTTACAGATTTACAAAATGAAAGTTTATTAGAACCAGTAACTGTCAAAGAACTGAACGTGGCCATCTCTAGGTTAAAGGCTGGAAAGTCCCCGGGTTCTGATGGGTTTACCTCAGAGTGGTACAAGTCCCTGAAGACACAGTTAGCCCCATTACTACTTAACACCTTTAATTGGATCTTGCAGAGAGGAGAAACTCCACCTTCCTGGAGAGAAGCGATTATTTCAGTTATTCCTAAAGAGGGTAAAGATAAACTAGAATGTGGCAATTATCGGCCAATTAGTGTTCTTAATTTAGATTACAAACTATTTACATCTATATTAGCGCGCAGATTGGAAAAGCTTTTACCTGGCCTAATCCATTTAGACCAGACTGGATTTATTCAACAAAGACAAACACAGGACAACATAAGGAGAACTCTGCACATATTAGAACAGGTTAATAAGAACGAGACAGAGACAATGGTAGTAGGATTGGACGCTGAGAAAGCTTTTGATTCGGTTAGTTGGGCATTCCTATACAGAATGTTAGGAAGATTCGGCTTTCAAGAAAGGTTTATTAAAGTAATTCAGACTCTGTATGACAGCCCAACAGCCCGAATTAAGATAAATGGGGACCTCTCTGACTCCTTCATTTTAGAGAGAGGCACTAGACAGGGATGCCCAATTTCTCCTCTCCTTTTTGCGCTATATATTGAACCACTTGCCCAACTAATAAGACAGAGCAAAATCGTAAAAGGTATCAAGGTGGCAGGGATTGAACAGAAAGTGGCGTTATTCACAGATGATGTTTTGGTCTATCTGAGTGAACCAGAAAAATCATTTATAGGATTGTTTACACTGTTGGATGACTTTGGGAAAATATCAGGTTATAAAATAAATGTAAAGAAAACGCAGGTTATGTCCCTAAATTATACACCATCCAAAAAATTGCAGGATACATACGATCTTAAGTGGGAAGCTAAATCATTAAAATATTTAGGAATAACCCTGCCGAAGGATCTTTCAACACTGTCACAGGTAAATTATGGGCCATTAATCTCAGAGATAAAAGCAGATATGCATAGATGGAATCTTATCCCCTTTTTAAGTTTAAATTCAAGGATAAATACTATAAAAATGAATATTCTTCCTCGGTTTTTTATATCTTTTCCGTACTTTACCAGTGGAGGTGGATGATAATCAATTCAGGGAATGGGACAAATGGATTTCCCGCTTCATTTGGCAAGGAAGGAAACCTAGAATTCGATATAACACTTTACAGTTAGGGAAGGAAAGCGGAGGTATGGTTCTTCCTTGCCTGAGAAATTATTTTTATGCCTCACAGATAACCCCTCTGTTATATTGGTGTAATAGGGAATATAAGGCTAGATGGAAGGAAATAGAATTTGGATTAGTTGACAGTTTTCCTCTTCAGGCCTCAATAGCTGACAAAGGATTGATGGCCCAGTTGGAAAAATTTAATAATGCTTGGATAAATCTTACATTAAAAGTATGGCAGAAGGTGGTTAATTCATGTGGAATTAATAACATGCTAAAACTCTTTAGATGGTGTGCATATGATACCGAATTCCTTCCCAACAGAGGAGATAAAAGATTTGAGCTATGGATAAAGAAAGGTCTTACAACCTACCTCTCATTTATAGATAAAAGAGTATTACAAAGTTTCCAAATCCTGCAGGACAAACATGGCCTAGAACATAATGACTTTTTTAGGTACCTTCAAATACGAAACTATGTTAACCAGAGTTGTAGATATACAGACCTATCAACAGTAGAATTAGAATTTTTCAAGATTCTGAATTCGGCTTGCAGTTCAATACCTAGTAAATCAGTTTCTCGCCTATATAATGCACTCTCCCATGCTAAAAATGTAAATACACTGTATATTAAAGAGAAGTGGGAGAAAGAAGCGGGGTTGGTACTTTCAGAGGAGGCCTGGGGGAAAATCTGCAGCTTTCAATGGTCCTCGACTAATTCTTTGACTTGGAGAGAACATTGTTGGAAAAACATTATAAGATACTTCAAGACCCCATATCAGGAAAAATATAAAGATACAAATGTGATGTGTTGGAGAAGGTGCGGCTCTAAGGAGGCAAATCATTTTCATATTTTCTGGGATTGTCCTAAATTAAGTCTATTTTGGGAAGGTATTCATAGAACATTAGTTAAGGTACTTAGGTCCCAGATACCTCTGAACTTTGAGACGCTCTATTTGGGGCATGTATCGTTCCTTGAACAGAAGGAAGATATAAAGTTGCTGCAGGCCCTCTTAGCGGCAAGTAAGAAATCAATCACTAGAAAATGGCTAAATCCAATACCACCTACATTAGAAGATTGGTACGAAATTATCTTGGAAATATTTAAAATGGAAAAGTTGACCTACTCCCTGAGAACTCAAAAAGAAACATTTTATCGAATCTGGAATAAATGGATTGAATATATAACCCCAATGCGAGCAGACTTTAGATGACTCTCCTAATGATTTATATTGCTCTTCTCATCAACACAGTAATATTGCTAACGTAAGCACCCCTAGTCTAAATGTTTGTTGTTGTTTTTTTTTGGAAAATAGAGAATTAACACAAGTAAAGGGAAAGATTTGGGAAAGGGATTAAAAAAATGAAAAAATTAAGTAAATAAGTATATAGGGATTGGATAATTATGTCTGCGGGCAGGAACAAGCATGAACAAATTGGGATATAAACACCTACAATGGTTGGTATATAGGCTTGTATGCAACATTTTGGACCAGTGGAAATGGTCCAGAAGGGTTGTATGGAAACTATTATTACCATTTTTCTTAACAACTAATTTCATTACTTAGCCTAATAGGTTAGATTTACCACAGTACATAATTATCTATTTAAATGTTTATTTTGCTTTTATATCATCTCAATGTGTACTTAAGAATGTACAAATAATTGTAGTTTTATACATATAAAAAAATGGAAAAGGTTATATGTGTGAAAAAAGTACATGATAATTGTGAACTCCTTATCCAAATAAAAATAAAATTAAAAAAAAGAAAGTTTCATTTTGTTATTTTATTTTTCTGCTGCCTTCTGCTTCACTCTTAACTTTATTCCTTTTCCAAATTCCCTCCCCAACCACCTTGTTGAGAGTTTCTGTTCTTCAGCATCTCAGTGTCCCTGGAGAAATACGGACAATAGCTTTGCGTAAATCACTTTCAAAATCTGCCTTGCTTCACTTATCAGCTGATTCAGTCATTTAGGTGTTCTTTCTCTTGAAGCATGGGTTATGTAGGATGGATGAGCATAAGTGCTTCCCAGGATGAGAAATGGAGAGGATGGGATGATGAGACTATAACTCCACAAGCTGTTCATTGGAGCCTTTATGGTCTTTCACACATATGTAGTTACATTCTGCAGGTTTTGGCAACAACACCATATACAGTATCATGCTAATGTAGGAGACAAACACACACATGGGCATTCATGTGCGTAAGCAGAGATGCACGTGCGGACATATGTGAACATGAAAATGTAAATACATATGTGGACACACATAACCACACAAACACACGCGTACACGTTTGGTAGGTTAAGTTCAGAGATATTCATTGATTTGTGAAATCATTACCAGCGATAGCTTGTATTATCCATGTTAACCAGCTGGCTGGAAATAGTAGGGAATAGTAGACTGCTGATCAGCAGGTGAAAGACTTGCTTAACACAAATTCCAATGAGGGTTGGTGAGGAAGAAAGTGACCTACCAAGAGACAAAAGGCCTCTCTATCAACACAACGTGAACTAACACACTTGCACATGCTGAAGAGCAGGAAAATTAGATGGTAAGAACTTTGAAAAATTCAGAGAGGGTGAGAAACTGGACTGTGGTACTGATCCAGTGCATTGGGTAGCACTATGTTAGTCTCTGATCGAGTATACTGGTTGGTTCTCACCCAGTGATTGTTTGGCAGTGTAGTCAGTATGGAATTAATGATTAGAAATGCAGTAGGAGCTGAACCAGTGTACTTATTGACAATGTACTCTACACCAATCCAGTGCACCAATGTGGGCACCGACCCACTCCACCCAGTGACCTGCTCTACTGACCAGCACTAATTGTTGCTTGATTGTAGATCCCAGGGTCTTTCCAACAATATATGTTAAGTCAAGGGATGGATAAGTTTATAGAACATAGAACATAGAATAGTACAGCCCACAATGTTGTGCCAACCCTCAAACCCTGCCTCCCATATAAGCCCCTACCTTAAATTCCTCCATATACCTGTCTAGTAGTCTCTTAATCTTCACGAGTGTATCTGCCT
Organism: Mobula hypostoma; assembly: GCF_963921235.1. Taxonomy (NCBI): domain Eukaryota; kingdom Metazoa; phylum Chordata; class Chondrichthyes; order Myliobatiformes; family Myliobatidae; genus Mobula; species Mobula hypostoma. The sequence continues at coordinate 92,599,280 of NC_086105.1, forward strand.
CCACCACTGACTCAGGCAGTGCATTCCACGCACTAACCACTCTCTGAGTAAGAAACCTTCCTCTAATTTCCCCCTTGAACTTCCCACCCCTTACCTTAAAGCCATGTCCTCTTGTATTGAGCAGTGGTGCCCTGGGGAAGAGGCGCTGGCTAGCCACTCTATCTATTCCTCTTATTATCTTGTACAACTCTATCATGTCTCCTCTCATCCTCCTTCTCTCCAAAGAGTAAAGCCCTAGCTCCCTTAATCTCTAATCGTAATGCATACTCTCTAAACCAGGCAGCATCCTGGTAAATCTCCTCTGTACCTTTTCCAATGCTTCCACATCCTTCCTATAGTGAGGCGACCAGAACTGGACACAGTACTCCAAGTGTGGCCAAACCAGAGTTTTATAGAGCTGCATCAACGACAACAAAATTTTCCACTTTTTGTTTGCCTGCTTCAACAATTGAATCATATTTGTGGATTTCTGAACATTTGATATCCTCCTGGAACCAAATGAGTTTCAAAAAATTGATGGCTCTGCTATCTGGTGGAGGGATATGGGTCATATACAGGCAGAAGGCGTTTAGTTGGATTCGGCAGCTTGCATGGTGCAGACATCGTGGGCTGAAGGGGCTCTTCCTGAGCTGTACTGCTTATCTTCTGCATTCATAAACTTTTTGTAAGATCTGGGATTTACGGGAGACCTCCATCCTCCCAGATAACCACAACTGCACCAGGTGCATCAAGCTGCGGTTCCTCAGAGAACGCGTTTAGGAACTGGAGCTGCAGCAGACAGAGGTGGTGATAGACAGGAGCTAGAGAAAGGTATTCATCTCAAAGTTGCAGGAATTAGGTACCTGGGTAACTGTTAGGAGAGGGGGAAGGAAATGGGCAGCCAGTGCAGAGCATCCCTATGGCTGTTCCCCTCAATAATAAGTATACCATTTTAGATACTGTGTGGGGGGTGGGTCGCAGCAACCAGGTTTCTGGCACGGAAGAGAAAGGAAGAGAAGAGGACAACAGTTATGATAGGAAATTCTATAGTTAGAGGAGTAGACACAAGATTCTTTGGATGTGGAAGGGACACCCGGATGATATGTTGTCTTATAGCTGCCAGGGTGAGGATGCCTCAGATCTGATCTGCACTATTCAAAATGGATAGGGTGAGCAGCTAGAAGCCTTGGTATAAATGGCATTGGTAGAAAAAGGGAGGAGGTCCTGAAGAGCTAGGAAGAACGCTGAAAAACAGGACTTCCAGGGCAGTAATCTCTGGATTACTCTCTGCCTGTGCCACGCAGCAGTGAGGGTAAGAATAGGATGATTTAGAAGGTGAATGTCTGGCTGAGGAACTGGTGCAGGGAGCAGGACTTCAGATTTCTGAATCTCTGGGATCTCTTCTGGGGAATGAATGATCTGTACAAAACGGGTGGGTTATACATCTACCCAAAGGAGAGCAATATCCTGGAGGGCAGAGCTGTTGTGGAGGGTTTAAACTAATTTGGCAGGGGGACAGGAAATAGAATGATAGGGCTGAAGATGCAATGGACACCGTCATGAAAGGCAGGCTGATGACAGGGGAAAATTGCAGTCAGTGGAATGAGTTGAAGTGTTATATGGGGACACAATTGAATACAGGACTGAAGGTGTAATATTTGACTGCACACCGCATATGGAATAAGGTAGACCAATCTTGTAGTACAGTTAGAGATTGTCAATTATGTTGTTGTGAGCATCTTTGAGTCGTGGCTGAAAGAAGATCCTACTTGGGAGCTTAACATCCAAGGATACAAACCGTATCAAAAGCCAAGTAAGCAGAGGGGGTGGGGTGGCTCTTTTGGTAAAAAATGAAATCAAATCCTTAGAAAGAAGTGACATAGGATTGCAAGATGTAGAATTCTTGTGGGTAGAGTTAAGAAACTGCAAGGGTATAAAGACTCTGATGAGAGTTACTGTATATACAGACCCACAAACTATAGCCTGGTTGTGGGCTACAAATCACAATGTGATATAGAAAATGCATGTCAAAAGGGCAATGTTACAGTAGTCATCAGGGATATCAATATGCAGGTAGATTGGGAAATTCAGGTTGGTACTGGATTCCAAATGAGGGAATTTGTAGAATGTCTGTGAGATGGCTTTTAAGAGCAGCTTGTGGTAGAGAACAACAAGGGATTGGCAATTCTGGGTTGGGTGATGTGTAATGAATTCCGTAGAGAGTTTAAGTAAAGGAACCCTGCAACTTGAGTAGGAGAAACTGAAGTCAGATGTATCAGTATTACAATAGAGTAAAGGGGATTATAGAGGCATGAGAGATGAGCTGGCCAAAGTTGATTGGAAGTGTACACTAGCATGGATGACAGCAGAACTGCAATAGCTGGAGTTTTGAGGAGCAATTCGGAAGGTGCAGGATAGATATATCCTAAAGAAGAAGAAATAATTTAAAGGCAGGATGAGGCAACTGTGACTGACAAGGGAGGTCAAAGCAACACAAAAGCAAAAGAGAGGACAAGTTATATGATTAGGAAGCTTTTAAAAACTAACAAAAGGCAGCTAAACACAGCCATAAGGAGGGAAAAGATGAAATATGAGGGTAAACTACACAATAATATAAAAAAGGATACCTACATATTTTCCAGATATATAAAGAGTAAAAGAGAGGTGAGAGTAGATATCGGATCTCTGGAAAATAACACTGGAGGGTAGTAGTGGGTGACAAGGAAATGGTGGATGACATAATAAGTACTGTGAAAAACACTAGCAGTATGCTGGAAGTTCAAGAGTGTCAGGAGGCAGAAGTGAGTGTAATTGTTATTACTAAGGAGAAGGTGCTTGGGAAGCTGAAAGGTCTGAAGGTAGATGAGTCACCTGGACCAGATGGACCACACACCAGATTTATGAAAGGGGTGGCTGGGGAGATTGTGGGGCAGTGGTAATGATCTTTCAAGAATCACTAGGTTCTGGCATCATTCTAGAAAACTGGAAAATTGCAAATGTCACTCCACTCTTCAAGGGAGGCAGAGAAAAGAAAATGATAGGCCAGTTAGCCTGACCTCAGTGTTTGGGGAGATGCTGCAGTTGATTATTAAGGATGATGTCTTGGAGTACTAGGAGGCACATGATAAAATAGGCCAAAGTCAGTATGGTTTCTTTAAGGGAAAATCTTACTTTACAAATCTGTTGGAATTCTTTGAGGAAATAACAAGTACTACAGAGAAAGGAGAATTGGTGGATGTTGTGAACTTGGAATTTCAGAGGGCCTTTGACAAGGTGAGACCCCTGAGGTACCCGATGTCATCCTCCCTGCTCACTGTCTTGTGGATGCAGCACAATGGGACATTGAATCCATTGTGCAAGCTGCTCAACAGAGCGAGGCAGCCCCTAGTCAATGCCCCACTAACCGTGTTTATGTTCCCAGCTCTGTCCACTCACAGGTATTATAGTGGGGTCATTCTTCCTGGTTATCCTGCCGCCCTGGAACCAAGTGTACTCAGGCCTTCATCAGTCAGCGGTTCTGGTGGCCTCCATGGGAGATGACATCCATGACTTCGTCTCAGCCTGCTCGTCTGTGCTCAAGGCAAGAACTCTAACTGGTCACCTGCTGGTCTGTTACAACCCCTGTCTATCCCCAGGAGACCCTGGTCCCACATTGCCCTGGATTTTCTCTCCGGTCTTCCCCCATCAGATGGCAACGCCACCATTCTCACAGTAGTTGATCGTTTCTCCAAGTCTGTACACTTCATTCCTTTACCTAAACTCCCCTCTGCCACAGAAACAGCCAAATTACTGGTACTGCATGTTTTTAAATTACATGGTTTACCTGTAGATATTGTGTCAGACAGGGGCTCTCAACTCACATCCAACTTCTGGAGGGCATGCTGTAACCTTCTGGGTGCCTCTGTATCTGTCTTCAGGATTCCACCCACAGACCAATGACCAGACTGAGCGGGCCAACCAACAGCTAGAGACTGTACTGCAGTGTCTGGTCTCCCAGAACCCCTCTGCATGGAGTCAGCAGCTACCCTGGGCCCAGTACACCATAAACTCTCATCCGTCCTCATCCACCGGTCTGTCACCCTTCGAGTGCTGCCTTGGCTACCAACCTCCACTATTTCCTGCCCAGGAGGAGGAGGTTGGCGTTCCATCTGCCAAGGCACTCATCCACTGTTGTCAGCAGATGTGGAGGTGCACTCGCTCTGCCCTTCTCCATGCCTCTGCTAGGATCAAGTGTCAAGCTGACCGCTTATCGCTCCAAGGCCCCACGTTACCACCAGGGACAGCGTGTGTGGCTTTCAATCCAAGACCTGCCTGTCAAGGTGGATTCCTGCAAGCTCGCCCCTTGCTTCATTGGCCCCTTTCCCATTGCTAAAGTCATCAGCCCTGCTGCCATCCATCTCAAGCTCCCCTCCACTCTCTGCTGCATTCATCCCACCTTCCATGTGTCCTGCATCAAGCCTTTCATGAGCCATCTCCTGTGTCTTGTCCCCAAACCCACCCTCTCGGATGGCTCATTGATGAGTCAGAGGACTTCACGGTGCGTAGACTACTGGACGTTCGTCACCAGGGCCGTGGCCCTGATGGTCCTGAGGAGAGGTGCTGGGTCCCTGCCCGCAACATCCTGGGCCCCCTGTCTCAGGGACTTTCATCGCCAGCACCCAGCTCTATCTGCCGTGACGCCAGGAGATGTCCGTGGCGGGGGGAGTTACTATCAGTACCTCCAGTTGAACTGTCTTTTTGTGTGTTTTCCCTCTAGCTGTCAGTCTGTGGTTTTGTATTGCCATGTTTTCTTCTTCTTCGTCTCGTTTTACGGCAGTTGGCACCCAGCTTAATGGTGCATTACCGCCACCTTCTGCTCCGGAGTGTGCAATAGACTTACATTCCAAATCCCTTCACCCAATCTCACACACACACACACACACACACACACACCCTCCCCCTAACCTACACTTTATCCTCCCATCTTTGGCCATCCTAGTACCCTATTCCTGCTTATCCATCATATCCTATAAAAAAAACCCTGTACCCCTTAAGAAAGCTAAAAATACCCTAACCCATGCTCTCTCTCACCCATGCCCAGCAACCCTTTTAATATGAATTCCTGCACACCCAGTTCCTTTAGATTAATTCTCATCATCTCTCTCTGTATGCTAAACTTCCTGCAACTCAGAACTACATGTTCTACTGACTCCTCTTCCTGATATTCCTCACACAATCCTGTCTGGTGTTTCCCTATCATTTCAATGTTTTGCTTAATGCACAGTGTCCCAGCCTTAACCTAGTCCACACAGTTTCCTCTCTTCGACTCGGCTCTGCAGAATGCAGTTTCCCTTAAACTGCCAACCTTCTGGACCACTCAACCCCTGGTCTGGTTTGAGCAAGTGGAGGCCCAGTTCCAGGTCAGACAAATTGTCTCAGACGAAACCAAGTATTACTATGTGGTGGGCACCCACGACCAGGAGACAGCGAGTTGCGTTATTGACTTTCTGCGTCAGCCCCCGGCAACAGCCCCAGCGCACACTGCCTGCTCATAGGTTTGAAGGAACGACGATTGGTCGATGCGAAGACATTCCAGTCTTTCTCCCTTGGTGAGGCCAGGTTACCGGCCCTGCACCTGGACTCCATCACTGTGAAGATGGAGGAGATGGGGATTGTGAGGTGTTCCGACAGCCCGTGGGCCTCCTCGCTCCCTATGGTGCCTAAGTCCACAGGAAGGTGGAGACCGTGCGGCGACTATCGGAGGCTGAACGACACAACCATGTCCGATCTCTATCCGGTACCGCACATCCAGGACTTTACAGCCAACCTGCATGGGGCACGCATCTTTTCGAAGATTGACCTCGTCCGAGGGTATCATCAGATCCCAGTCCACCCTGACGATGTACCCAAGATGGCCCTCATTACCCCCTTTGGCCTGTTCGAGTTCCTCAGGATGTCGTTCGGGCTCAAAAACTCAGCACAGACTTTCCAGCACCTGATGGATGCAGTAGGGCGAGATCTGGACTTTCTGTTCATCTACCTGGATGACATACTTATCACCAGCCGCTCTCACCAGGAACATCTAGCACATCTACGCCTGCTCTGCCGTCGCCTAAGCGACTACGGCCTGGCTATCAACCCCGTCAAGTGCCAGTTCGGCCTATCCGCCATTGACTTCTTGGGACACCAGATCGACCACCATGGAGCTGTGCCCCTGCCGGCAAAAGTTGAAGCCATCCGCCAATTTGCCAGACCCAGCACTGTTAAAGGTCTGGAGGGGCTTGTTGGGGTGGTTAACTTTTATCACCGCTTCCTGCCCTCAGCGGCCTGGATCATGCGGCCCCTTTTTGGCTTGATGTCCGGCAAGGTCAAAGAGGTCACCTGGACAGAGGAGGCAACGGCGGCTTTTGAACAAGCCAAGAACATACTAGCAAACGCCACGCTCCTAGTCCACCCCCTGGGTCGATGTCCCCACTGCCCTCACTGAGGATGCCTCCGATGTGGCAGTTGGTGGCGTGCTCGAGCAGCTCATCGAAGGCCAGTGGAAGCTGCTCGCATTTTTCAGCCAGCACCTACGACCCCTGGAACTTAAGTACAGCTCTTCCGACAGGGAGCTGCTGGCCCTGTACCCTGCCGTCCGGCACTTCAGGCAGGTACTTCCTGGAAGGGAGGGAGTTCACGGTCTTCACAGACCACAAGCCCCTCACTTTCTCATTTGCCAAAGTGTCGGACCCGTGGTCGGGCCGCCAACAATGCCACCTGTCGTACATCTCGGAGTTTACCACCACGATCAAGCACATCTCCGGGAAGAACAACGTGGTAGCCAACGCGCTGTCACGCTCCTCCGTCCAATCAGTGCACTCTCTGTCTCCGGGGGGTGGATTATGCGGTGTTACCTGAGGCGCAATGGCTGGACAGCGAGATGCCAGCGTACCGAACTGCAGTTTCAGGACTCCGCCTCGAAGACATACCCATTGGGCCCGAAGGTAATGAGCTCCTTTGCGATGTGTCCACCGGGCAACCTCGGCCCATTGTTCCAATCGCTTGGAGGCGCTGCGTTTTCGACGCCTTGCATGGTTTAGCCCACCCTTCCATCCGGCTGATCGCAGACAGGATTGTGGGGCACGGCCTACGCAAGCAGGTCGGGCACTGGGCCAGGACATGCACGCACTGTCAAACCTCCAAAATCCAGAGGCACGTGAGGGCCCCACTACAACCCTTCCAGCCGACACATAGGAGGTTTGAACATATCCACGTGGACATCATCGGCCCAATGTTGGTTTCGAGAGGAGCGAGATACCTGTTCACCATGAGGTGACCGGAAGCTGTCCCACTCGCTGACACGGCCACGGAGACATGCGCCAGAACCCTGATTACCACCTGGGTGGCACGGTTTGGACTCCCAGCCCACGTCACTTCAGACGGGTGCGTAGTTCACATCAGTTTTGTGGTCTGCGCTGGCACAACTCTCGGAAACCAACTCCACCTAACGACTGCTTACCACCCGCAGTCTAACGGCCTGGTGGAACATTTCCACATGCACTTGAAGTCAGCCCTGATGGCACGCCTCCAAGGGCCAGACTGGGTGGACGAACTCCCTTGGGTGCTGCTTGGCATCCGCACAGAACCCAAGGAGGACCTGGCTGCATCATCGGCCGAACTTATTTACAGTTCCCCGCTCACAGTTCCCAGTGAGTTTGTGCCAGCACCGTGTGGCCAGGAGGACGCACCTGCTGGGGTCCTAACTAAACTCCGGGAGCGGCTTGGAACACTTGCCCCAGTCCTGACGTCCCACCATGGAACAACACCCTCTTTTGTGCCCAGGGACCTACAACAGAGCAAGTATGTTTTCGTTTGCCGAGGAGTGCACAGACTACCCCTGCAGTGACCATATGAGGGACCCTACAATGTGGTGCGCCATAATGGGATGACCTGCGTTCTCGACATTGGCGGTCGTGAAGAGACTTTCACCATTGACCGTCTCAAACCGGCGCATCTGGACATTGAACGCCCGGTTGCGGTACCACCCCCACGACGTCGAGGCCGGCCAGCTAAAAGAACTGAGAGTGTGCAGGCTGCGGACTCTGCACCTCCTATCGCTGGTCATAAATCTCCACATAATATTTATCTGAGGTATACACTTGTAGAAAGGAGAGGAAAGAACAATCGAAAGAAGAAAACTATGTACAGATTAGGGTGTGATTTTTTTTTACAACATATTCATTGACTTGTGAGAATAAAATCAGGCCTATGAGGTGTTATGTAGTTAAACCATTTTTTCCAGTATGAATCAAATTGTTCCAACTTATGATTGACAGATGCTGTTATCTTCTCCATTTTGTAAGTGTCCATTGTAATTTCCATCCATACATTTAAAGTTGGGTTCTCCTGAGATAACCATTTCCTGGTAAGGGTCTCTTTACCAGCCACCGGCAGTACATTCATTAAATGTTTATCTCTTTTCAACCATTTTTGAGGTATATACCCAAAATATATAGTCTTACTCTCTACGGGTATTTCACATTTAAAGATGTCTTGTAGGGCATTATGTATCTCACTCCAATAGTCTTTGATAACGGGGCATTCCCAGAAAATATGATAATGGTTTGCATTTTGACTTCCACAATTTCTACAGCAAGCAGGGGAGTTACTATTTTAATGGGATTTCTGAGAGGGTGTAATAAAATATCTTATCAAGTTTTTCCACCCGAACTCCCTCCATTTCTGTGAACTGGTACACTTCCATTGATACCTTCATATTATTGCCCAGTCTTCCTCGGATATTATTGTCCCTCCTTCCTTCTCCCATTTTGTTTTAATGTATGAAGTCAAATGTGTTCTAAGATTTGAAAAACCCTTATAAACGCTTGAAATTATTCTACTACCGTTGTCTGAATTATATGCTTTTCTGAATAGCTTTATCAGACATGTACTTGCCTTGGTTACATTTTTAACCATCCTATTAACATACTGTCGCATCTGTAAATACTGGTAAAAGTCTTGTTTTTCTAAAAAGTGTTTCTCTTTGAGCATTTCAAAACTGAACAGTGTTCCTTCTTTCATTATATTGAAAATAGCTGTTATTCCTTTAGCTGTCCAGTCCTTAAACCTAGCATCCAGATTATTCGGCGTAAAATCTGAGTCATATGCACACCATTTAAGAATTGCAATGTCTCTCTCCAGTTTATATTCTTTTATAATAGTTTTCCATATTTCAAGAGTCCACGGGTTATCAATAGTATTTATATAACTTTGTAGGTTGTTATCAGCCAAAACTGCCTGTATGGGGATGGAAAGTATCCTCTCCTCAATGTTTTTCCATTGAGCATCACGTGATGGGTTGCACCAACATATCATGGCTCTCAACTGTGCTGAAAAATAATAATCTCTAAGGAAAAGGGGAGGAGGGGTGGCATTACTGGTCAGGGATACTATTACAGCTACAGAAAGGGCGGGTAATGTAGCAGGATCCTCTTTTGAGTCAGTGTGGGTGGAAATCAGGACAGGAAGGGAGCAGTTACTCTATTTGGGGTATTCTATAGGACCCCTGGTAGCAGCAGAGATACAGAGGAGCAGATTGGGAGGCAGATTTTGGAAAGGTGCAAAAATAACAGGGTTGTTATCATGGGTGACTTTAACTTCCCTAATATTGATTGGCACCCGATTAGTTCCAAGGGTTTAGATGGGGCAGAGTTTGTTAAGTGTGTCCAGAATGGATTCCTGTCACAGTATGTGGACAGGCCGACTAGGGGGAATGCCATACTGGATCTAGCACTAGGAAACGAACCGGGTCAGGTCACAGATCTCTCAGTGGGTGAGCATCTGGGGGACAGTGACCACCGTTCCTTGTCCTTTAGCATTATCATGGAAAAGGATAGAATCAGAGAGGACTGGAAAATTTTTAATTGGGGAAGGGCAAATTATGAGGCTATAGGACTAGAACTTGTGGGTGTGAATTGGGATGATGTTTTTGCATGGAAATGTACTATGGACATGTGGTCGATGTTTAGAGATCTCTTGCAGGATGTTAGGGATAAATTTGTCCCGGTGAGGAAGATAAAGAATGGTAGGGTGAAGGAACCATGGGTGACAAGTGAGGTGGAAAATCTAGTCAGGTGGAAGAAGGCAGCATACATGAGGTTTAGGAAGCAAGGATCAGATGGGTCTATTGAGGAATATAGGGAAACAAGAAAGGAGCTTAAAAGGGGCTGAGAAGAGCAAGAAGGGGGCATGAGAAGGCCTTGGTGAGTAGGGTAAAGGAAAACTCCAAGGCATTCTTCAATTATGTGAAGAAAAAAAGGATGACAGGAGTGAAGGTAGGACCGATTAGAGATAAAGGTGGGAAGATGTGCCTGGAGGCTGTGGAAGTGAGCCAGGTCCTCAATGAATACCTCTCTTCGGTACTCACCAATGAGAGGGGACTTGATGACGGTGAGGACAGTATGAGTGAGGTTGATGTTCTGGAGCATGTTGATATTAAGGGAGAGGAGATGTTGGAGTTGTTAAAATATATTAGGATGCATAAGTCCCCTGTACCTGATGGAATATTCCCCAGGCTGCTCCACGAGGCGAGGGAAGAGATTGCTGAGCCTCTGGCTAGGATCCTTATGTCCTCATTGTCCACGGGAATGGAACCGGAGGATTGGAGGGAGGTGAATGTTGTCCCCTTGTTCAAAAAAGGTAGTAGGGATAGTCCGGGTAATTATAGACCAGTGAGCCTTACGTCTGTGGTGGGAAAGCTGTTGGAAAAGATTCTTAGAGATAGGATCTATGAGTATTTAGAGAATCATGGTCTGATCACGGACAGTCAGCATGGCTTTGTTAATGGCAGATCATGTCTTACAAGCCTGATAGAGTTCTTCGAGGAGATGACCAGGCATACAGATGAGGGTAGTGCAGTGGATGTGATCTACATGGATTTTAGTAAGGCATTTGACAAGGTTCCACACGGTAGGCTTATTCAGAAAGTCAGAAGGCACGGGATCAAGGGAAGTTTCGCCAGGTGGATTCAGAAATGGCTTGCCTGCAGAAGGCAGAGGGTCATGGTGGAGGGAGTACATTCAGATTGGAGGGTTGTGACTAGTGGTGTCCCACAAGGATCTGTTCTGGGACCTCCACCTTTTGTGATTTTTATTAACGACCTGGATGTGGGGGTAGAAGGGGGAGTTGGCAAGTTTGCAGACGACACAAAGGTTGGTGATGTTGTACATAGTGTAAAGGATTGTCGAAGGTTGCAGAAAGACATTGATAGGATGCAGAAGTGGGCTGAGAAGTGGCAGATGGAGTTCAACCCGGAGAAGTGTGAGGTGGTACACTTTGGAAGGACAAACTCCAAGGCAGAGTACAAAGTAAATGGCAGGATACTTGGTAGTGTGGAGAAGCAGAGGGATCTGGGGGTACATGTCCACAGATCCCTGAGAGTTGCCTCACAGGTAGATAGGGTAGTTAAGAAAGCTTATGGGGTGTTAGCTTTCATAAGTCGAGGGATAGAGTTTAAGAGTCGCGATGTAATGTTGCAGCTCTATAAAACTCTGGTTAGGCCACACTTGGAGTACTGTGTCCCGTTCTGGTCGCCTCACTATAGGAAGGATGTGGAAGCATTGGAAAGGGTACAGAGGAGATTTACCAGGATGCTGCCTGGTTTAGAGAGTATACTTTATACTTTATACTTTATACTTTATGTATTATGATCAGAGATTAAGGGAGCTAGGGCTTTTCTCTTTGGAGAGAAGGAGGATGAGAGGAGACATGACAGAGGTGTACAAGATATGAACAGGAATAGATAGAGTGGGTCGCCAGTGCCTCTTCCCCAAGGCACCACTACTCAATACAAGAGGATATGGCTTTAAGTTAAGGGGTGGGAAGTTCAAGCGGGATATTAGAAGAAGGTTTTTTACTCAGAGAGTGGTTGGTGCGTGGAATGCACTGCCTGAGTCAGTGGTGGAGGCAGATACACTAGTGAAGTTTAAGAGACTACTAGACAGGTATATGGAGGAATTTAAGGTGGGGGGGTTATATGGGAGGCAGGGTTTGAGGGTTGGCACTACACTGTGGGCCAAAGGGCCTGTAATGTGCTGTACTATTCTATGTTCTGTTAAAAGGTAGGCCCCATCCCCCCCTTTCCCTTGGCTAATTGCAAAGTTTTGAGATGAACCTTAGGCCTTTTACCCTGCCATATATATCTTGATAGCGCCTTGTTCCATTCATTGAATTTATTTTGGCTAATCTCTATTGGTAGGGTCTGAAAGAGATATAGTAGTCTGGGCAGTATATTCATTTTAATAGATTCAATCCTTGAACTGAGACCAAGAAAAGGAATTAGGTTCCATCTTATTATATCTTCCGTAATTCTTTTTAATATATAGGCTGATAATTGCATTCTGATAATTTTGCCAAATCTTTTGGCATAATGATGCCCAGATATTTGATGGACTCTTTGCCATGCCCAGGGATAGCTACTTTCAATTTCTCTTGGTGGGCTACAGTTATATGAAAGTAGTTGGGTTTTATCTATGTTGATCTTGTATCCTGATAATTGGCCATATTGTTCAAAGGATTGCATCAATTTAGGTAAAGAGTATGTTGGTTGCCCTAGATAGATCAAAATGTCTCCACGTAATAGGCCAATTTATGCTCTGTCCCTTTAATAGTAATTCCCCTGATATCTTCACTTTGTCTGATGTATTGAGCTAATGGTTCCAGATATAATGCGAAGAGTAGCGGTGACCATGCACAACCTTGTCTCGTGCCCCTTTCTAGGGGAAAACTATTAGATACATATCCATTGATTTTAATCCTGGCAGTAGGATTGTCATATAGTGCCTGTATAGTTTTAATAATTGTATCATGTAGACCAAATCTATGTAAAACTCTGTAAAGAAAATTCCAATTAACCGAATCAAATGCATTTTCAGTGTCCACACTTATCACTATTGCTTCAATTTCATTTTTTAAAATATGATCCATAATGTGAAGTGTCCTTTGTATATTGCCTTGTGTTTGGCGTTGTTGTATAAAACCTGTCTGATCATTATCTATCAGTGTGGGTAGAAACTCCTCTAATCGTTTGGCCATGATGGAGGTAAATACTCTATAATCCACATTAAGAACAGATATTGGTCTAAATGACCCACATTTCATTTTATCCTTGCCTTCTTTCAGTGTAGTTGAGATTATCGCCTCCTTCCAGCTGGGTGGCATTTGTGCCTTTCTTAGGGCCCAGTTCAGTGTGGGGAGTAAAACAGGATTAACTCACTTCTAAACTCTTTATACCTCTCTGCCGTATATCCATCTGATCCAGGTGACTTGCTTAATTTAAGCCTACTAATTGCAGTTTTTAGTTCAGCTTCAGTTATGTCAGCTGTCATCGTTCTATTTTGTTCTTTGTTTAAAGTGGGTAACTCTAAAGAATTCAGAAAGATGTCAGTTTGGGTTATGCTTCCCCCTGGAACTTTGGAATATAGAGTTTTTTAAAACATTTCAAAAGCTTCTTGAATTTCACTTATCTTCCTATAGATGCTGCCTGGCCTGCTGCGTTCACCAGCAACTTTGATGTGTGTTGCTTGAATTTCCAGCATCTGCAGAATTCCTGTTGTTTGAATTTCACTTAGCTTATTTTTTTTAATCACTTTTGTTTTTAGATCCCTCATTCTATGAATTGTATTTTCTGCTATCATTTTTTTCAGTTCATAGTGTCTCTGTTTCAGAAACATTAAATTTTTTCTAATTTCTTGTGTAGCCAAACTATTATTTTCATTCCTAATTTTTTAGTTCCTTCAGTTTATTTTGTAATTCCTCTAATGTTCTATTCCTTATTTTTTTTCTTATATGAAGATATTGCTATAATTTTCCCTCTTAAGACAGCCTTCAGAGTCTCCCGTGGAATAGGAGATGAAACCTCTCCATTATCATTGAATTCTAACTAAAGACCAATTTCTTTTTTAATTTGTTCCTTAAAATAGGGATTTTTGAGTAGACTTGAATTTAGTTTCTAAATAGTTTTCTTTGGTTGTACGTCAAAATCAGCAGATAAATATATAGGTGCATGGTCACTTACATCTATTGTCCCAATTTCACAGGTGATTATTTTGTCTCCATCTTTTCCAAATGTTATGAAATAGTCTATTCTTGTATATACGGAATGGGGGGCAGAATAATAAGTGTATTCCCTTCTGCTGGGGAAAAGGTCCCTCCATATATCAGTTAGACCAATATCCTCAAAAAGAGTGTTAACTTTCTTATGTAAGGACTTCGTTTTAGATGTTTTTCTATTGGAAGAGTCTAACTTTGGATGTAATTGTAAATTTAAGTCTCTCCCACATATCAAGAGACCTTCTGTTTCCGTTACTATAATATTAGTAATTTTCTGGAAGAAACTAATATCACTTCCTGGGGGTGCGTATATATTCAATAAAGTAACTGAATTTCCATCTATATTCCCCCTTACCAGAATATATCTGCCCTCCTTATCTCCCATTTCGAATACTTTTTCAAAATTTAGCTTACTTGAGATGAGAATAGCAACTCCTCTTCTATCTGTTAGTATATCATTGAAATTTGCAGAATATAACTTAATCGATCTATTCCCTGAACAAATAAGAGCCAAGAAACGCGAATAATAAAAAAAAAGGTAACGAAGGTGTGATTCCAAGGCTGGGGTCTCTAGATGACCCTGGGTTGGGCTAGAAGAAAAGTCTAGCCGTGGGGGATAGCCCCTCCTACCTGTGAGTTGAAGGCCCCCGTTGCAGTACCTATAAAAGTAAGTAAAAAAAACTATGTCCATTACACAGAAATGATTTCCCTATGTATTCCTCCCATGTATATATTCTCATTTAGGTGGGGAAAAAGAAATGAATAAACGAATTTTTAGAAATTGAGTAATATAAAATCCACATTATAACACGTATTTCTCGAGAAAGGTATATCACCCTCTATTTTTGCTTCCGTTTAGTTTTTCAGCACTTTTAAAGTTAGCCAAACCTTATGGCTCTTCTGGAGGAGGTAAGGGCTACCCTCAGAGAACTGACAGTCTCTTCCTAATATCCCTCCCTCGTCCTGCTCCCGTCCCCTGCTTTCTAGATTCTCTTACTATTTCCCAAGCAGCTCGGGACAGCTGCTCAGCCAGATTTTTCCTTGGTTTGACCACGCTAATGGACAGTCCTCTGCTGGTCATGTCTGTAGTCACCTCCTCCACCGTCTGGTACAGTCGCATCCCTTCCTGGTAAAATACCCTCAGTTTAGCAGGGTATGGGGTTTGGAATTTAATCTTTTCTTGCTTTAATATTCGTTTCGCTTCGGAATATTCCTTCCATTTCTGTAGGACCGCCGGGGGGTAATCATGATCGAAGTATATTAACTTGCTGTTCCAAAAAACCTTCTTCTTACCCCAGGCTCTTCATAGAGTCTCTGCCTTGCTCTTGAATTGAAGGAACTTAAGTACTATTGAGTGCTGTGTACTTTCTCTGTCTCCAGGAGGCTTCTGGACGAGTGAACGATGCGCCCTCTCAATTTCAATCTCCATAGTCAGGGGAATCTCCAGCGCTTCCCGCAGCAGCTTGTCTACAAAATCCATCATTGACAGTCCCTCTGCTCCTTCGGGAACATTATAAATCCTGATATTTTTCTGTCGCAATCTTCCCCCCTGGTCAAGCAATTTACTTTCCTGTTAATTTAATATTTTTATCCTCTTACTTAGTATCTGTTCCATAGTTTGCACGCGATCTTCCACCTTCTCAATTCGAGTCTCTGCCACCGCTATTTTCTGATTGACGTTGGTGATCTCAGACTTGATATCATTGAGTTGCTGCTTTATATCTTTTTGGGCTTCCCTTATCTCTTCCAGAATCCTTATCATATTTGCCGCTTCGCCCGCACGGGGCCCATCGTCAGCTTCGCCGCCACGCACACGTGTAGGAGAGCCGTGCGCTGTACCTCTCTCTTCCACAGGCTCAGCAGTGGTCCTTCTTGTATCTCCATTCTTTCTCCCCACTCTTGCCCCCCCTTATCAATTCAGATATTTTCGAAAGTTGTTATACTTGATGGACTAACAGGGCAAAATATGTGTTTTTCTGGAGGAGCTGTTGATTTAAGCTGCCATTCTGAACGATGATGACATCGCACTCCCCATAATTACTTCTTTGGTCTCATGCTCTGCAAGATAACACTTGGCCCAGTCTATCTTTTTCCTTTTAAATATCAATTGAAGCTGCTGTTTTTGATATTATCTCATTCAAAATGCACTTTAGCATTAATTTTTTTTTTCACTTTCACCACTGGCTTACAGAAAAATTTCCAGTCTTTTGGGTTACTGTTAATCCTTGTCACATTGTAGTTAATTGCTTAATTGATATATGTTTATTTGACTTCCTTTGTTAAGCAGGCATGATTCATCCTTCTCCTAGCATCCTCTTTCTGACTGGGGGAAAAGCCGGGAGGACCTTGTGAGGCCGACTTTGCAACAGCACATTGCTTTGTCCAGAATTGAGGTTTAGGTCACTGCCATTTGATCTCTTTGATTTTATCATTTTTTCTTTTAATGTACTGAAGTTGCTGGGTGGATGTTACACAAGTCATCTCAAATTAAATAGATATATTGTAGATCTTCAAAAGATTTATTTTACCTGCCGGTGCAGTTAGACGTTTGACGATGGGAGATTTTAACATAAACATGAGGAAATCTGCAGATGCTGGAAATTCAAGCAACACACACAAAATGCTGGTGGAACGCAGCAGGCCAGGCAGCATCTATAGGAACAAGTACAGTGGACGTTTCGGGCCGAGTCTCTTTGTCAGGACTAACGGGAAAAAGGAGATAGTAGGAGATTTGAAAGGGGGAGGGGGAGACCCGATTTTTAACATATGATGTGAATAGTAGCAGACCCAACACTAACCCCTACAGAACACCACTAATCTCAGGCAATCTACCATCCGACCCCCTATATTCCCACTCATTGCCCTGTCAGCCAATGTTCTGTCCATGCTAATATCTTTCCTATAATTCCATAGGCTCTTGTCTTGTTTACCAGTCTCATATGCGCCGCCTTGTCAAAGGCCTTCTGAAAATCAAGCAAACAAAATCTATTAAAAAAATAAGAACATAAAAGCATAAGAAATAGGAGCAGGAGTAGGCCATCTGGCCCATCGAGCTTGGCCTGCCATTCAATAAGATCATGGCTGATCTGTCTGTAAACTCAGCTCCATCTACCTGACTTTTCCTCATAACCCTTAATTCCCTTGCTATGTAAGAATCTATCTAACTGTTTCTTAAATATATTTGCTGAAGAAGTCTCAACTGCTTCCCTGGGCAAAGAATTCCACAGATTCACCACTCTCTGGGAAAAAACAGTTTCTCCTCATCTCCTCCCTAAATCTTCTCCCCTGAATCTTAAGGCAATGTCCCCTAGTTCTAGTCTCACCTACCAATAGAAACAACTTTCCTACTTCTATCTTGTCTATCCCTTTCAAAATTTTGTATGTTTCTATAAGATCCCCTCTCTTTCTTCTGAACACCAGAGAGTATAGTGCCAGGCAACTCAATCTCTTCTCATAGGTTAACCCCTTCATCCCTGGAATCAACCTGGTGAACCTCCTCTGCACTGCCTCCAAAGCCAGTATATCCTTCCTCAAGTACGGAGACCAGAACTGCACACAGTACTCCAGGTGCGGTCTCACCAATACCCTGTATAGTTGCAGCATGACCTCCCTGCTCTTGAATTCAATTTCCCTAGCAATGAAGGCCAACATTCCGTTTGCTTTCTTAATAACCTGTTGTACCTGTAAGCCAATGTTGTAACTATCTTTTGTGTAACCTGATTTTAACTTCCTCAAAGAATTCCAATAAGTTTGTCAGATAAGATCTCCTGTAAAGGAAACCATGCTGACTTTTGCCTAATGTATTATGTGCTTCTAAGTATTCAGAAACTGAATCCTTGAAAGTAGAATCTAAAATCTTATCCATTCCTGAATTTCGGCTGTCTTGATTTTATTTCATGATTTTTGCCTCCTTTTCAAAAAGTGATGTTACATTTGTGATTTTCTGGTCTTTAACTGTTCCGGACTCCAGTGATTCTTGAAAGATCACATCTTAAAGCCTGCACAATCTCTTCAGTCACCTCTTTCAGAACCCTGGGGACTAGTCTATCTGGTCCAGGTGTTTGTAGCATAGACTCCAGGTTATCAGTTTTGAGTCCAAGTTACTCGAGCAACCAACATTTGCTGCAAATGTGTTACCGGGAACCACAACGCAATCTACCATCTCTTGTATTATGTAGCGGCAACACATCACCTGATCCCACATTTTTAAAATTTCATTAGTTTTAAATTGATGTTTATGTAATTTTTTTGTCAGTAACCACTTTAAGTGGCAGCTGCAGCTTATTAAGCAATAGTCCCATCTAAGTAGTTTACAATTCCCTATATATTCTACCACTCACAGCGAACAACTAAACTAACACCCAGCACATCCATCTAAACCATACTACTTTATCACAATGCATTTTTATTTGGGGTGCAAATTGACTTTAAAATAGCAGTAGATACGACACCTGTCCTTTCAACTATCCCTTCCTGTTATCTGGTGACAGTATTTCTGATTGAAGCAGTGATTTACTTGCACTTCTTCCAACACAGTGAGCTGCATTTGGTGTTCATACTGTGGTCTCTTCTGCACTGGAGAACAGCCACCAATTGGGAGTTGCTTTGTGGGGCACCTGTGTTCAGTTTGCAGGAGTGATCCTCAGCTTCCTGTTGCCTGCTTCTTTAATGCCTCATCCAATGTCTACTCTGATCTTCTGCACTGTTACAAAGATATTTAATGAAAACTTTAGGAACATCTCCTCATCTTCCATCATGTAACACAGCAGACTTCCAGTCTCAAAATAAGCTTTTACGGCACTGTGTCTTCCCTTCTTTGTATTAGGATTGGCAAATTACTGATCTGTGATATTGGCTCAGCTTTTCTCTCTATTAGCACAATCTGACTTACTGGGCACCTCTGATATTTTATGCTTCTTTGTTTGTATCAGCTCTTGCCCCCCATTGACCGGAGAACCTCTGCAGCTGATCCTCCCAATAGCCCTGACTTCATTCTATCACTGTGTCCCAGAGTCCTATCCATTCTACTTTCTTTGCAATTTAAAACTAGTTAATGTCATCTTTTTCCAGTTCTGACAAAGGATCTTTGACTTGAAACATCAAGTGTCTCCCTTTCCACAGATGCTGCCCGACCTCCTGAGTGTTTCCAATATTTCCCTTCTTTATTGTAAACAAGCAATTAAAATGTCATACTAATCATACTGGCATTCTGGCCATGGTGTGGTGTGAAATTATCTCTCAGTTGTCAATAATTATGGAAGGCATCACCAACAGTGTTATAAAGCAGGACAGCCTGATCATTGATGGTCGGTTAACCTTTTGCCAGGAAGGTATCCTCAATATTAAGGCATGAATATGCAGGGAATAGAGGGATATGGATTATACGTTATACTTTATTGTCGCCAAACAATTGATACAAGAACGTACAATCATCACAGTGATACTTGATTCTGTGCTTCCAGCTCCTTGGATTACAAATCGATAGTAAATATTAAAAATTTTAATTATAAATCATAAATAGAAAATAGAAAAATGGAAAGTACAATAGTGCAAAAAAAAACCAAGAGGCAGGTCCGGATATTTGGAGGGTATGGCCCAGATCCAGGTCAGGATCCATTCAGCAGTTGGAAAGAAGCTGTTTCCAAATCTGGCCGTACAAGTCTTCAAGCTCCTGAACCTTCTCCCTGAGGGAAGAAGGACGAAAAGTGTGTTGGCTGGGTGGGTCGTGTCCTTGATTATCCTGGCAGCACTGCTCCGACAGCGTGCGGTGTAAAGTGAGTCCAAGGACAGAAGATTGGTTTGTGTGATGTGCTTCACCGTGTTCACGGTCTTCTGCAGCTTCTTCTGGTCTTGGACAGGACAACTTCCACACTAGGCTCTGATGCACCCTAGAAGAATGCTTTCTACAGTGCATCTATAAATAATAGTGAGGGTTTTAGGGAACAGGCCAAATTTCTTTTTGGATTATAAGCAACTACTGAAATAGGACTTTATTCTCTGGGGTGTAGGAGAATGAGGAGATATTTAACAGTTATACAGAATTATGAGGTGTATAGATTTGCAAGCAGGCTTTTTCCACTGAGGTTGGGTGAGACTAGAATTAGAGGTCATGAGTGAGGGGTGAAATATTTAAGGGGGACCTTGAGGGGAAAACTCTTCACTCTTTCTCTGAAAGGGTGTGAGAGTGTGAAATGCACTGCCAGTGGAAGTGGTGGATGTGGGGTAAATTTTAACATTTTAGAGAAATTTGGATATGTAAATGGATGAGAGGTCTATGTTCCATGTGTAGGTCGATGGGACTAGACAGAATAACGGTTTGACACAGACTGGATAGGTCAGAAGTCCAGTGCCTGTGCTGTAGTGCTCTATATGCAGGTAGACAGGATTAATTTGGATTGGCGTGGTGGTTAGTGCAGTCATGATGGTCTGAAAGACTTATACCCGAGCTGCATTGTTCTATGTCCTATGATTTCTGTGTAAAATCTACACGTTCTCCCTGTGACTGCCTGGGTTTCTTCCTGCGTCCCAAAAAAGTGCAAGATGGTGGTGTGTTAATTGGCCTCTGTAAAGTGCCTCTACAGTGTTGATGAGAGTGTAGGGAGAATTGTAAATAGATGCTTGATGGTTGTGATAGATTCAGTGGGCCAATCATCACGCTTCCACAACCCAGTGACCTAATATGCAGCTGCATGTCTTTTACAAGCTGATTTACACATGGAAAGACACTGTTCATTTACAGAGACTGCCAGATATTGAAACAGATGTAGTCTGGATTTATCATACTGAAAGTTATTAACCATTTCAGTACGCTTACTTTCTAAATTCACAAATTACCTTGTCGCAGAATTTCTTGCTCAATATTTCTTCACACTTGTAGGGTCGGAAGGTTCATAAATAGCTCCTCTCCCTCAGGGGATTACCTGCAGCCTGAAGTTAATGTACCTCACAGTGCTAGATTGAACTGAACTAAGCTGAACTAAATATGCCTGGACTCTTTTGATGACTGGAAGACACTAGTCGGTGTACTCATAATCCCCTGAGGGAGAGCAACTCAGGAAAGAATTTATTCATCTTGGAATTCAACTACATAGTTCTGGTTCTCTTTAGGGAACAGAAATACTTGATTGTTAGCATGAACCCAAATGGCCAAAAGGCCTGTTTCTGTGCTGTATCTCTTTGTAATTCTGTCACATCATGGAAATCAGTTTACTTTAGATAAATTATGTTCAAAGCTTCAAAAGATTCCAAGGTTCATTTTATTGTCAAAGTATGCATGTACAATACAACTCTGATATTCGTCTTCTTCAAACAGTCATGAAATGCAGAAACACCATGGGAGTCGTTGAAACAAAAGACATCAATCCCCTCCCCATTCCCTGTATGAAAAGGAGAATGAAACAAATCCCGCAAACCCAAACCCTGTCCCTTGCAGAAAAAGTGAAAAAAAACCCCAAACCCCTCCCCTGCAAAAAATATCAGCAACAATGACATCAAACCTTCTCACCCCTCTCTTACACAAAAACAGATCCCCAAATCTCCAACCCTTCCATCACACAGGAACTAAATGTCCACCCAGCAACAAGGATGGAAGGAGAGCAATCAAAACTACAGTCCGATAATCACATAAATCTTAGAGTTTTGAAAACATCCTCCTGTCAGAATTGAGGAGAGCAGCCATTTGAACTCAGTCCTTCAGTGCAGAGCGACTTCCACACCATCAACCTGGCTACCAACGGCCTGGAGAACGACTGCTGACCTCCTCCCCATTGACCTCGGTGTTTCAGCCTTCCTCAATGCTTCCAAATGGAATCAATCATGTCTGATCACACCTCGCCTTTGCTCTTCTGCATGAGGCAGCTCGTGCTCATGGTCCTCTCCAGGGACAGGAGAGCACTAGATTATTCGATTGAGCTCCAAACTGCCTGTCACAACCTCCAACAGTTTCCAAAACCGAATCAGGAGAAAAAGAACAAGCAGAAGGTGTAGAAAAGGTGAAATAATTGAAAAGAATGGTTATCTGAAGATGTCGCCTGAGGAATTGTTGTTCGCTGGTGCCATTTTGACCAGAATTTCCTGATTACTGTTAAGTTCTTTTGTGGTAATGAAGAAATTTGGCTCAGTATTCCTGTGCCAGACGTGCTTGGGATGATATCACAAGGGAATCTCATCATTTTTATATTGGGGACACCTGTCATGGTGCACTCAAGGAGATCATGATCTTAATCCTGTGGTGCTAAGTTGGGTGGCCTTTGGGGAGGTGACAAACCTTGGCACTTTGCATCAACAGCTCAAGTCTCCCAGCCATCCCCAACTCCCTCGTCAATGCACCATGTTTCCTCTGCTGCTCCTGATCCATCCTGAGGCTAGTTTTTCTGACCTCTTCAACTGTGTTGCTGGCCAACTTTCCCCTCCCCATGATATCCTAGGAAACTCTCTACCAACCTTCATATCTCATGGTTGCTACAGTCCTTATACACAGTCACATGCTTGGCTCCATCACCACCCTCTTCTGAGCCTGGCCTTGGGTGAAATGCTCTGGGTCAGCACCAACACTAACACTTCCTCTATCCATTTGCAGGTGTTGAAAGCTTTGGGACTTGGGAATTTGAAAGACTAGAACAGTGACAAAAGGTCTTTGTACACCACTGTAATTCCATTCCAGTACACCCTTTTCATTCAGTTTTGAAATGGAGTCATTTGAAATCATAACCTTACCTCAGGACTTCTCAGTGTTCAGGAGGATCGATTGGCAGGGGGAGTTGGTCCATTTATATTTGCTGGAGCCATGATTCACCAAAGATTTGCAAAAATCTGTTTCTCTTTTCGAAATTACTTTGGCCAGTTCTGAGTGAGAGACAATGGTGTAGTCTTGACCCAGCTTCCAATGGACAGGAATACATGACAGCAGACCTTAATATAGCAGAACAGTTCATGAAAACAAACACCCAGTAACATGCCAGATGGAAATAACTTGCTGCATGTTTTCACTTGTTTCGATTCTCTTTCTTCTATTTCTTCCCTTTTTCAAAATCTGCAGCAACATTTTCCTCATGCCTGTTTAATGCAGCAGGAATATTAAATCAGGAGAACATTCCAAATACCTTTGTGATCTATCATTTTCATTGACGTGTTCATTTTTACCACTAATTTTGACCTCTGGTCTTTTGGATTTTGCAGAATTCGTGTTGTTCCCAAGGTTCTACTTTTCAATTATTCTTTGTGATACTGTGATTTATATTGTTTACTTTCAGCCTTCAGAGCACCAAGGGAACACATGTGTCTTCTATGCAGAATACTGCACACTACCGAGTGATTACTATAGCAAGTACAAATAGCGCTGAGGATGCCTATAACAACATGGTTCCCTGTTTATTCTTGCAATGATGTAATACTCAATATCCAGACTAGTTCCAATTCAATGATGCATGACATGTTTCAAGAGCATCTTTACCAGTGAATGGCCCATTAATCTCACCCCTTACAAAATAGTTAACACTCTGAAACAGCAACAATTTTTGTACAAAATAAATTACAGCTGCTCGGAACTGGTGAAACACCACATTGATTTATCTATATTCACATAATAATCTGCACTTGGTTTGGTTGCCAAGGGTTTCATGGACACTCGAGATAATAATTTGTTCCAGAAACTGCTGTTGGCTTAGTGAGATTGATATGACAAGCTGATTGGCTGGCTGCTGTTGTGTTAATTAAAACACTGTGTTGATTAGTATTATTAATAAATCTGGCACAAGACTTTACAGGGGATATTGTGGTCTGTACAGACTAAAGTTATAGACAGTTCTGAAGGCCCACCCCATGCAGTTCAGGAACAGCTAGCTTTCCATAGCCATCAGATTCTTGAACCAATCTGTACAATCCTAACTAATCCTGGGTCAGCAATATAACACCTCTTGGACTTCCATGGACTTGTTTCTGATCATACTTTTTACATTAATGTCTTGCACAGTCTTTTCATTCTCTTCACTGTCTTGTGTAATTTCTGCTTAATTCATGTTCTGTGTATTTTCTGTTCCGGCGATGCACGGCAAGTTTTTCATTGTACCTGTACCTTGCCATACGTGTGTACATGACAATAAACTTGACCTCAGTTTGTACACTTGAAATAATTGTCAGATTTCTCTTTGGTTGTGAGAACTCCAACTGGAGCCTTTGCAGAACATATAGATAGAGATACCTCTACCTTACTTTGTCCAACAAAGCCAGGTTAAGAAGGACATGGATTCCCTCACTTGCAACCAAACTCTCTCATCTCAGGTTACATGTGTGAAACGTATATGAGATAGTTTACAAACAGAGTAAAATTTTTTTAATAGAGACCACCATGACAGTTTCAAGTCAGTACTCTAAAAGTAAGATGACAAACCATGGCTAACAAGAGAAGTCAAAGCCAACATTAAAGCCAAAGAGAAGGCATATAATACAGCAAAAACTAGCGGGAAGTTAGAAGATTGGGAAGCTTTAAAAAACAAACAGATGGCAACTACAGAAGTCATTAAGAAGGTAAGCATGGAATATGAAAGTCAGCTAGTCAGTAATATTAAAGAGGATACCAAAAGGTTCTTCAGATACATAAAGTGTAAAAGAGAGGCGAGAGTGGATATCAGACTGCTGGAAAATGATGCTGGAGTGTTTGTAATGGGGGACAATGAAATAGTGGATGAACTAAAGTATTTTGCAATAGTTAATTTGCAGGTTGAGCTGTGGTGAGGAGGGCAAATGCAATGTTAGCATTCATTTCAACGACTAGAATATAAAAGGAAGAATGTAAAATTGAGACCTTATAAAACACTGGAGAGGCTTCACTTGTAGTATTCTGAGCATATTTGAGCCTCTTATCTTAGAAATGATGTGCTGAAACTAGAGAGGGTTCAAAGGAGCTTCAGGAAAATGATTCCAGGATTGAATGGCTTGTTATATGAAGAGTGTTTGATGGTTCTAGGCCTGTATTCACTGGATTTCAGAAGACTGAGGGGTGACCTCATTGAAACCTATCCAATAGATATGAAGAGGATGTTTCCTATGGTAAAATAGCCGAAAGCCAGAGAACTTAGACTTAAAATAGGCAGGTGTCCTTTTAGAATGGAGATAAGGAGGAATTTCTTTAGCCAGAGAGTGGTGAATCTGGAATTCTTTGCCACAGGCAGCTGTGGAGGCCAAGGTCTTTATGTACATTTAAGGCAGAAGTTGATAGATTTTTGATGGGTCAGGGTATGAAGGGATACTGGGGCTGAGAGGAAAATTGGATCAGCCATGATGAAATGGTGGAGCAGGCTAGATGGGCCAAATGACCTAATCGTGCTCCTATATCTTACTGTTTTATGGTCTTATCAGAGTGACAGAGTCTCTTCAAGCTTTTCCTAATGAAGTGCAGATTGGATTCTAGGCAGCGTATTGTGCCTTTTTACTCTTTTGTTAAATATCCCAATATCGGGAATAATACTTCTAGAACAGGGGTCCTCAACCTTTTGTGCACCGTGGACCAGTTTAATATTGACAATATTCTTGCAGACCTCGTGTGCATTCAAGTTCAACAGTAGGCGTGACAGGGAATGAGGAAAGGTGCAGCTGACTTATTTCGGTTCATATTGCCAAATCATTTCGTTTCCTTGCGGCCCGGTGGTTGGGGACCACTGTTCTAGAACACAGAAAATAGAAGAGTATAGCACATTACAGGCTCTGGGACTCATGATGTTTTGATGATCTATGCATCCTGACTGGTCACAGAGATGGTGTCAGAAGATTGGAGTGGAGGGTGGCAAATGTTATTCCTTTGTCCAAGAATGGTAATAGGGATAACCCTGGGATTTACACACTAGTGAGTCTGACATCAGTAGTGGCCAAACTATTGGAGAGAATTCTTAGAGAATGGAGCTAAGAACATTTGGAGAGGTATAGTCTGAATAGGGATAGCCAATCCGGCTTTGTGAGGGGCAGATGGAGCTTCACAAGAACTTCAATTCCTTGAGGATGTGACAAAACATATTCACGAAAGCAGAACAGTGGATGTGGTGTGTATGGATTTTAGGAAGGCCAAGTTTGGAGGAAAGTATGGGGTCAAAGTTTGGCAGAGTTAGTTTTTTTTTACACAGAAAGTGGTGGGCACATGATAGAGTTAGATACATTTGGAACATTTAAAAGACTCTTAGATAGGCACAAGGGGGATAGAAGAATGGAGGGTTATGTGGGAGGAAATGGTTAGATTAGTCTTGGAGTAAAGAGTCGGTGTAACATTGTGGGCCAAAGGACCTGTACTATTCTATGTCCTATATAGATTTGCTCCGTGATCAATCTAACCATTCCCCCCTACATAGCTTATCCCTTTTCCTTCCATCCATGTGTTTATCAAAGAATCCCTTAAATGTCCTTGCAACGCACACAAAATGCTGGAGGAACTCAGCAGGCCAGGCAGCATCTATGGGAAAAAGTACAGTTGATGTTTCGGGCAGAGACCCTTCAGCAGGATTTCCAGCTCCTGCAGATTTTCTCTTGTTTGTGCTTACATGTATTGTATCAGCCTCTGCCACCACACCATCAGTACAGTGCAAGCACATATGTAAAAAAAAACTACCTCTGACATCAAGTGCCAGGCTTTAGATGTTTCAGAAAGGACAGGGAGGGAAGCAAAAAAGGTGGGGGCGTGGCACTGTTGATCAGGGATAGTGTCACGGCTGCAGAAAAGGAGCAAATCATGGAGGGGTTGTCTACTGAGTCTTTGTGGGTGGAAGTTAGGAATAGGAAGGAGTCAATAACTCTACTGGATGTTTTTTATAGACCACCCAATAGTAACAGGGACATCGAGGAGTAAATAGGGAGACAGATTCTGGAAAGGAGTAATAACAACAGGGTTGTTGTGGTGGGAGATTTTAATTTCCCAAATATTGATTGGCATCTCCCTAGAGTGAGGGGTTTAGATGGGGTAGAGTTTGTTAGGTGTGTTCAGGAAGGTTTCTTGACACAATATGTGGATAAGCCTACAAGAGGAGAGGCTGTATTTGATCTGGTATTGGGAAATGAACCTGGTCAGGTGTCAGGTCTCTCAGTGGGAGAGCATTTTGGAGATAGTGATCACAATTCTATCTCCTTTACCATAGCATTGGAGAGGGATAGGAACAGACAAGTTAGGGAAGCGTTTAATTGGAGTAAGGGAAAATATGAGGCTGTCAGGCAGGAACTTGGAAGCATAAATTGGAAACAGATGTTCTCAGGGAAATGTATGGAAGAATTGTGGGAAGTGCTCAGGGGATATTTGCGTGGGGTTCTGCATAGGTATGTTCCAATGAGATAGGGAAAGGATGGTAGGGTACAGGAACCATGGTGTACAAAAGCTGTTAGAAACCATAAAAACCATAGAAACTACAGCACAGAAACAGGCCTTTTGGCCCTTCTTGGCTGTGCCGAACCATTTTCTGCCTAGTCCCACTGACCTGCACACGGACCATATCCCTCCATACACCTCCCATCCATGTATCTGTCAAAATTTATTTTTAAATGTTAAAAAAGAACCCACATTTACCACCTCGTCTGGCAGTTCATTCCATACTCCCACCACTCTCTGTGTGAAGAAGCCCCCGCTAATGTTCCCTTTAAACTTTTCCCCCCTCACCCTTAACCCATGTCCTCTGTTTTTTTTCTCCCCTTGCCTCAGTGGAAAAAGCCTGCTTGCATTGACTCTATCTATACCCATCATGATTTTATATACCTCTATCAAATCTCCCCTCATTCTTCTATGCTGCAGGGAATAAAATCCTAACCTATTCAACCTTTCTCTGTAACTGAGTTTCTCAAGTCCCGGCAACATCCTTGTAAACCTTCTCTGCACTCTTTCAACCTTATTTATGTCCTTCCTGTAATTTGATGACCAAAACTGAACACAATACTCCAGATTCGGCCTCACCAATGCCTTATACAACCTCATCATAACATTCCAGCTCTTACACTCAATACTTTGATTAATAAAGGCCAATGTACCAAAAGCTCTCTTTACGACCCTATCTACCTGTGACGCCACTTTTAGGGAATTTTGTATCTGTATTCCCAGATCCCTCTGTTCCTCTGCACTCCTCAGTGCTGTGACGAAAGTACACATACACTAAGATGTTGATTGTCCTATGCTATCACCAGTGGGATCAACAGTTGTTCTGCCACCTGTCTTCAGGAGAGATATAAGTAAGACAATGGAGCAGCATTTGGAAATGTTAGTGAAGAGACGAGAGAGATTAACGGAAGGAGACACCGGTCTGGGTATTGTCAAGACTGGTTTCCTTTGAACCTGAACTGTTTGAAGTGATGGACAGGCGATACCCCAACAGGGGGATAAAAAGGGACGGGTTCACTAAGGCAACAGACACCACACGAGACACCACTCACGACACCACGAGGTATCGAGACCCTGGAAGCGGTGCGCCCCCACAAGTCGGTGGGAGATTTGAAGGGCTGATCACGGGACCAGCCATAGACGCACAGGGTGGAAAGATTCGGTCGGCGGGAACCTGGTGTGTGTGTCCACCCTTGCCCGGGTGCCGGGTTCACCGCAGAAGAACAATCGTATCTGGAACAGAGGGGTCACAGTCGGTGACCTCAGAAGACATTATAAAGGGCTCACCCAAAAGCTAACTGCGAGAAATATCAAAGGTCTGTTGAATCCGATTTTGAATATCAGCATTCGCTCTCTCTCTATCTCTCTTCAACGGCACAACAACGATTGCTGCGAACTGAACTAAACTGAACTCTGTCACTTGTGATTGAACTTTTTACCCCCAGACTGCGATAGAGCTTGATTGATCCTATTATCCTAGTTCTGTGTACATGTGTGTTTATTCAGTGCTAACCTGTTGCATTTATATCCTTACTATTAGAGTACTGTGTTGCTTATTTCTTTAATAAAACTTTCTTAGTTCCAGTAATCCAGACTCCAACTGAGTGATCCATTTCTGCTGGTTTGGCAACCCAGTTACGGGGTACGTAACAGTGCCTTACCATTCTACCTTGGTTTGTCCTTCCAACGTGCAATACCTCACACTTGTTTGTATTAAACTCCATCTGCCATTTTTCAGCCCATTTTTCCAGCTGGTCCAAGTCCCTCTGCAGGCTCTGAAACCCTTCCTCACTGTCTACTACACCTCCAATCTTTGTATCATCAGCAAATTTGCTGATCTAATTTACCACATTATCATCCAGATCATTGATATAGATGACAAATAACAATGGACCCAGCACTGATCCCTGTGGCACACCACTAGTCACAGGCCTCCACTCGGAGAAGCAATTCTCTACCACCACTCTTTGGCTTCTTCCATTGAGCCAATGTCTAATCCAATTTACCACCTCTCCATGTATACCTAGCAACTGAATTTTCCTAACTAACCTCCCATGCGGGACCTTGTCAAAGGCCTTACTAAAGTCCATGTAGACAATAGCTACTGCCTTCCCTTCATCTACTTTCCTGGTAACCTCCTCGGAAAACTGCAATAGATTGGTCAAACATGACCTACCATGCAAAAAGCCATGTTGACTCTCCCTAAGTCCCTGTCTATCCAAATGCTTGTAGATTCTGTCTCTTAGTACTCCCTCCAATAACTTACCTTCTACCGACATTAAACTTACTGTCCTGTAATTTCCCGGATTACTTTTTGATCCTTTTTTAAACGACGGAACAACATGAGCCACTCTCCAATCTGCCGGCACCTCACCTGTAGTCAGCAACATTTTAAATATTTCTGCCAGGGCCCCTGCAATTTCAACACTACTCTCCTTCAAGGTCTGAGGGAACACCCTGTCAGGTCCTGGGGATTTATCCACTTTAATTTTCCTCAAGGCAGCAACGACCTCCTCCTTTTCGATCTGTACAGTTCCCATGATCTCACTACTTGTTTCCCTTAATTCCATAGACTTCATGCCAGTTTCCTTAGTAAATACAGACGCAAAAAACCTATTTAAGATCTCAAGCAACATACATCAAAGTTGCTGGTGAACGCAGCAGGCCAGGCAGCATCTATAGGAAGAGGCGCAGTCGACGTTTCAGGCCGAGACCCTTCGTCAGGACTAACTGAAGGAAGAGTGAGTAAGGGATTTGAAAGCTGGAGGGGGAGGGGGAGATGCAAAATGATAGGAGAAGACAGGAGGGGGAGGGATGGAGCCGAGAGCTGGACAGGTGATAGGCAGAAGGGGATACGAGAGGATCATGGGACAGGAGGTCCGGGAAGAAAGACAAGGGGGGGTGACCCAGAGGATGGGCAAGAAGTATATTCAGAAGGACAGAGGGAGAAAAAGGAGAGTGAGAGAAAGAATGTGTGCATTAAAAAGAGTAACAGATGGGGTACGAGGGGGAGGTGGGGCCTAGCGGAAGTTAGAGAAGTCAATGTTCATGCCATCAGGTTGGAGGCTACCCAGACGGAATATAAGGTGTTGTTCCTCCAACCTGAGTGTGGCTTCATCTTTACAGTAGAGGAGGCCGTGGATAGACATGTCAGAATGGGAATGGGATGTGGAATTAAAATGTGTGGCCACTGGGAGATCCTGCTTTCTCTGGCGGACATCTGTTACTCTTTTTAATGCACACATTCTTTCTCTCACTCTCCTTTTTCTCCCTCTGTCCTTCTGAATATACCTCTTGCCCATCCTCTGGGTCACCCCCCCCCCGTCTTTCTTCCCGGACCTCCTGTCCCATGATCCTCTCGTATCCCCTTCTGCCTATCACCTGTCCAGCTCTCGGCTCCATCCCTCCCCCTCCTGTCTTCTCCTATCATTTTGCATCTCCCCCTCCCCCTCCAGCTTTCAAATCCCTTACTCACTCTTCCTTCAGTTAGTCCTGACGAAGGGTCTCGGCCTGAAACGTCGACTGCGCCTCTTCCTATAGATGCTGCCTGGCCTGCTGCGTTCACCAGCAACTTTGATGTATGTTGCTTGAATTTCCAGCATCTGCAGAATTCCTGTTGTTTGCTATTTAAGATCTCTCCCATTTCCTTTGGTTCCACACATAGCCGACCACTCTGATCTTCAAGAGGACCAATTTTATCCCTTATAATCCTTTTGCTCTTAATATACCTGTAAAAACTCTTTGGATTATCCCTTACAATCCTTTTGCTCTTAATATACCTGTAAAAGCTCTTTGGATTATGTTGTAAATCTAGTCAAGAGTAAAAGAAGAGCTTTCAAAAGGTATGAAAACTAGGTAATGATAGAGATCTAGAAAACTATAAGGCTAGCAGGAAGGAGTTTAAGAATGAAATTAGGAGAGCCGGAAAGGGCCATGAGAAGGCCTTGGTGGTCAGGATTAAGCAAAATCCCAAGGCATTCTACAAGTATGTGAAGAGCAAGAGGATAAAATGTGAGAGAATTGGACCAATCAAGTGTGACAGTGGAAAACTGTATATGGAACTGGAGGAGATAGCAGGGGTACTTAATGAATACTTTGCTTCAATAGTCACTACAGAAAAGGATCTTGGCAATTATAGGGGTGACTTGCAGTGGACTGAAAAGCTTGAGCATGTAGATATTAAGGAAGAGGATGTGCTGGAGCTTTTGAAAAGCATCAAGTTGGATAAGTCACAGGGACCACATGGGATGTACCCCAGGCTACTGTGGGAAGTGAGGGAGGAGAATGCTGAGCCTCCGGCGATGATCTTTGCATCATCAATGAGGATGAAAGCGGTTCCAGAAGATTGGAGGGTCGCAGATGTTGTTCCCTTATTCAGGAAAGGGAGTAGAGATAGCCCAGGAAATTATAGAACAGTGAGTCTCTCTTCGGTGGTTTGAAAGTTGATGAAGAAAATCCTTTGAGGCAGGATTTATGAACATTTGGAGAGGCATAATATCATTAGGAATAGTCAGCATGGCTTTGTAAAAGGCAGGTCATTCCGTACGAGCCTAACTGAATTTTTTGAGGATGTGTCTGAGCACATTGATGAAGGTAGAGCCGTAGGTGGAGTGTATATGGATTTCAGCAAAGCATATGATAAGGTACCCCATGCAAGGCTTATTGAGTAAGTAAGGAGTCATGGGATCCAAGGGGACATTGCTTTGTGGATCCAGAACTAGCTTGCCCACAGAAGGCAAAGAGTTGTAGATGGGTCACATTCTGCATGGAGGTTGGTGACCAGTGGTGTGCCTCAGGGATTTGTTCTGGTACCCCTACTCTTCATGATTTTTATAAATGACCTGGATGAGGAAGTGGAGGGATGGATTAGTAAATTTGCTGATGACACAAAAGTTGGGGGTGTTGTGAATAGTGTGGAGAGCTGTCAGAGGTTACAGCGGGACATTGATAGGTGCAAAACTGGGCTGAGAAGTGGCAGATGGAGTTCAACCCAGATCAGTGTGAGGTGGTTCATTTTGGTAGGTCAAATATGATGGCAGAATATATAAGATTCTTGACAGTGTGGAGGATCAGAGGGATCTTGAGGTCTGAATCCATAGGACACTCAAAGCTGCTATACAGGTTGACTCTGTTGGCCTTCATTAACCATGGGATTGAGTTTAAGAGCCAAGAGGTAATGTTACAGCTATATGGGATCCTGGTCAGACCCCACTTGGAGGACTGTGCTCAATTCTGGTTGCCTCACTACAGGAAGGATGTGGAAACCATAGAAAGGGTGCAGAGGAGATTTACAAGGATTTTGCCAAGATTGGGGACCATGCCTTATGAAAACAGGTTGAGTGAACTCAGCCTTCTCTCCTCGGAGCGACAGAGGATGAGAGGTGACCTGATAGAGGGGTATAAAATGATGAGTGGCATTGATCGTGTGGATAGTCAGAGGCTTTTCCCCGGGGCTGAAATGGCTAGCACGAGAGGGCACAGTTTTAAAGTGCTTGGAAGTAGGTACAGAAGAGATGTCTGGGGTAAGTTTTTTACACAGAAAGTGGTGAATGCGTGGAATGGGCTGCCGGTGGTGGCGGTGGAGGCGGAAATGATGGGTTCTTTTAAGAGACTCCTGAATAGGTACATGGAGCTTAGGAAAATAGAGGGCTATGGGTAAGTCTAGGTAGTTCGAAGGTAAGGACATGTTTGGCACAGTTTTGTGGGCCAAAGGACCTGTATTGTGCTGTAGGTTTTCTATGTTTCTATGTCTGTCTCCCCTTACCTTAAACAGATGTTTTCTGGTATTGGCCATTGCCACCCTGGGAAAAAGGAGCTGGCTATCCCCTATATCTATGCCTCTTATCTAATATGTACACCTCTATCAAGCCACCTCTTATCCTCCTTTACTCTAAATAGAGAAAACTCGCTCAGTCAACCTTTCTTCATAAGGCATGTTCTCTAATCCAGGCAAATCTCCTCTGCATCCTCTCTGAAGTGACCCTACGACAAACTTTCACACGACCCACAACATTATCAACCATTGTGTCATCTGTAAACTTACTAATCCCATTTCTTCATCATGTATAAAATCAAAGAAATAATAGGGGTCCCAAAACAGATCCTTCTGGAATACCACTAATCTTGACCTCCAGACAGAATACACCTCTTCTACTTCCACTACTACTTCCACTTACAAATCCACACAGCCAAGTTTCCATGTATCACATGTCTTATAGAGTCATCTCTCATCCATTACTGTACCTATCCAAGCTACTCTTAAGTGTTACAGTTAACCTTGGATCTACCACTTCTGCTGGCAGCTTGTTCCAGGCTCACACCGCCCTCTGAGTGAAGAAATTTCCCCATAAGTTCCCCTTAAACATTTCGCCTTTCTCCCTTAACCCATGACCTCTAGTTATAATCCCATGCAACCTTAGTGGAAAAAGCATTTATCCTATCTATACCCCTCATAATTTTGTAGACCTCTCAAAGCTCGTCTCAATCTTCTATGTGCGAAGGAGTAAAGTCCTAACCTATTCAATTTTTCCTTAAACTCTGGTCTTCCAGACCTGGCAACATCCTTGTAAATTTTTTCTGTGCTCTTTCAATCCTATTTATATCTTTCCTGTATGTAGGTGACCAAAACTGCACACAATACTCCAAACTAGGCCTCACCAATGTCTTATACAACTTCAACATAACATCCCATCCCCCGCACTCAATACTTTGATTTATGAAGGCCAATATGTCAAAAGCTTTTTTTATCACCTGTCTTCCCAGATCCCTTTGTTCTACCACACTCCCCAATGCCCTACTGTTCATTGTGTAAGACCTACTCTGGTTGGTCCTACCAACGTTCAACACCTCACACTTGTCTGTATTAAATTCCATCTGCCATTTTTCGGCCCATTTTTCCAGCTGGTGCAGATCCCTCTGCAAGTCATGATAATCTTCTTACTGTCTGCTACAGCTCCCAGCCTTGGTGTTATCCACAAATTTGCTGATCCAGTTAACCATATAACTATTCAGATAATTGATAGAGAGACAAACAACAATGGACCCAGCACCGATCCCTGCAGCACTCCACTAGTCCCAGGCCTCCAGTCAGAGAAGCAGCTGTCCACTACCACTCTCTGGTTTCTCCTAAAAAGCCAATATCTAATCCAGTTTACTACCTCATATTTTCAGTAGGTAGCTGACTGAATTGCATACAGTACTTCAAGTTTGGCCCCACCAATACCTTATACAACTTCAACATAATATCCCAACTCCTATTTACAATACTTTGATTTATGAAGGTTGGTGCGCCAAGAAATTTCTTTCTGACCCAATCTACCTGTGACGCTACTTTGATGGACTTATGGATCTGCATTCCCAGATCCCTCTGCTCTATCCCACTCCCCAGTGCCCTACCATTCATTGTGTAAGGTTACCCTGGTTTGTCCTCACAGAGGGAAATGTCACATTTGTCTGCATTAAATTCCATCTGGAATGTTTCAGCCTATTTTCCCAGCTGGTACAGATCACTTTGCAAGGTTCAGTGGCTTTTCTTGCTGTCTGCTACAACCCAGTCTTGGTGCCATCTGGAAATTTGCTGATCCAATTTACTTTCATGACTTTCTGGATGACTCTACCATGGGGAATCCTATCAAATGCCTTACTAAAATCCACTGGCACCACATCCGCAGCTCTATTTTCACCAATACTCTCACACCTTTTTGAAAATCTCAGTCAGCCATGTGAGACTGACCTGCCCTTCACAAGTATATGCAGACTATCTCTAATAAGGCTACGTCTGCACTACACCAGATAATTTTGAAAACGAAGCTTTTTCTCTTCGTCTTGACCTTCTGTCCACACTAAAGTGGCGTTTTCAGCCCCTGAAAACGGAGATTTTCAGAAATAGTCTCCAGAGTGAACACATCTAAAAACGCCTAATATCCGGCGTAGTGTGTACGGGGTAACCGGAGCTTTTTAAAACCGCTGTCATGACGTGCCAGAACAGATGGCGACAGTGCGGCATTTCATTGTTTTCTTCTTATTATTACTACTTTATTGTCGCCAAACAATTGATACTAGAGCGTACAATCATCACAGCGATATTTGATTCTGCGCTTCGCAGAACCTAACAATTTCAGAACAGACAGCAACGAGACTGAAGCCAGAAGGGTTAGAAATGTACTCACCAAATACTTTGACCCATAGCTTACTGAATAAATAAGTATACTCACTTTGCCCTGTTTCTGTCCTTGCTTGAATGAAGGTAATTTACCTATTTATGCAAGTACTTCTCTGACAATAGATGTGCAACAGCCTAATGTAACATTGTATGGAAATACAAGATAACACTGATGCAGACATGTTTTATACATTTAACAAGGTGCTTTATTAATGCAACAGTGTTAGTCAGTTTTTCAATGTTCGTCATCAGCCGGGTTATACTGTCCGTGAACTCCCTGTCGGTTGCCTCCATATGCTCCAGTATTTGTTTTTTTTTTAGTTTTAAGTCCTCCTGCGCGAGAGCCAAGAGCAATTCCTTTCATGTTTTTCTACTCTGTAACTGGACAAACGTGCACTAAGTACACCATTTCCTCTTTGCTTGTTTGCTGTGTGTTCTGCGCATGCCCAGTAGGAGGAGATTCGCCCAAATATCCGTCTAATGTGGACAGAGATATTTTGAAAAATGCTTAGTGTGGATGCCTATCGTTTTTACTCGAAACCGGCATTTTCAAAATTATCTGGGGTAATGCGGATGTAGCCTAAGACTATGCTTCTCCAAATGTTTGGAATTCCTGTCTCTAAAAATCCTCTCCAATACTTTGTCCACCATTGGCAGAAGAGTGACTAGTCTATACTCTCAGGATTACCCCTATTACATTTCTTGAAGAATGTTACAATATTTATCATTCTCTGGTAAAGATCATTATCAATGCCCCAGTAATCATTTTCTTCACTTCCCATTGTAACCATGTTATTGAAAAGCTCCAACACTGTATCTTTCTTAATCTTGACAAACCCAGAACATTAGCATGTTCAACGTTGACCTCACATTTATCAAAGACCATTTCCCTGGTAAATATTAAAGCAACTAGAAATTAGGATCTCCCCTACCTTCTCAGCCTCCAGGCACATATTTCCCCCTTTATCCTTGAACAGTCATCCTCCTGTCCCTCACATATAGGTAGAATATCTTGTAGTTTTCCTTAATTTCACTCACCAAAGCTTTCTCATGTCCCCTTGTGGTTCTACGTCCCTTCTTAAGCTCCTTCGAAGCTACCTTATAATTCTCAAGAGCCCTTTCTGAATTTTGCTTCTTGAACCTTAAGAACCTTCCTTCATCTTGACTAAATATTCCACCTTTCTTGTCAGCCATGTCTCCTTCACCCTGTCATCCTTTCCTTGTCTCAGTGGGACAAATCTCTCAGAATCCAGGTCATCCCTAAACAACCACCATATTGCTGCTGTGCATTTCCCTGAGAACACCTGTTCTGAAGTTATATTCTTTACCATACTGTCAGCTCCTATCCCTGTCCAAGACTTGCTAAAGGTCAAGGAGTTGTGGTCACTGACTCCAACATGCTCAAATGCTGAGAAATCTGTCACCAGGCCAGGTTCATTGCCTGTTCCCAGATCCAGTACGGCATATCCTCTAGCCAGCCTGTCTACATACTGTATCAGCAATCCTTCCTGGACTCACTTAACAAATTCTGCCCCATCTAAACTTTTTTCACTGAGGAGTGCCAATCAATAATAGAGAACTAAGGAGGTGCCAATCACAATATTAAGAATAAATCATCTCCCTGTTTAAAGAAAATAAGGTTCTCTCCCCTATTTACGTTCTTTTAGTTTATACTGTACTTTGTTATTTAGTCACTCTCAGCTACAGCACAAGTTAGACACAAAGTAATATCATATGAACACTATGCTTTAATTCCCAGAGCAATACTGATCTTCAACATTCCCTCTCTATATACCAGACAATCGTGTTGGTCTGTTATTTTCCACTTATTCCCACCTATCTAAATATCCTCCAGTGTGATAAACACAAGAGATTCTGCAGATGCCGGACACCCAATGCACACACTCAAAATGCTGGAGGAACTCAGCAGGTCAGGCAGCATTTATGAAAATGAATAAACAAATCAATGTTTCAGGCCAAGACCCTTCTTCAGGACTGAAATGGAAGAGGGAAGCATCAGAATAAAAAGGTGGGGGTTGGGGAAGGAGGCTAACTAGAAGCTGGTTGGTGAAGCCAGGTTGGTGGGAAAGGTAAAGGGCTGGAGAAGAAGGAATCTGATAGGAGAGGAGAGTGGACCATAGGAGAAACAGAAGGAGGGGGGGCCCAGGAGAATTGATAGGCAGGTGAGAAGAGGTAAAAGGCCAGAGTAGGAAATATAAGAAGAGAGGAAAAGAACTACCATAAGGAGAAATTGATATCAGTTTAGGGGCTACCCAGAAGAATATAAGGCGCTGATCCTGAGGGTGACTCGGTGTGGTTATATTTTTGTGCTTCAAGGAAACCTTGTTCCTTCATGGGACACCCACTCAGACCCTGTGAAGAAATGGTAGCTTCAAATAAAGCAAACTTCCAAATTTTTCCATTTCATTCCCTCCCCCAAGTTGTTAATACAAAAGTTAGGTTCCATAAAGGGACTTAAATTTAAGATAATAATGCGGAGATTGCTAACTTTTGTCTTTCATCATACAGAGCATTTATTGCTTTGCAGCATAATAGAAGAATAGCTTTTCATTACAGTTTCTGGAGGGATATAGTTGATTTAAACTGCAGTTCTTCGATGCAGCAGTAGATTTGTTGTTGATTCACATCAGGGTCTTATGATTCAATAAGCTTCAAGTACCAACTAACTCTAGTGTTCAGTAGATCAGTGGGATCTGGTAATAGAGTTGTAATTTCTTAGAAGTGGTATCACAGAAAGACAGGGTCATAAAGAGAGCCTCTGGCACATTGGCCTTCGTACATCACAGCAATGAGTTGGGACTACATGTTGAAATTGTATACGGCTAAACTTGGAGTATTATATGTGG
This sequence comes from Mobula hypostoma, assembly GCF_963921235.1. Lineage (NCBI taxonomy): Eukaryota > Metazoa > Chordata > Chondrichthyes > Myliobatiformes > Myliobatidae > Mobula > Mobula hypostoma. The sequence goes on from NC_086105.1 coordinate 92,637,696, forward strand.
TTCTTGTCACCAACCTACAGGAAAGATAGCAATAAAATTGAAAGAGTGCAGAGAAAATATACAAGGATGTTGCCATGAGTTGAGAACCTGAGATACAGGCAGAAGTTGAATAACTTAAAACTCTGGTCCCTGGAGTGTAACAGAATGAATGGAGATCTTATAGAGATACACAAAATTTTGAGAAGTGTAGAGAGAGTAAGTACATATAGGCTTTCTCCCCTGAAGTTGCGTGAGACTAGAAGGTGAAATATTGATTCCATAAGTATTCACCTCCCTTTAATATGACACACCAAATCATCACTGGTGCAGCCAATTGGCTTTAGAATTCACATAACTAGTTAAATGGAGATCTGTTTGTGGAGACCTGTGTGTAGTCAAGATGTTTCAAATGATTGTAGTAAAAATACACTGTATCTGGAAGGTCCAGCTGCTGGTGAGTCAGTATCCCTGCAAAAACTACACCATGAAGACAAAAGAACACACTGAGCAACTCCACAAAAAGTTTATTGAAAAGCACAAGTCAGGAGATGAATACAAGAAAATTTCCAAGTCACTGAATATTCCTTGGAGTACAGTCGGCCCTCAACATCCGTGAGTTCTGCAACTGCGGACTCAACTAACTGCGGATCGAAAATATTTGAAAAAAAAATTCCAGGAAGTTCCAAAAAGCAAAACTTGAATTTGCCGCGCGCCAAGCACTACAGTGAATCCATCCGAATGAAGTGATGTGTAGGCATACCCTGCTGTAGCCTCCCGCCATTTTACAGATCCTCAGTCTCTCTCCAGCACTCTTTCTTTGAGCATTGTTCGTTCGCTACTTAGCCTCTATGAGCACTACTGTGAGGGGGTTAAGGACAGTGAGAGGAAGGAGTTTAAGGCTAGTAAAGGATGGCTGGCTAGCTATGTAAAGCGCTACAGCCTCAAGAACTTAAAGATCACGGGAAATTCGGCATCAGCTGATGCCGAGGTAGCATCAGCATTCCCAGAAGAGCACAGACTTTTTTTTCTTGTCATATTCCCTAAACAATACAGTATAACAACTATTTACATAGTATTAGGTACTATAAGTAATCTAGAGATGATTTAAAGTATCCGGGAGGATGTGGGTAGGTTATATGCAAATACTACACCATTTTATATAAGGGACCTGGGCATCCGCAGATTTTGGTATCCGCGTGGGGTCCTGGAACCAATCCCTCGCGGATACCGAGGGATGCCAGTTAAGTCAATCATCAATAAATGGAAAGAATGTGGCACAGCACAGCTGTAAATATGCCGAGAGCAGGCCATCCTCAAATCTGAGTGACCGTGCAAGAAGGGGACCAGTGAGGAGGACACCAAGAGACCTATGGCAACTCTGGAGGAGTTACAAGCTTCAGTGGCTGAGGTGAGAGAGACTGCGCATACAACAACTGTTGCCCAGGTGCTTCACCAGTTGCAGCTTTATGGGAGTGATAAAGAGAAAGTCATTGTTGAAAAAAACTCACTTGAACACTCACTAGAGTTTGCCAGTAGGCATGTGGGAGACTCTGAAGTCAGTTGGAAGAAGGGTCTATGGTCTGATAAAACCAAAATTGAGCCTTTTGGCTATCAGACTAAACATTATGTTTGACATAAGCCAAACACTGCACAACATCAAAAACACACCATCCATACCATGAAGCATGGTGATGGTTGCATCATGCTGTGGTAGGCCCTGAAAGGCTTGTGAAGGTAGAGGGTAAAATGAATACAGCAAAATACAGGGAAACTTTGGAGGAAAACCTGATTCAGTCTGCAAGAGAGTTGTGACTTGGGAGAAGATTAGTTTTCCAGCAAGACAATGACCACAAGCATTAAGCCAAAGCTACACAGGAATGGCTTAAAACTATTAAAGTTAATGTCCTGGAGTGGCCAAGTTAGAGTCCAGAACTCAATCCAATTGAGAGTTTGTGACTGGTCTTGAAAAAGGCTGTTCATTCATGACCTCCATGTAGTCTGACAGAGTTTGATGAGTTTTGTAAAGAAGAATGGGAAAAAATTACAGTGTCCAGATGCGCAAAGCTGATAGAGACCTATCGACACAGACTCAAAGCTGTAAAAGCCGTAATTGCTGCCAAAGGTGCATCTACTAAATGCTGACTTGAAGGGAGTGAATACTTATGCAATCAATTATTTTGTGTTTTATATTTGTAATTGATTTAGACCACTTTGTAGAGATCTGTTTTCACATTGACACAAAAGAGTATGTTTTTGTTGATCAGTGTCAAAACAGCTAAATTAAATGCACTGTGATTCAACGTTGTAAAACAATAAAACATGAACACTTCCAAGGGCGTGAATACTTTTTTATAGGCACTGTAGATGAGAGGATTATGGATGACTAATGTCCAGGTGTGGGTAGATAGGACTAGGCAGAGAAAGAGGTTGGAATGGATTAGATGGGCCAAATGGCCTGTTTATGTGCTTTATGACTCTGTGCCTATATAAAATAACAACAGAAGGAAAGAGAAGCTTACTTTCTTTAACATGGATTTGATATATTCTGAAAATCACTGCCTGAAGAAGTGAATTTTTGAAGTAGATTCAACAGTAACAATCAAAACTGAAATGGATATAAATGTGAACCACTAAGAAGTGGTGGGATTACGAGGAAAGAGACCAGTCTCTGTTTGTCTTGTCTGAGAGATCAGATTCAATGGGATGACTGCTTCACTGAGCGGGTACAATCGCAGTCGTCTCAATGACAACCTACAGTTTGGAAAGCAACCATGAAAAGAAAATCAAATATTGCTGATGCTGTGAGTTGGAAATAGAAATAGAAATTGCTGAGAAGATCAGGCAACAGCAGGACAAAAAGAAGATAAGATCAAAGCCTCAGTCTGAAAGTACCCATCACAGATTTTCCCCTTTAATTGAATATAACTTTCAGTTATACTATGTTTTAAATAACCCCACTCGCAGTCTGTATTAAGTAAGATACTGGAGAAATAAGAATAAATTAAGATCAAGATTCAAAATTATTTCTCGCATGTACATTGAAACATCCATACGGTAAAATGTGTTGCTTGCATTAACAAGCAACACACCTGAGGATGTGCTGGGGGCAGCCTACAAGAGTTGTCACACATTCGGGTGCCAACATAGCATGTCACAATGCTCAGCAGAACAGCACAGAACACAACTCCATTAATGCATCGTGCTCATGTTATCTCTTTTATATGGAGACACGAGATTGGAGACTCTGGAAATTTGGAGCAACACACAGTGGAGCTAGAAAAATGCAATGGGTCAGATAGCAACTATGGAGGGAAATGGACAATTGATGTTTCCGACTTCTTCAGCTCCCTTACATAAGGATTTTAGTTATGCATTGTTTTTCATTCCCAAGATGTAAAATGCTTGCAGCTTAACTCTGCGTTAGTTGTTTAATACATTAGTATGTAATTTTCTCACTGTCTTCTATTACTTTGTCAATGGTTGTGATTGGGCGGAGGCTTCAGTAATTATTTAACTTGGATTTGTCCTATTCAATTTTCCACAATGTAAGATAGTATAATGGCCCCGGATTGGCTTGGCTGGAAGCCCACATAGTTTTGTAGCCTATGACTACTCTGTGCATTTCCTGGCCAATAGTTTCTGTGCTGTCCAGTGGTCTCAGTTTCTTTAGATCACATAGAGGGACATAATTTTTTGATGAGTCAATTGGTTGATAAAAAACTGTCGTAGATGTTATTTAAACGCAAACAACAGGAATTCTGCAGATGCTGGAAATTCAAGCAACACACATCAAAGTTGCTGGTGAACGCAGCAGGCCAGGCAGCATCTATAGGAAGAGGCGCAGTCGACGTTTCAGGCCGAGACCGTCTCGGCCTGAAACGTCGACTGCGCCTCTTCCTATAGATGCTGCCTGGCCTGCTGCGTTCACCAGCAACTTTGATGTGTGTAGATGTTATTTACATAGATTTTCAGAACAGGTGGTGATTTAAAAATGGAGATTTAATGCACTTGTGCAGATGAATAGGAAACTGTCTTGAAGATAGAAGATAGAGGCTGTTTTTCAGACGAGTGAGTTGTGGAGAGTATTGTTCCTAGGGGTTAATGCTGATACCACTGTTATTTTGTTAGATATGTAGTAGAGTAGTGGATATAGTGTATCTGGATTACAGTAAGGCATTTGATAAGGTTTGCCATACAAGGCTCGTTCAGAAAGTAAGGAGGCAAGGGATCCTAGGAGACCTTGCTTTGTGGATCCAGAATTGGCTTGGTGGTTGTAGATGGTTCGTATTCTGCATGGAGGTCAGTATCCAGTGGTATTCTGCAGGAATCTGTTCTGGGACCCCTCCTCTTTGTGATTTTTATAAATGAGCTGACGGCTTAGTAAGTTTGCTAATGACACAAAGGTTGGGGGTGTTGTCTGGAGGGTTGTCAGAGGTTACAGCGGGACATCAATAGAATGTAGAACTAAGCTGAGAATTGACAGATGGAGTTCAACGCAGATAAGTGTGAATTGGTTCATTTTGGTAGGTCAAATTTGAAGACAGAATATAGTAAAACTCTTGGCAGTGTGGAGGATCAGAGAGATCTTGGGGTTTGTGTCCATAGGACACTGAAAGCTGCTGCACAGGTTAACAGTGTTGTTAAGAAGGCATGTGGTGTGTTGGCCTTCATCAATGGTGGGATTAAGTTCAAGAGCCATAAGGTAACGTTTCAGCTATATAAGATCTTGGTCCAACCTCACTTGGGGTACCGTGTTCAGTTCTGGTCACCTCACTACAGGAAGGATGTGGATACTATAGAGAGAGTGCAGAGGAGATTTACAAGCGTGTTGCCTGGATTGGAGGGAGTACCTTATGAGAATAGGTTGAGTGAACTTGGCCTTTTCTCCTTGGAGTGACGGAGGATGAGAGGTGACCTGATAGAGGTATACAAGATGATGAGAGGCATTGACCGTGTGGACAGCCAAAGGCTTTTCCCCAGGGCTGAAATGACTAACATGAGAGAGCATAGTTTGAAGGTGTTTGGAAGTAGGTGCAGAGGGGATGTCAGAGGTAAGATTTTCACACAGAGAGTGATGGGTGCATGGAATCAGCTGCCAGTGACGGTGGAGGTGGCGGATACAACAGGTCTTTTGAGAGCCTCTTAGGTAGGCACATGGGGCTTAGAAAAATAGATGGCTATGCGGTAGGAAAATTCTAGGCAGTCTCTAGAGTAGGTTACATGGTTGGCACAACATTGTGGGCCGAAGGGCCTGTAATGTGCTGTAGATTTCTATGTTCTACATTCTATATGTATCAGTGTGCAATGTAGAGCTTCCAAAGCTTGAAAGTGTGGTAAACACTGAGGAGGATAACAATAGACTGTAATAAGATATTTATAGAGTCATACTATTTCGTAGTATGGAAACAAGCACTTCCACCCAACTTACCTTGCTGAAAGGGTAGAAAAATGTCAGGTGATGTTCAACACAGTGAAGGATTGTGGATTAGACACAGCTGGATGACTTTTCTGCAAAGATATGTAGATTCAATATACAATAACTAGATGAATTAAAGTAAAACAGTATAAACCTTGGAAAGTGGTAAGTTCCCTAGGTTGGCAGCACAGTTTTAAGTATTCCCAATATGGAGTCAGAGAGTCATAGAACACTACAACAGAGATGTAGGCTCTTCAGCCATTTAGTCCATGCTGAACTATTAATCTGCCTAAACCCATTGGGCTATTCCCAGACCATTGCCTCCCATGCCTCTCCCTTCCATGTACTTATCCAAATTTCTCTTAAAAGTTGAAATCAAACCCGCTTCTGCTGGCAGCTTGCTCCACACTCTCATCACCTTCTGAGTGAAGAAATTCCCCTTCGTGTTCCCTTAAATATTTGACCTTTCACCCTTAACCTGTACCTCAAGTTCTAGTTTCACCCAACCTCAGTGGGAAAAACCTGCTTGCATTTACCCCATCTATACCCCTCGTAATTTTGTATACCTCTATTAAATCTCTCCTCATTCTCCTATGCTCTAGGAATCAAAGTCCTAACCTATTCAACCTTTCCCTATAACTCAGGCCCGCAAGTTCTGGCAACATCCTTGTATATTTCCTCTGCATTCCTTCAATCTTATGAATATATTTTCTGCAGGTAGGTGGCTGGAACTGCATACAATTTTCCAAGTTAGGACTCACTAATATCTTATACAACTTCAACATAACATCCCAATCCTGTGCTCAATACCTTGAGTTATGAAGGTCAGTTGCTGAAAGCTCTCCTTATGACCCTTTCTAATTGTAACAGTACTTTCAAACAATCATGGATTTGCATTCCCAGATCCTTCTGTTCTATCACGTACCTCAGCGCCCTACCATTTACCGTATAAGTCCTACCCTGGTTTGTCCTTCCAAAATGCAACATCTCACAAACGTCTGCATTAAATTTCATGTGCGTTTTTCTGTCACCCTTGGTTCAGTCCCTTCCCACCTTCAAATGCAGCACTTGACATACTCTCGACCTCCTCAATAACTTTCAATTCCATGGCCTGACCACCATGGATGTCCAATCCCTATACACTCTATTCTCCATTAAGTTGACCTCAAAGCTCTCCGCTTCTTTCTTGACAACAGACTCAATCTGTTCCCCTCCACCACCACCACCCTCCTCTGTCTGGAGGAAATGGCCCTCACGCTCAACAATTTCTCTTATGGCTCCTCCTACTTTCTCCAGACTCAAGGTGTATCCAAGGGAACCCGCCTGTCCCACCTATGTATACCTTTTCATTGGCTAGGTGGAACAGTCTATGTTCCAAACCCTCACTGGTATTGCTCCTCAACTCTTCCTTTGCTGTATAGATGACTGCATTGGTGCTGCTCCCTGCACCCATGTTGAGCTTGTCAATTTCATTAACTTTACCTCAAATTTTCATCCTATCTTTAAATTAACTTGGTCCATTTCTGACACCTCTTTCCCTTTTCTTAATCTCTCTGTCTCCGTCTCTTGAGACCAACTGTCTTCTGATATCTTTTATACACTTACCTATTCCTATGGCTATCTTAGGTATACCTCTCTCCACCATCTCCTGTAAAAATGCTATTTCCTTTTCTCAGTTCATTCATCTCTGCCGTATCTGTACCCATGATGAAGTTTTCCTTTCCAGGACATCAGAGGTGTCCTCCATCAAAGAATGGGGTTTCCTTCCCTCACCATTGATACTGCCCTCACCCACATCTCCCCCATTTCCTGGACACCTGCGCTCATCCCATCCTCCTCCTGCCCTTTATCAGGGATAGACTTTCTCTTGTCCTCACCTGCCACCCCATGAACCTCCACGTCCTACGTATCATTCTCCTCAGCTTCCGCCACCTTCAACAGGACCCTACTGTTGCATCTGCGCACAATTACATATCAATTTAAAAAAAAAACACGTACACGGGAGATGGCTTGAACTGGTGAATTCACATTGCAGTGAGAGAGAGAACAATGCACATGCATTGACAACACAACAGCATAATGGTGCCAATGGGGGTGCATTTTGAATCTTTTGGCATCCCAAACCACTTTTCTCCAAGTCAATCTGTTTATCTATTCCCGGCCACCACATGTAACTCCGGGAGAGACTCTTCATCTTGACTGTACCCAGGTGTCCTTCATGCAGATGTTCTAACACTCTGGTGTGCAGTTTAGAGGGAACCACAACACGAGATCCACACATCAGCGTTCTTTGACATACTGACAGTTGGTCTCGTCTCGCTGAGAACTCTGGAAACCTAGGATCACCGTGAGCTGGCCATCCTTGCATGGTGATTTCATAGACTTTTGGCAATAGCTGGTCATTCCTTTTTGGAATTTGTTACCAGCAACTGATTCACCAATGCTGTGTGGAACACTTCTGCTGGGTCACAGCATGAAGACTTTTTTCCAGTTGCCAACACTGGAAGGTGTGATAAACTATCAGCATTGCTATGTTGTTTGGTGCCCTTGAAATCTATGTCATAAGAGTAAACTCCTTGGAACAATGCCCAACATTGTAACGTTGTAGCAGTCATCATTGGAACTCCTTCCCTGGGATTGAAAATAGACACAAGGGACTGGCGATCTGTCACTAGGGTAAACTTTTGTTTGTAGAGGTAATGGTCGAACTTCTTTATTCCCATTCTAGACTAGCGGTTTCTCCGTCGATCTGTGTGTAGTTGCATTCTGTGCTTGTCAGTGATCTTGAAACAAATCTAACCTGGCGTTCAGAGAGTGTGACAAAACCCCTCCAATGCCATAAGAGGATGCATCGCACATCAGTCTGATGGGCAAGGATGGGTCATGATGGGTGAGGAGTTCTTTGGATGTTATTAGTCTCTTTGTTTCCTTGAATCATTTCTCACATCTTTCTGACCATTCCCACTTTGCTCCTGTCTGTAACAGTGTGTTCAATGGATGCAGCACTGTAGCAATGTTTGGGAGAAACCAATGGTAGTAGTTTACAAGGCCCAAGTATGAACTGAGTTGTGACACATTTTCTGGTTTGGGTTCAGTCTTCTCTTGCGATTTATGTAATCCATGCTTATTAATGACATGTCCACAATATAAGATTTCATTCTTGAAAAACTCGCACTTCCCTCTCTTTGCATGCAAGCTGTACTTATTCAGCCTGGTAAGCATTTTACCAAGGTTATGAAGATGCTCTTAATCATTTTTTGCCTGCCACAATGATGTCATCAAGGTAACATGTGTTCCCGGGATATCTTGGAGCATTTGATCCATTGCTCTTCACCAAGTTGCTGGGGCTGATGTGGCACCATCAATGAGATGATTATACTGGAGCAGTCTCTTGTGGGTGTTGATTGTGAGGAACTTCTTGCTGGACTCCTCAATCTCCATTTGCACATAGGTTTGTGACAAGTCTGTTCTTGAAAGCCTCTCCCCGCATTAAGTAGCTGTCCAGTCTCTGGTTAGTGCTACCGTTTGTGCTGCCAGTGCCCGTTGATGTCTCACCTAGAGCTTTGATTTAGTGCCAGTCTAGTTGGATTTTTCTCAACCATTCACATCTGAAAGTGCTGGCCCTCCACTTTTCAATACATAAAGCTCTAACTGTTGTGTTTGGACTCCATACATCATATTTACTTTCAGTTTGCTTTTGGGAGATATATTCTTGCCTGTGTAAGTCTTTAGAATCACTGAGGTCTTTCCTAATGGTATCTTAGAAAACAGTCTGTTGTGGTCAGCCTCTGGAATTATGGACAAGGCTGACCCTGTATCCAGCTCCATTTCCAGTTTTACACCAGACATGTCCATTGTGATCCAGGTGATTTTGTGACCTGCTTCAGTTATTCTATGCAGTTCTGGGAATGACTGTTCACCTTTGTCAGACTCTATGTTGTCTGATTCTGTTTTACATTCGGTAACTTTATGCATTGGCTTAGTTTTCTGTTTAAGACTTTTCACTGGGTTGTGCTTTTCTCCTGATGTGTCCTTGTCTGTGACACTTCCTGCAAACTTTTTTTTGCACTAGCAGACATTGGCATCATGGGAGGATTTGCCACATTGATAACATCTTTGACTTTTTGCACCATTCGGGGACATTTTGTGCATTTCACATTCTAACGTCCTTTTCTGTAGTTTTACTATATCCTTTGCTGCAGTTTCTAACAATATTGCAATGGTCAATGCCCATTCTAAGGTTAGATCTCTTTTGGATAGTATCCTCTTTTGAATGCTTTGACTATGCACGCCACATACAAGTTTGTCCCTTAATGCAGCAGTCCCCAACCACCGGGCCGCAAAACATGTGCTACCGGGCCGCGAGGAAGTGATATGAGTCAGCTGCACCTTCCTCATTCCCTGTCACGCACCGTTGAACTTGAACATTCGGTTGTCAACTGTCCCATATTTGCAGGGACATCCCGTATATTGGGCTAAACCACCTTGTCCCATATTTCTCCCGCTAAGGTAGAGCATTCCTATGAAACCTTTCGTGCCGAAATGGCATAAAGTGAAGAAGCAATTACCATTAATTTATATGGGAAAATTTTTTGAGCGTTCCCAGATCCAAAAAATAACCTACCAAATCATACCAAATAACACATAAAACCTAAAATACTTTATACTTTATTGTCGCCAAACAATTGGTACTAGAATGTACAATCATCACAGCGATATTTGATTCTGTGCTTCACACTCCCTGGATTACAAATACTAAACATTAAAAATAGTTAAAATTAGTAAATATTAAAAATTTAAATTATAAATCATAAATAGAAAATAGAAAAATGGGAAGTAAGGTAGTGCAAAAAAACCAAGAGGCAGGTCCGGATATTTGGAGGGTACGGCCCAGATCCGGGTCAAAATAACACTAACATATAGTAAAATCAGGAATGATATGATAAATACACAGCCTATATAAAGTAGAAATAATGTATGTACAGTGTAGTCGGGAAGATTAAGCCAAAACCGATTTGTGGAAAAAAAATTGTCATGTACGTGCATGCGCACGTCACGCATGCGCACACAGGTGCCCGCGCAAGTCTTCATGGTCATGGTAGACTTTCTTGGGGTAAACACAAGTATCCTGTATTTGACTGCTACTTTTGTCCCTTATTTGGGAGTGAGAAAGTTGGCAACCATAACTGTAAAGGACATGTTGAGGTGAGTTTAACCCTACTTGAACACCGCCCCCCACCCCCGGTCTGCAAGAATGTTGTGAATATTAAACTGGACCGCGGTGCAAAAAAGGTTGGGGACCCCTGCCTCAATGCATCAGAAAATCCATCCCTAAAGTCACAGTACTGGGAAAGTTTGTGCAGTCCTGCAAAGTATTCGGAAATGTTTTCAACTTTTGACTGGTTCCTTTTGTAAAATCAAAATCTCTCAGTTTAGGGCTCAAGTGATTATGTAAAATTGTAACAATTTTGTTAAATGTCTTACTTGCTGGCTTTTCAGGGATTACTAGGTTGCACCCATTAAGCTAAGAAGTGTACGGACTTTGTTTTGCTCCTCTACATTGTTTATGCTACAACACAGTTCAACTCTCTCAATATACGACTCCCAGCTTTCATTAGTGGTATCAAATTCATCAATTTTCCAGTCTGAAGCCATTGCCACATTATTTTCACTTAAAGTTCAGTGCGTCTTTCATTGTTACAATGCACTATACTCACATATTTGTTAGTGTCTGCGATGGCCTCCTCGTGCTGTTTAACTCTTGCTGCTTTATCCTGTAATTGTTGTTGCAGTTGGTGATATTCTCTGACATTCAGGTTTGTTTTCATCGCCAATTTGTTTGTCTGTGCACAACTGCATATCAATTAAATAAAAGCACACACGTGGGAGATGGCTTTAACTGGTGTATTCACATTGCAGCGAGGGAGAGAGAGACAATGCACATGTGTAGACAACAAATGCAGACAACAGATGCAGACAACAGATCATTAAGTAGTGCTGGGGGGGAGGTCATTGCTCTAAAAGGAATAGATTCATACATTATACCTACCATCAAACCTACATCTTGACCTCCCTCCCCTCTCTGCCTTCAGCAGGGATCGCTCCCTCCATGATTCCCTTGTCCATTTGACACCCCCACTAATCTCCCTCCTGGCACGTATCCCTGCAAGTGACAGAAATGCTACACCTGCCCAGTTACCTCCTTCCTCACCTCCATTAAGGCTGCAAATAGTCCTTCCAGCTGAGGCTGCACTTCAGTTGTGAATTTGTTGGAGTCGTCTATTGTATCCATTGCTTCTGATATGGTTTCCTGTACAGTGTGAGACCCAACATAAACTGGGAGACTGCTTTGTTGAGCACCACCACTCCATCTGCAAAAAGTGGAATCTCCCAGTGGCCAAATATTTTAAATTCCCATCCCCATTCCTGTTCTGACGTGTCGGTCCACGGCCTCCTCTTCTGTGATGAAATGGCCACCCTCAGGGTGGATATTCCGTCTGGGTAGCCTCCAACCTGTTGGCATGAACATCAATTTCTCCTTCCGATATTTTTTCCCTTCTTCTTCTCTCTTCTTCTATTCCCATTCTGGCCTCTTACCTCTTCCCCTCATCTGACTATCACCTCCCCTTGGTGCCTGTTCTTCTTCCCTTTCTTCCCATGGTCCATCTCCTCTCCTATCAGATTCCTTCATCTCTGGCTTTTCCAATGATCGTCTCCTAGCTTCTTGCTTCATGCCCCTCCCACATCTGCCTGGCTTCACCTATCATCTCCTTTCATTGGTCCCCTAAACTTTTTCTGGTTACAGTCCGCTTGGCACCCATACCACATCCCCAGTGTCTCCCTCTCCCTTTTTGGTCATTACATAAAGCTATAAAGAATTTTGATTCATGATAAATTTTGTTAAGAAAATAGGAACAGCAAATGCAATGAAGTGACAAATAATTGTAAAAAATATTCAAATCTATTTAAAGCTACAAATAAAATTCTTTAATTACAGTAAAAACAAATTTTATCAGTAATTTAGAGCATACCTTAGTAGTCCAATGATTCAGAAACAGAATCAGAATCAGGTTTAACACCACCAGCGTATGTTATGAAATTACTTTGTTATGCGACAGCAGTACAATTCAATACATATAATAAGAACTGTGAATTACAGTAAGAAATGTATATATAGTAAAAAGTTAAATTAACCAGGTAGTGCAAAAAAGTAGTGAGGTAGTGTTCACGAGTTCGATGTCCATTCAGAAACCTGCTGGCAGAGGGGAAGAAGCTGTTACTGAGTGATTGAGCGTGTGTCTTCTGTACCTCCTTCCTGATGGTAGCAATGAGAAGAGACCATGTCCTGAGTGATGGGGGTCCTTAATGATGGATCACACCTTTATAAAGCATCACTCCTTGAAGATGTCCTGGATGTTTGGGAGGCTAGTCCCCGTAATGGAGCTGACTGCAGCTTATTTCAGTCCTGTGCAGTGCCATCCTCCCCATGTACCAGATGGTGATGCAGCCTGTTAGGATGCTCTCCATGGTACATCAGTCGAAATTTGCAAGTGTTTTTGTTGACATACCAAATCTCCTTAAACTCCTAATAAAGTATAGCCACTGTCATGCTATCTTTATAAGTGCATCGATATATTGGACACAGGATAGATCCTCAGATTCGACACACAGGAACTTGAAATTGCTCATCCTTTCCACTTCTGATCCCTCTATGAGGACTGGTATGTGTTCCCTTGTCTTAACCTTCTGAAGTCCACAATTAATTCTTTGCTCTTACTGACATTGAGTGTAAGGTCGTTCTGTGATACCACTCAACTAGCTGAGATATCTCACTTCTGAATGCCTTCTTGTCACCATCTGAAATTCTGTCAACAATAGTTGTGTTGTCAGCAAATTTAGAGATGGCATTTGAGCTGTGCTAGCGACACAATCATGGATGTAGAGAGAGTAGAACAGTGCGCTAAGCATACATCCTTGAGGTGCGGCAGTTTTGATAATCAGTGAGGTGGAAATATTATTTCTGATTGCACAGACTGTGGTCTTCTGGTGAGGAAGTTAAGGGTCCAGTTGCAGAGGGAGGTACAGAGGTCCAGGTTTTGGAGCTTTTTGATCAGAACTGTAGGAATGCTTGGATTAAACACTGAGCTGTAATCAAAAAACAGCAGTCTGTGTTGCAAGGAATGGGGTGAACCCAAACACAGGACACTGGCGCAGAGATTGAGTTAGGATGCAGACGAGGGTGTGGGAAAGGCTGGAGCTGAACGGCAAACAGGAGGGTGAACAGGAAAGCAGGAGGAGGGCAGAACTTATCTTCACATGGAGCATAGAAAGGCAAGCGGTAGACAATACTTTTCTTGACACAGAGAGACGGAGTTACACAGGTAAACCTCGGTACTGAAGTAAAACTTAGAACACACAATCCTAAGCGGCTGGGAACGTTAATCACCACACTAGATAAAACAACGATCTGGCAACGAGTGGGTGCAAAGCCAGGGTTTCTATGCTTCAGGTCTTGATGAGAACCAGGTGTGCTGCCCTCAAAGAGAATTAGGATCGGATGAGGGAAAGGTCCAAGATGAAGGAGTGGGGATCCAGGTGCGCTCTTCAGGGCCGTATCCATCCCAATCGACCAGGTACTGGAGACCCCTGCCTCACCAGCGCACATCCAGAATTCGCCGGACGGTGAAAGCTGATGACCCGGGCGGGTAGAGGAGGTTCAGCGGGGGGGCACAAAGGGCTGACAGACATGGGTTTCAATTGGGAGACGTGGAACATGGGATGAATGTGCTTAGACCTGGGCAGTTTGAGTTTGACTGCCGAGGGGGTTGATGACATTCTCGATTTCGAATGGTCCAATGTAATGAGGGGTGAGTTTCTTGGATTCATTCTTGAGGGGGATATCTCTTGAAGAACGCCAAACCTTCTGACCAGGCCGATAGTTGGTTGCTGGAATTCGGTGGCGATCGGCGATACTCTGGTTGCAGTCAGCAGAGCGCATGCATCCTTCCAGACCTTGCGGCACCGGCAGAGATGGGCCTGAACAGAAGGCACAGCAATGTCGTCTTCATGGGCAGGAAACAGAGGGGGTTGATAGCCGAGGGAGCATTCAAAGGGAGGCATTCCGGTGGCGGTGCTGACCAGGGAGTTGTGGGCGTACTCCACCCAAGTGAGATGGGTGCTCCAGGATGATGTGTTGTTGGCGGAAATGCAGCGCAGTGCTGCTTCCAAATCCTGATTTGCTGGCTCCATCCGACCATTAGTCTGTGGATGGAAACTTGAAGACAGACTTACTGAGGCTCCAAGGGCTTGACAGAAGGATTTCCAGACTTGGGAGATGAAGTGGGGGCCCCGGTCAGAAACTATGTCAGAGGGAATTCCATGAAGGTGGAAGACATGTTGGACAAGGAGGTTGGCTGTTTCACGGGCTGTAGAGAGTCTGGGCAGGGCTATGAAGTGCATGGCTTCGGAGAAACGATTCATCACGGTGAGTACAGCAGTGTTACCATGAGAAGGGGGTAGTCCAGTAACGAAATCCAGAACAATGTAGGACCAGGGGTGGCCAGGGACAGGTCGAGGTCGAAACAATCCAGCGGGTGGTTGATGGGAGGCTTTTCCGTGGGCACGCACAAAACAGGCAGAGACGGAGGAGTGAGTGTCAGCATCCATGGCAGGCCACCAGAAATGTTGCTTCAGAAGGGATGGCGTTCGATCAATTCCGGGATGGCAGGCGAAACGAGAAGTATGCCCCCACTGGAGAACTTGTGACTGGACAGAGTCAGGCATGAAGAGGCAATTGGGGGGAATTCATTGCCTAGGCCAGGTTGAGTCATTGGGCCTCTTTGACTATGGATTCGATCTCTCAGGTGAGGGCAGCCACAACACAGGATGGTGGAAGGATGGTATCAGGGTTGGAAGGGTCCTCCTCGGAGATGTATTGATGAGAGAGAGCATCTGGCTTCCCATTCTTGGAACCAGGAGGATAGGTGAGGGTGAATTTGAAATGGCCAAAAAATAGTGCCCATCGGGCTTGGTGGGAGTTGATGTGTTTAGCTGTCTGGATGTATGCGAGGTTCTTATGGTCCGTCCAGACAATGAATGGATGTTCTACTCCCTCCAGCCAGTGCCTCCACTCCTCCAAGGCGAGTTTGACGGCCAGCAACTCCCGGTTCTCGACATCATAGTTCCGTTCGGCGGGGGATAGACGACGAGAGAAGGTGGTGCAGGGATGGAGCTTTTGGTCTGGGGCGGAGCGTTGGGAGAGG
The DNA here is from genome assembly GCF_963921235.1 of Mobula hypostoma. Taxonomy (NCBI): domain Eukaryota; kingdom Metazoa; phylum Chordata; class Chondrichthyes; order Myliobatiformes; family Myliobatidae; genus Mobula; species Mobula hypostoma. Next base: position 92,653,353 of record NC_086105.1, read on the forward strand.
ACTGTTCCCAGCACAGAGTCGGAGGCGTCGACTTCCACAATGAATTGGCGAGAGGGATCAGGTTGGACCAGGATGGGAGCAGAGGTGAAACGCCCCTTCAGCTCCGAGAAGAAGTCCGCTTTGGGGGTCCAGTGAAAAAGGGTCGCAGGAGAGATGAACTGAGTAAGGGGTGCTGCCACCCAGCTGTAATCCCTGATGAAGCGACGGTAGAAGTTTGCCAACCCCAGAAATCACTGCAGTTGTTTGAGTGTCGTGGGTTTTGGCCACTCCGCCACTGCCTGGATCTTTTCGGGATCCGCCCGCACTTGCCCGCTCTCAGTGATGTCCCCAGGAAACTGACGGAACGGGCATGGAACTCGCATTTCTCTGCCTTAGTCTCCGAAACCCTCTGAAAGACCTGACAGTCGTGGTGGGTGTGCTCCTGAAAATTACGGGAGAGGATTAAGATGTTGTCCAAATAAATGAAAACAAAATGGTTAATAAAGTCCCTAAGGATGTCGTTTACCAGGGCTTGGAAGACGGTGGGGCATTGGTAAGACTGAATGGCATGAACAGATATTTGAAATGACTGGCGGGGGGGGGGGGTGTTAAAAGCTGCGTCCACTCATCTCCCTCCCTTATCCTGACCAGGTGATAGGCATTCCACAAGTCCAATTTAGAGAAAATTGTGGCTCAGTGAAGCGGCTCAAACGCAGAGTAGATAAGGAACAGGGGATACTTATATTGTTCAGGCCACGGTAGTCAATGCAGGAGCGCAGTGAACTGTCTTTCTTCCCCACAAAGTAGAAACCTGAGCCTACAGGAGAAGATGAGGGTCGGATAATGCCAGTCGCGAGGGAGTCATTTACATAAGTCTCCATAGCTTCCCTTTCTGGTCGGGACAGGTTCTACAGCCGACTGGTGGGTAGAGAGGCTCTGGGGAGAAGGTCAGTTGCGCAATCGTAAGGACGATGTGGAGGCAGGGAAAGAGCCCGTTGCTTGCTAAACACTTCTCCCAGATCGTGATATTCTACGGGAACCTTGGACAAGTCGGGGGCTCAGAGGCGGACGAGGTCGCGGTGACCTCCACTGGGGGAGGGGCTGATTGCAGGCAAGTGGAATGGCAGAACGAACTCCAGCTAAGTATCTTCCCGGTGGGCCAGTCGATGTGGGGGTCATGACGGCTTAACCAGGGGTGGCCAAGAACTATAAGGGCTTGAGGAGAGGAAATTAAATTGAATCGTACCTCTTTCCGATGGTTTCCGGAGAGAAGGATAGGCAGGGATTCTGTGCAGTGTGTGACTCGGGCCAGTAGTCTACGGTCCAGAGCCCGGGCTTCCAAGGGGATACACAATGGCTCACGAGGAATTCCGGCTTGGAATGCTAAGTTTTCATCCAAGAAGTTTCCCTCTGCGCCGGAGTCCACTACTGCTAACAGAGGCAAGGACTGTTGGTTGTAACACGAAGTGGCTTGAAGCTGCATCCAGGGTCGGGGGACAGAAGGGAATGTTGTCTGGCTCACCTGGGTCCCCCCTGCTACTGGTGAGCCCTCCCCTTTTGGCCGAAGGGGCAAGTGGCAAGGAAGTGGCCGGACTGACCACAATATAGACACTCGCCCGCTCTCAGTCTCCGGAGTCGTTCAGTGGGAGAAAGGCGGTTCCGTCTCAGCTGCATGGGTTCCTCTCCCGGGGCGGTGGAAACGGCCGGGCTGGGAGCTACTCGGGGTGCAGAAGGAGGAGAGAGGCTTGTTCTGGCGGGAGGCGGTAACGAGTGCCGAGGAGTGGCCAAAGGTGGTGGATGACCAGTTCTTTCTCTATGGCGTTCTCAGAAGCGAATGCCCAACCTGGTGGCTAGGGAGATCCGGGAATCCAGGTTGTCGGTGTCGTCTGTCGTCTCTCGCCACCAACTCGTCCTTCACCAGGTCGCTGAGTCCATTCCGAAAACCCCCCTAGAGTGACTCATCTTTCCACCCCGAGTCGGCCGCTAACGTCCGAAACCCCACGGAATATTCGGCAACCCTATGGGAGCCCTGGCAGAGAGTGAGTAGACGCTTGGGAGCTTCTTTACCACAGACGGGGTGGTCAGAGATCTTTCTTATTTCTGCGATAAAAGTGGTGAAAGAAGAGCAGATATCCGGTTGGTTATCCCAAACTACTGTGGCCCACGCTAAGGCACTTCCCCGCAACAACCCCATGATATAAGCAATCTTTGACTTATTCGTGGAGTACGTGGACGACTGCTGCTCAAACACCAGGGAGCACTGAAGGAGGAAATCCCAGCACTTCCCCAAATCTCCAGCGTAGTGCTCTCCCTAGCACACACCCACACAAACACATGCACAGTCCTCTAGCCCCAGGAGAAGCTGTCTTCAGCCTCTATCTTCCAGGAGACTCATGGATCTGCAGACACTGGGTTCCAATCTGGACCTCCAATTGGCTTTTGGGCTTCAATCTGGACTTCCGATCGACCTTCAGGCATTGATCTAGACTGCCGAAGGACCTTCTGGTTTCAATCTTCAGTATCATTTTGGGATTTTCAAATGATGATGAAAGAGGTCCCACCGATGATGGGACCCTGAAAACTGTATCGAATTCCGGTCTCGCTGATGACGGGACCCTGACTGTTCTCGCTGACATCTGATTATCCTTAAATAGGTTTTTTTTTGCGTCTGTATTTACTAAGGAAACTGGCATGAAGTCTATGGAATTAAGGGAAACAAGTAGTGAGATGGTGGAAACTGTACAGATCAAAAAGGAGGAGGTCCTTGCTGTCTTGAGGAAAATTAAAGTGGATAAATCCCCAGGACCTGACAGGGTGTTCCCTCGGACCTTGAAGGAGACGAGTGTTGAAATTGCAGGGGCCCTGGCTGAAATATTTAAAATGTCGCTGTCTACAGGTGAGGTGCAGGAGGATTGGAGAGTGGCTCATGTTGTTCCATTGTTTAAAAAAGGATCGAAAAGTAATCCGGGAAATTATAGGCCAGTAAGTTTAACGTCGGTAGTAGGTAAGTTATTGGAGGGAGTACTAAGAGACAGAATCTACAAGCATTTGGATAGACAGGGACTTATTAGGGAGAGTCAACATGGCTTTGTGCATGGTAGGTCATGTTTGACCAATCTATTGGAGTTTTTCGAGGAGGTTACCAGGAAAGTGGATGAAGGGAAGGCAGTGGATATTGTCTACATGGACTTTAGTAAGGCCTTTGACAAGGTCCTGCATGGGAGGTTAGTTAGGAAAATTCAGTCGCTAGGTATACATGGAGAGGTGGTAAATTGGATTAGACATTGGCTGGATGGAAGACGCCAGAGAGTGGTGGTAGAGAATTGCTTCTCTGAGTGGAGGCCTGTGACTAGTGGTGTGCCACAGGGATCAGTGCTGGGTCCATTGTTATTTGTCATCTACATCAATGATCTGGATGATAATGTGGTAAATTGGATCAGCAAGTTTGCTGATGATACAAAGATTGGAGGTGTAGTAGACAGTGAGGAAGGTTTTCAGAGCCTGCAGAGGGACTTGGACCAGCTGGAAAAATCGGCTGAAAAATGGCAGATGGAGTTTAATACTGACAAGTGTGAGGTATTGCACGTTGGAAGGACAAACCAACGTAGTACATACAGGGTTAATGGTAAGGCACTGAGGAGTGCAGTGGAACAGAGGGATCTGGGAATACAGATACAAAATTCCCTAAAAGTGGCGTCACAGGTAGATAGGGTCGTAAAGAGAGCTTTTGGTACATTGGCCTTTATTAATCAAAGTATTGAGTGTAAGAGCTGGAATGTTATGATGAGATTGTATAAGGCATTGGTGAGGCCGAATCTGGAGTATTGTGTTCAGTTTTGGTCACCAAATTACAGGAAGGATATAAATAAGGTTGAAAGAGTGCAGAGAAGGTTTACAAGGATGTTGCCGGGACTTGAGAAAGTGAGTTACAGAGAAAGGTTGAATAGGTTAGGACTTTATTCCCTGGAGCATAGAAGAATGAGGGGAGATTTGATAGAGGTATATAAAACTATGATGGGTATAGATAGAGTGAATGCAAGCAGGCTTTTTCCACTGAGGCAAGGGGAGAAAAAAAAACAGAGGACATGGGTTAAGGGTGAGGGGAGAAAAGTTTGAAGGGAACATTAGGGGAGGCTTCTTCACACAGAGAGTGGTGGGAGTATGGAATGAGCTGCCAGACGAGATGGTAAATGCAGGTTCTTTTTTAACTTTTAAGAATAAAGTGGACAGATACATGGATGGGAGGTGTATGGAGGGATATGGTCCGTGTGCAGGTCAGTGGGACTAGGCAGAAAATGGTTTGGCACAGCCAAGAAGGGCCAAACAGCCTGTTTCTGTGCTGTAGTTTCTATGGTTTCTATGGTTTCTATACCCATGCTGCTGGCCTTTGAATGTGGAGCGGAGGATTAGACTTAGAATTCTACTCCAGTCTGTCCATAAACCCTATCCTAACTGTCTTTATAAATCTAAAAAAACTAGATCAAATAAAATCTAACCTGTTACCTTGATGAAGACTGCAGCTCAGTGCTGTCTTTGATTAGCATGTTTACACATTTTTATTATATATTAAACATTTAACTACATGCTTACACAAATAGTGAATACGGATGATTCAGGGCAAGATGCACATGTCATGAATGCCATGTTGTGATATTTTTGTGTCCACTACCTGCTGATTCATTCATTTCTTTTTATTTCTTTTGGATATTCATTTTTTGTTGAAGTAAGTAGAAACCAAATGGGAAAAAAAGATTACAATGATAGTTATAAATTTCTTCTCCATAGGATACTGAATTTGGTTTCATAATTGACCAAAACATTGCAAGTGACATTCCCACTGGCCAATTTGAAAATTCTTTCAGAAGATTTGAATTTCATATTATCCTCAAAAAGCACCTGATTTTACTGTAAACGGAAGATTTAGGGAGGATGAGAAGTAAATTATGAGGGAACAGAGAGTGTAGATTTTACCTTGGAGAATACCACCTGGGTGTGCAGCTATTAATCAAATGCCTATGATTTCAAATAAAGATTTGCTTGAAAACCATCCTCACCATGCAATCATTAAAAATCTGGATGCACAAGTGAATTATTTTATTGGAATTAAGATCTAGCTGATAAAGGTGTAATTATGTGCAGAGTATATGATGCTGCTGGGACTGAGAAGCTCTGGAATGTTAACTCCTAGTTTAGTCCTTGGCTGTTTGAAAGGAGACAATCAATGCTGGTTACTAGACACACAAGGGAGTCTGTAGGTGCTGAATCTGGAACAAGAGATCCTGCCGGAAGAGCTCAGAGGGTCAGACAGCATTGATAGAGGCAAAGGGATGATCAACGGTATCAAACTGACAGACCACTGCTAGGGGACAATCTACATGGTATGTCAGAGAGCATTCAAGGAAAGACAATATATTAGTTATGTCAGTCAGAATGAACACTTCGCCTAGTCTTACCAGTGGCTGAAATATATTTGCTCCTTTGCATAGGTATCTTAGGTTTCCATCGATCTACAATTTGTAGCTGTGCCTTGAACATCCAGGCCTTGATGTCTGGAAATCCCTCCACAAACCTCTGTGCTTCGCTTCTCATTTAACACATGCCTCTTATAACAAAATCTTTGCTAACATCAGCTTGTGCACCTGGTTAGGTTCTGTTTGACTTTCCTGTGAACTTGTCCAGACTGATGAGCAGTAAGGGAATTGAGGTCTATAGGCACAGCAGTCGAAGACCAACACTGGGGGAGTAGGCTCAAAGGACTGACCCTATTTCATATGTTTATCAGTTTCACCTACTAACTAGATAGTTCTAAAACTCTGGACAACATTTGTCTCCACCTACAGGAAAGAACTTCCAACCCCTTCCCATTGAAAAACATGTTTCCTCGATTTCCCAGTTCTGCTGAAGGATTCAACCAAAACGTCAGTTCAGCATCTGCCCCCCATTGGTTCTGCCTGTCTTGTCAACTAGTTCCCAAACTTCCTGTTTTTATTGCTTTACCGAGGATAAAAAGTACATAAACAGACTGTTTGCCCAAGTAGCCCTTGTTGTATGCCTCACTTGGTCTTCCATCTTAACTAAATCTGTTGGTGCACCCTTGTTCCTCATGTCCTTATCCAGACTGTCCTTAAATGTAACTTTACTCCTAGTGGAATTGAGTTGTAGAGTTATAGAATCATACAGCATAGAAACAAGCGCTTTGCTCCAGCTGATAAATGCTTTTCCTATCTAACCTAGTTCCATCTGCCCATTTATGGGCCATATCCCTTTGAATCTTTGCTATCCATGTAACTATCTAAGTTCTTTTTGAATGTTGTTAATGTACCTGCCCCAACCATTGCCTTTGGTAACCCACTCCATATACTGACCACCCTCTGGGTAAGCTGTTGCCCCTCAGGTTCTTTTTAAATTTCTCCCCTCTCACGCTAAATCTAGATCTTCTAGTTATTGACTTCCCAATCCAAGAAAAAAGACAATGCGCACAGACACTATCTATGCCCCTCTTGATTTTGTATACCAATGTAAGATCACTCATTCTCCTATACTGCAGTGAATAAGACCATAAGATATAGGAGCAGAATTAGGCCATTTGGCCCATCGAGTCTGCACCACCATTTCATCATGGCTGATCTATTTCCTTCTCTGGGAATCCCTTCATGTCCTGACTAATCTAGAATCTATCAACCCCCAATGACTTGGCTTCCACAGAAACCTGTGATAACAACTTGCACAGATTCACCACTCCCTGGCTAAAGAAATTCCTCCTCACCTCCCAACCTGTTCAACTTCTCTCCATAATTCAATCCCTTGAGTTCCAGCAACATCCTCATAAATCTCCTCTGCACTCTTTCCAGCTTAATGACAAATTTCCTAAAGCAGGGTGACTAAAACTGAACTTTATTTTGTTCCTCACTTCCGCTCTCCTTGAGTGATCATCCCGTCAGGAATAGGAATCCCTGTGAAATGGAGCAATGTGTCCTCACAGAGTGTGCCAGGGTAATCTGTGCATCACTCATCACATCTGGAGAGTGGAGATTTTCACGGGAAAGCATAAATTACATAATGTGCTGCTCCCAGTAGGAAGGATAGACATGTAGTAGCACATCACTTACTGTATCTGGTTGGAGCAGATTCATTAAAGTACCTCTTATAATCAGTGCTTTTGGACCTGCACAGCAGGATGTGAGATTATTATGTGTTATCGAGGCTCTCCAGTCTAATCACTGGGGCAGCGTGTTGGCAACAATTGGATTGTGACTGGCTCACTTGATTTGCAGTTGGGACTCTGACTTCACAGACTGTTAGAAGAAGCCTATCTATCTGCTGCTTACAGCCCATGTTAATGCTCCTTCCTGCCTCTGCTCAGCTGGGAGGTGCTGCAGAGAAATTTTCTCTGGGCATCTCCTTCGCCCTCCTCTCCTGTTGCTCTGCAGTTTCTTCCTCAAGGTCCTCATGCACTGGATCCAGCAACAAACTCTCCTCATCTGTTTGGCATGTGGAGTCTTAAAGTCGTAGGGTATACCGCACAGAAACAGGCCCTGTGGCCTAACTTGGCCAATCTTGTCAAGTCACCTAGCTTGTCCTGTTTACCCACGTTTGGCCCAAATCCTTCTAAATGTTTCCAATTAATATACCTGTTTAAACCTCTTTTAAACATGATCATTTCTTCTGCCTTCACCATTTCCTCTGGCAGTGCATTCCACGTCCCACCATTCTCTGGACTGTTAGTCTCAGATAGATGCAGTCAAAGAAATCTCTTCATGAGGACACCAATACAACTTTGGAGACACAGAAGATGCTGCAAAGTGGAGCAAATACACAAACAGCTTGAAGAACTCAGTGGGTCAGGCAGCATTTAAGAAGGGAAATGAAGTTGACATACCTGATCAAGACACTGAATCCAGACAATGGTTCTCAACTCAAAACGTTGACTATCTATTTGTGTTCAGTTCTGCTTGCCTCACTATAGCAAGAATTGGAAACTTTAGAAAAGAGGCAGAGGAAATTTACCTGGATGTTGTCTGGATTAGAGAACATGTCTTATTCGGAAAGGTTGAGTGAGCTAGGGCTTTTCTCTTTGGAGAAACGATTCAGATAGAGTTTCAGATTTATTTATCACATGTACATGGAAGCATACAATGAAATGTGTCATTTGTATTAACAGCCAACACACCGAAGGATGTGCTGGAGGTAGCCCAAAAATGTCACAACACATTCCGGTGTCAACATAGCATTCCCACAATGTTCCATAGAACAACGCAGGCAGGAACACCGACAAAACAAGCCCCTTTCACATCCCTTCCACTCACCTGCTCACTCACACAGAGACAGTGGCCCATCCACAGGACTGGCTACTTCTAAGTGTCCTGTCTTTGTCTCCAGAGTCACAGACACTGGGTCTTCAACTCTGAATTTCTAGGCAACACCAATCACTGAAAATGTCAAAGAGAACGGCGTTGAGACTCATGCGGGCTTACTTGAGGCATACCAGGCTGCATGAAGGAGTATTTCTTGTGGTTCTCACAGAGGGAGTAGAACTCTGGTGATGTTGTGGGGGGAGTGAGGGTACAGTTAGTGACTTGTGGGAATCCAGAAAGGTCACAAATCCTAGTGCCTACGGTGTTACCCGTTCTTCACCGAAAATGAAACGGGTGAAGCTGTTTCTCTCTGTACCCTTTGTAAGGGTGTCTTCCTTGACGGGGCGAGAGCAGCTTACTGGGAGGCACCTCAGAGACCTGCGTAGGCTCTTGGAGTGTTCCTGCAGTGAGGAAGTTGAGAGACAACGTGTCCTTAGCAATTTATGGAGAGTGCCGTCCTGGCACGGGAAGGTCGTCCTGCACGATGTTACATTTCTCTGTGATGACAGACTTGAGACCCAGAGCTTGTGGAAGCTTTGTTTCTTAGAGAGGTCCAGGTGGGATTTAGAGTCTCTGAATACTCTGTAGAAGTGAACTCAACATTGAAAAGCTAATGTTTGCTTCCTGCCCCCAAATTCTACCTCTCCAGAGTGGTCAGCCATGGCCATAGTGAGATCTCCAGTGAAGAGATGCTGCCAGCAGTGTTGCCATTAAGCTACCCTTGGAATGAGTAACCACCAACTAGCCGCTGGGGAGAACAGTCACCATCATCTACAGCATGCTCTGTGGGAAAGTGCCTTAGCATCCTGCATCCAGCCCTGAAGCCCTGAAGAAGGGCTCAGGCCCCTTGAGCTGCGAGCGTGTACCTACAGCAAAAGCACTGGTTTCCAGACAGATCTGATGTCAGCAGAATATCCTTTAGCTAACAAGAAAAGCAGCAACACTATATGATGCACTCCTGGGTGCAGACTCAGTGCCACAAAGGCTGCAATGCAGAGCTGTGAGATCTAAATTATGTCTAGGAGGGGGAAATGGACATGATTGTCTGTACCTGACACTGGTAAGCTTTCAGACATACTAATATTGATTGTGCATAGAAAAGCCCAGTCCAGTTTTATGGCTGGTGCAGTTTCATCCATTAATGATCAATCGTCATTGCTGGCAAAATCAAATTTTGGGCAAAAACATATTTGTTTTCTAGGCTTCAGTTCCTTGTCACTTTGAATCATTGCCTGATGGAAATGTATCTCAATCTTGAAAGATTCAATTGATCTTCAGCTTCAAACACTACTTGAAACACCTTAGTCTGGAGGAACATTGTTTTACTTAGCAGAGTACATGTGTATGGCTGTATGACAATAACCTGAACTTAAACTGAAATTGAGTTCCCTATTTTCAGGTAAACTGCTCCTTCTCTTCAACTTTTCACTCTTTTTTTGATCTACCCATTTCCTACTACGTCTACCCCAGCCTGTATCTCTCTGCTTCTTTCTCCTCCTCCACCCACTCCATCTACCCATCACCCACACACTCCTCCCACTGAGTTCACCCCCCCACCCCTTCTGTTTCCATTTCCCCACCTCAACTCTCTCATTTGGTTCCATACACCACTTTCCGTTCCTATCAAATTCCACCATCCGCACCCCCATTTATCTTCTCTTAGTCTCTCTTCCCTCCTCTACCTGACTATCACCTGGGTTCATATGCTCTATCACTTGCCAGCTCTTAGTCATAGAGTCATAGAGAAATACAGCATGGAGACAGGCCTTTAGCCAGACCAGTCCATGTCAACCATGTTGTCCAGACATCTAGTCCCCGTTTCTTATGTTCAACCCATATCCCTCCAGACTCCGCTTCTCCATGTACCCATTCTAGTGTTTCTTATAAGATGCCATTGTACCTGCCTCAACCAGTTCCTCTGGCAGTTCTTTCCATATACTCACTAAAAAGTTACCCTTGGGTCCCTTTAAAATCTTTCACACTCTATATCTATGCCCTTTAGTTTTGGACTTCCCTACCTTATCTATATTTCTCATAATTTAAAGTCCTTCTGTAAGGTCAATCCTCAACTCTCCTACGTTCCAAGGAACAAACACTTATGGTGGACAACATCTTCTTATAACTCAGGGCCTCTAGTCCTGACAAAATCTTTGGAAATATTTTCTGTACTTCTTTCAGTTCAACTACTTCAGGGTTGCCACAGCTGCATAAAGTACTTAAACTGCGGCCTCATCAACAACATATACAAATGGCAACACGCTGTCCCAGCTCCAATCTCAATGCCCTCCCTAATGAAGGCCAGTGTGCTAAGCACCTCTTCACCACCCTGTCTACCTGTGATGCTGCTTTCAATGAGCTATGCATTTGTACTCTTAGGTCCTCCTATTCCATTAGAAGTCCTAGTGACCTGCACTCATAGTGTGTCCTACTCTGGTTTGATGTCTCAAAATGCATTACCTCACACTTCACTGTATTAAAATCTATTTGTCACATCTTGGCCCATTTCCATAACCCATCAAGTTTACCCTGTAATCTGCAATAACCTTCTTCACTATCACATCACGTCCTAATTTCATAAAAGAGAAGAACATAGGAAATTGGAGTCGAGTCACCCACCTGGCCTGTAAAGAAAGCCTGCTCTACCATTCAGTAAGATCATGGCTGATCTGACCATGGATTCAGCTCCAGCTGCCTGTCTTTTCTCCATAACCCTTAGCTCTCCTGCTACAAAAAAATCTATTTCACCATGTCTTGTGTATTTAATGACACACCCTCCACTGCTTCCTTGGGAAGAGAATTCCACAGCTTCACTGCTGTCTGTGAAAAACAGTTTCTCTTCATCTCTGCTTTAAATCTATTTCCCAAGTTCTAGTCTCACTTATCAGTTGAAACAACTTTCTTGCCTCCATCTTATCTATCCCTTTTATATGCTTCTATAAGATCTCCCTCGTTCTTCTGAATTCTGGCAAGTATAGCCCCAGGTGACTCAATCTCTCCATAAGACTGTAAACCCATAAAAAATTGGAGCAGCAAGTACAGGCCCAGAACCATCAAGCACGCCACATACATTAACTCTTTCATTCCTGGGATCATTCCTGTGAGCCTCCTCTGAACCTTCTCCAAAGCCAGTATATCTTTCCTCATGTAAGGAGATCATGACTACACACAGTACTCCAGGTGTGGCTTCACCAGTACCATGTACAGTTGCAACATAACCTCTATCCACTTACATTCAATCCCTCTAACAATAAAAGCTATAATTCTGTTTCTAGCTATCTATCACCCAGCTAACTATCACCTTCAATCTACCCTCTTACCCCACACCCACCTTTCTATTCTGGCGTCTTCCCATTCCTTTCCAGTCCTGAAGGAGAGACTCAGCACAAACCGTCCACTGGTTGTTAATTTCCGTGGATGCTGCCTGGCCTCCAGCATTTTTTGTTTTGCTTTGGATTTCTAGCATCTGCAGAATTTCTCGAGTTTATCATTCTATTTGCCTTCTTGATAACCTGCTGTATCTGTAAACTAACTTTTTGTGAATTATGAACACACAATTTCAAATTCCTCTGCACAACAGCATGTTGCAATCTCTCACCATTTAAATAAAGCTATGATCTTCCATTTTTCCTTCAAAATTACCAATGTTGTACTCCAAACTGCCATACCTTTGCCCACTGACTTAACCTACCTATGAAGTTTAAGAGACTACTAGACAGGTATATGGAGGAATTTAAGGTGGGGGCTTATATGGGAGGCAGGGTTTGAGGGTCGGCACAACATTGTGGGCCGAAGGGCCTGTACTGTGCTGTACTATTCTATGTTCTATGTTCTGTCTATATCTCTCTGCAGACTCTCCGTATCCTCTGCACAATTTGTTTTTCCACTCAATTAGTGTCATCAGCAAACTTAGATATACTACCTTCTTCTAAATCTTTACATATTGTGAACAGTCGCTTGTCCAGCACTGACCCCTGTGGCACCCTGTTAAGCACGAACATCAAAGAAGAGGAACACTCATTTATCCCAACTCTCTTCCTTCTATGACATAGGTTAACCAATCTTCTTTTCATGCTAATACACTACCCCCAGATCCATGCATTTTATAGATGGCTTTCATGCTGCACCTGATCAAATGTCATCTGGAAATCCAAGCATGCAACATCAACCAGTTCACCTCTATCCACCTTACTCACAACATCCTCAAGAAACCCCAGTAAGCTTGCAAAACAGTACCTGTCCTTCATAATCTATGGTGCATTTGCTTGTTGGAACCACTTCCATCCAGAGGTCCTCCTATTTCTTCCTTAGTGATAGCTTTAAACATTTTGCTGATTATAGTTACCTGTGTCACGTGATCGGCAACAATGAATTATGAATTGAGGCAGGTTTTATAAACAAACAAACGTTCATTAAACTCTGCTCAATAATAGCAAGAAGTATTCAAACGACTAACATAACCGTAAGTTAACTGCTATATGGCAACTCTGGAACAGTTTTTAAAAGGGTAAATGCAAAAACAGTTTTTAAAGTGGTAAATTCAAACTCTGTCTTAAAATGGTAAGTTTGAAATTCCAAGTGATTTACACAGTCAATAAGGAGAGACTTCTCTGGAAACAGATTTCTTCGAAGACGTGACATTACCGCTGATTCTCCAAAGGATTCACAACGAAGGAAATAAAACGGCTTAAAGGAACTGACCTTTTCCTGGCGAGTGAACACTGCACCACTTCCCCGCTCTTGCAGGAGTTATCTCAGATACAGGTCACTATATTATGAACGAATCCTCAATAAGGTCGATCCTTTGTAAAGCCGCCGAACGACTCCAACTTTATTCCGATCCTTCAGGTTCCCGTCCTTTAATAAAGTCTTCACTCTCCAATACTATTGAAAAGGGTAAATTATAGATGCAACACACAAAGCTGGCAGCAATTGGTGAAACTGCCAGCACCAATCTTTGCACCTTAAAATAGGAAGGAAAACTCCGTTTTAAAACGAAGCTGCATCATGACAAATATGCAGCATAACGGAGTAACTGATGAACTAACACAAAACTAACCTGAAAACTAACTGCGTCACATGAGGGGTCTCCTTTATACCTGTTGAGAACAGATCATCATGTGACCTCACACTAGCCGGAAAATTACATATGTGACCTCCGCAAGACCATTACATCATGCTCATAAGACAGTCACAAGATACCCACGGGTATGTGACACCTGCTTTTTGCCTTCATCCTTTTTAAACAGTGGCATGATGTTTGCTGCTTCCAGTCTGCTAGAACCAGTCCAGAGACCAGAGAATTTTGGTAAATTGTCACAAATGGGTCTATTATAACTTCTGTCATTTCTTTTAGTGCCTTGAAATGTATCCCATCAGGATGAGGGACTTGTCCACCTTTAGGCCCACCTTTAGTTTGTTCATCACTACCTCTTTAGTGGCCGATTGTATTGATGTCCTCACCTTCCATCACGTCCAAACATTTCGCTGACATGTCTGACATGTCTGCCACCATGAAGATTGAGACAAAATAATCATTCAAGACCTCAGCCATTTCCACAATATCCAATATTCGATCTCACTTCTCCTCTTCCGAGGGATCGATGTTCAATTTTGCCATCCTTTTCTGCTTTATAACAACTTCTGCTATCTATTTTTATATTTTGAACTACTTTAATTCATACCTATCTTCTCTTACCTGATTGCTTGCTTGTGGTTCTTTGTTGCTTTTTAAAGCTTTCCCAATGTTCCAGTTTCGCACTACTCCTGGCTGGAACTTTTAGTTTGATGCCTTCTTTTGTTTTCTTAGCTACCCAAAGCTGGATCTCCTACCATTACTGTCCTTGCTTTGAACTGGATTACACAGTTGTTGAGCGTCATGAAAAATCTTCCTCTGTTCCTCAACACAACAGCATGTCATTGGGCTCTCTATCTCCTTCCTGTATTCTGACTCAGTGTTATCTGAGATATAGCCCATTGTGATATTATCATCTGTAAACGTGCAAACATAGTTGGAGCAGAATATAGCCATGCAATTGTGAGCATATAGGGTGTAGATTGGGGACCTAATGATATTGCCTTGCGGAATTCATCAAATGGACTTTTCACATACAAAGCTATGCTGATTCTTGCTACCCAGACTCTGAATATTCAAATACTGATAAAACCTGTCCCTCAAAGTTCCTGCAGCATCTTCCTCACCACCGAAGTTAAGTTGACTGGCCTATGGCTCCCTGTCTGGTCCTTACTATCCTTCTTAGGCAATGGAACAACATTAGCTACCTTCCTTACTTTGCCTCTTGCTCCATCCCTTCCTCTCACCCCTTTTTACTGACTATCTCCCCTCTAGCTTTCAGTTCAGATGAAGACTCTCAACCTGAAATGTCAACTGTCTGTTTCTGTGTACGGATGCTGCCTGACCTGCATGATTCCTCCAGCATCTTGTTTTTTTGTTCCAGGTTTGAGCGTCTTCAGTCTCTTGTGTCTGCTTACAAAGCCTGCAGTTCCATATTACTCTCTTCAGGACAGTTCTCTCTCAGCTCAGAAGAATTGTGCACTTTTTATGACTTTCTCTTTTTCAGTTCATGACTGTATCATGGGACATCACATAGCAAAAATACTATGAAACTCAGAAAATATTTTAAGGTTCAGAATACTAATCTGCTAAAGTATGTATTCCTATCAAGATATAGGCATGGAATTAAAATGTCAAACTTTGCATACATTTTGAAGATGCTATATTCTGAGAATTGAATTGAAATAAATGTCATGCTTATAGTATTTTCCTTTTCTGTCTCTTTGTTAACCCTGCAACTGATCTGTGTCTTCTAATCTCTGGTCTATATCAAAAGATAAATGCTCTCTTATTCCAATTATTCAGTTTAGCTTATGGACACACAAAGCATCACAGTATTAATATTGTAAAACTTTATGCTAAAAATTACATTTTGGTATCATTGCTTGGGAGTTCACTTGTTGGAAAACTCCAGTCACCTTTAAGCTGGAGGAGTTGAGAGATGAGAAAAAGCTAGCAGACGCGCATTCAGCACTGTAGACTTCTCACTCTACCTGATGGACGCCTTCTGATCGGATGGGTTGTCAATCATTCTGTGATGAATCAAAACTGGATAAGCATCACAGATGCTCTGGAACTGCATTCAACCAGAAAGTGTTAATGCCACCTAGCAAGTGATTTAGGATAAGTTAATAAGCGGTAAGCAGTATAGTACAGTAGCTTGGCGGAATGAGGGTTCAACCCATGGGATTCTTGAACTACTGTGACTTAACTTTTCTCTTCATGACCACATTCTAAAGAATTGGCACAAAGGCATCGTTAGGACCTGGTTCACCTGAGGAATGCAAATGCACACGTCAACTACAGTATGATGGTTACTGCTTGTGCTCTCTGTGTGGAACTTGTCAGCAAAACACCAACCCCATTTCCCTCAGTTTCCTCAATGCCCTGCAACAGTGACTGAAACTCCACTGCCCTTTATCCCTTACCCCTTCTCTTCTACTCACCTCTCTCTAATGCCCTCTGTCTTCCCTTCTTCCATGGTTCACTCTCTTCTCCTATCAAATTCCTCTTTCTTCAGCCTTTTACCTCTTCAACCTATCATCTCTCAGCTTCTTACTTCATCCCCTCACCCATCCACTACCATCGGAGTAAAGGAATTTCTGTTCATGTCAGCCATGAATGGCTATCTCCTTCGGACGTCTGGTTCTAGGCATAGGAATGGCTATAGACAATGGAATCATCAACTCTGTATCTAACTTGTTAAGTCCTATAAGAACTTTCTTTATTTCAATGAGGTGGCTTCTCATTCTATGAAATACAAAGGATTATGAGATTCTTATGTGGCCAGCTCTGGAGTTACTCTGATCAATTTTCGTTACCTTGTTCTAATGCAAATATTCCCTTCATTAGGTAAGGGACCAGAATTTCAGACTGATCTCACAAAAGCACAATATAATTGAAGGAAGACTGTCTACATTCTTGCTGAAATTAATCCTGCCAAATTGCTGTGTCTACAAATTAATTTTCAGTGACTCATGTGGAAAAACATCCAAAATTTAACAAGCAATTCTGCTAGTTATATCCTCAAAAATGCAATAGATTTGTAAAACATCATTTTCTTTTCATAAATTCATGCTGACTTTGCCCATTTCTATTTTTATTTTTCAGGTTCTCTATTATCTCTTTCTTAATAAATTCCAGTATTTCTCCAACTACGATGTCAAGCTAAATGTCAAGTATCTTCGGAGGACATGTCTAATTGAGTGAAGCAGTTCCATTAGACCGTAAGACATAGGAGCCGAATTAGGCCATTTGGCTTATTAATTCTTCTCTGCCATTCCATCATGGTTGATTTATTATCTTTCTCAACCCCATTCTCCTGCCTTCTCCCCTTAAACTTTGATGCCCTTATCAAGAAGAACCTATCAACCTCCACTTTAAACATACCCTATGACTTGACCTCCATACCTGTCTGTGTCAATAAATTCCACAGATTCACCACCCTCTAGCTAAAGAAATTCCTCCTCATCTTTGTTCTAAAGGGACCTTCTAGTACTCTGAAGTTGTGCCGATTGGTCCTAGACTCCCCGACTATAGAAGACATCTTTTCTATTTTCACTCTATCTATGCCTTTCAATATTCAGCAGGTTTCAATGAGATGCCCCCTGCCCCCTTTCTCCTAAACTCCGGCAAGTACAGGTCTAGAGCCATCAAACGCTCCTCATATAATTAACCCTTTCATTCCTGGGATCATTCTTGTGAACTTCCTCTGGACCCTCTCCAATGCCAGCACATCTTGTCTTAAATAAGTGTCTCAAATCTGCTCATAATGCTCCATGACTTATAAAGCCTTGCTCTCATATTCTAGTCCTCTTGAAATAAATGCTAGTATTACATGTGCCTTTCTTACCACTGACTCAACCTGCAAGTTAACCTTTAGGGAATCCTGCATGAGGACTCTGAAATCCCTTTGCACCTTTGATTTTTAAATTGTTTTCCTGTTTAGAAAATTGTCCATGCCCTTATTCATTCTACCAAAGTGTTCATATTTCCCTTAACTATATTCTATCTGCCAATTATTTGCCTGTTCTCTTAATCTGTTTAAGTTCTTCTGCAGATTCCCTGCTTCCTTAATACTCCGTGCCTCTCTATCTATCTTCTTGACATCCGCAAACTTGGTCACAAAGTCATTAATTCAGTCATCGAAGTCATTGACATAAAAGAAGCAGTCTGAGCACCGATCTCTGTGGAACACCATTAGTCACTGGCCAACCAAGAGAGGCCCCTTTATTCCAGCTCTTTGCCTCTTGATAGTCAGCCAATCCTCTATCCGTCCTAGTGTCTTTCCTATAATACCATGGGCTCTTATCTTGTTTCGGAGCCTTATGTGCAGATCTTTGTCAAAGGTCTTCTGAAAATCCAAGTCAACGACATCCACTGACTCTTCTTTGTCTGTCCTGCCTGTTATTTCCTCAAAGAAATTTCCAACAGATTCGTCAGACAAGATTTCCCCTTAAGGAAACCATGATGACTTTGTTCTGTTTTATCATGTGCCTCAAAATCTCATCCTTATAATGGACTCCAATATCTTACTGACTGCTGAATTCAGGCTAACTAGCCTATACTTTCTCTTCTTTTGCTTTCCTCTCTTCTTAAGGAGTGGAGTGATATCTGCAATTTTCCAGTCCTCTCGACCGTTCCAGAATCTGGTGATTTTTGAAAGATCATTACTAATGCCTCCACAATCTCTTCAGCTTCTTCTTTCAGAACTTTGGGGTGTAGTCCATCTGGTCCAGGTGAATTATCTACCTTCAGACCTTTCAAATTCACAATCACCTTCTCCTTATTGTAGCGACTACACTCACCTGTGACCCTGACACTATCAAATTTCTGGTATACTGCTAGTGTCTTCCACAGTGAGGACTGATGCAAAATACTTAGTGAGTTCATCTACCATTTCTTTATTCCCTATTACTACCTCTCCAATGTCATTTTCCAGTGGTGCAGTATCCACTTTTGCCTCTCTTTTCCTCTTTATATATGTAAAATCTTCTCTGTGGATTGTCACCTTGTCGTGGTGAAGCTTGTGTGGTCCTGTGATCTCGAGAGCAATGCCGTCTGGAGCTATGCTCCTGGTAGGGTCACCCATAGCGGTAAGGTCGAGGGTGAGGTCCCTGACAAAGAGCAATCCAACCAAGACTTCAACAGTGGAACAGGTGGATGAAGATACTTCGAACTCAATGGCTGTGAAGGTGGATGAAGGCTGCAACAAATCCATCAGCTCTAATCGTTGTGGTTTCCATGCCATTGGAATCAGTTAGTTGATTTGTGAAGTATCGTGTGCTTCTTGGAGTGCAACATCAAGTACACGTTAAACAAATACACGCACAGGTGTCTTTGCTCTGTACAGAATGAAGACCATCATCCTCGACCTCGAGGGATAGCCATGACGATGATATAAAAAAATTGTACCTTCTTTTATATTATTGGTTAACTTACTTTCATATTTCATCTTTTCTCTCCTCATTGCTTCTTTAGTTACCTTCTGTCTGGTTTTTAAAAAGTTTCTGATCTTTTTAGCTTCCCACCACTTTTGCTATATTATATGCCTTTTCTTTTGCTTTTATGCTGCCTTTGATTTCTCTTGTCAGCCACAGTGTCCCCTTTCAATCAACTTCGTCGAGCTCCTCTCTCATGCCTCTGTAGCTCCCTTTATACCACTGTAATTCTGATACATCTGACTTTATCTTCCTCCTAGGTACATTTTTTTTGTGGCCTCCGTCGGTTGTAGTCGACCATGACCTCTGGGAGTCCCTGGTTTGTCGAGCAGCACCGACTGTGGCTATTGAGGCCGATCCTGGAACGGCAGGCTCTGCCGCAGTTGCTGCATGTGTAGGGCATCGTGGAATTGTTGTCCGCTGTGCTCCGTGCTCTCCGTTTAGCTCTCCACTCCTCAGACTGACTCAGGATCACTCTTTCGCCTTGCTCTCAGTGTTGCTGAAGAGTACCTCGCCATTTGTTGCGATCATCTGCTGTAACCTCCCAGCACTCTGACTTGATTTTTAAGGCTTTCATGTCGTGCTTGCAGAGGTCCTTGAAGCGAAGCTGGGGGTCTACCAACGTTCCTCTTGCCTGTTGCTAGTTCTCTGTAGAAGATGTCCTTTGTCAATCTACCATCCTTCATACGACGGACGCTACCATACAGGAGGATGCTGATAACTCGTGCATTGTAAACAGCAGTCTTGGTCTTCGTAGCGAGTTTCGGATTCTCCCAGACCCGCGAGGAGAGTCAAGGAAGGATCGATGCTGCTTTGCTGATATGCCTATTGATTTCAGGATTGGAGGAGAGAGTGTCGCTAATGGGCAACCCCGAGTATGTGAACTCATGGACCACTTCTAGATCGTAATTGTCAATGATAATGACTGGTGTCTCCACTATGTTCTGGGCAAGGACATTTGTTTTCTTTAGGTTGATGGTAAGCCCGAAGTCCTTGCATGCCTTAGAGTTTGTAGTTGCTGTTTGGTGTGCGAGGTTATAGCGGCGTCATCGACAAAGAGCATGTCACGTATGAAGATCTTTTGCACCGTTGTTCTTGCTCTTAGGCATGCAGGGTTGAACAGCCACCCATCAGACCTGGTGTGCATGTAGGTGCCTTCTGTCGACGTCCCAAACACGTGCTTCAATAGCAGAGAAAAGAAGATGCCGAATAACACGCATCCTTGTTTGACTCCACTATGAATAGCGAAGGGTTCTGATGAGCTGCCATCGTACTGAGCAGTAGCTCTCATGTCGTCATGGAATGACTTGATGTTACTTTGGAGTTCCAGGGTCAGCCGATCTTGAGGAGAATCTGAAAGAGCCCATCCCTGCTGACAAGGTCGATTGCCTTGGTCAAGTCGATGAAAGTGACATAGAGGGGTTTCTGTTGTTCCCTGTACTTCTCCTGGAGTTGACAGAGTGAGAAACTCATGTCGACAGTTGACCTCCTTGCGCGAAAACCACATTGGGACTCAGGGAAGACCTGTTCCCCCAGAGTTTGTAGACGTGTCAGAGTTACACGAGCGAAGACTTTGCCGACACACTCAGGAGGGAGAACCCCCTGTAGTTGTTGCAGTCACTCCTATCACCCTTGTCCTTGTACAAAGTGACGATTTTGGAGTCGCGCATATCCTGTGGTACCGCCCTTCCTTCCAGCACTGATGGAGGACCTCGTGTAAAGGTTGGAGGGGTGAGCTCTTGCAGTGTTTGATCAGATTTGGAGGAATCCCATCATTGCCAGGAACTTTCCCTGGGGCCAGACTGTCAATTGTCTTGCTGAGGTCCTCAATGGTTGGTTCGGAGTCAACTTCATCCATAACTGGTAGACAATCGATGGCATCAATGGCTGAGCTAACAACAACACTTTCCCTTGAGTAGAGTTCAGAGTAGTGTTCTACCCAGTGTTCCATCTGTTTGCTTGTATTGGTGATTATTTCACTGCTGGATGACTTCGGGGGTACTATGTTACTCAGCGATGGGCCAAGGGCCTTCTTGATACCATTATACATCGATCTGATGTTGCCAGTCACAGCTGCTGTCTGAATGTCCTCACTGAGCTGGAGCCAGTACTCATTTGCGCACTGCCTTGCAGTCTGTTGCACTTTGCTTCTAGCAGCTCGAAGTGCCTGGAGTGTTTGTTTGGATGGGGAGTGCTTGTACTCTGTGAGAGCTGCACGCTTGGCTTCGATGACAGGAGTCGTGATGTTGGACTTTGCCTCAAACCAGTCACTGCTCTTTGTGGTCTTTCTTCCAAAGATAGAGAGTGCTGATTCGTGGATGGGGTCGCGAAGGTGTGACCATTGTTCTGTTACAGTATCTCCTTGTCAGGAGGTAGTCATAGCACCCTGTACTGACTTGGCAAACTGGTCAACCTTTCCTGACTGTTTCATCTCTGTTGTGCTGAAGCGAGGTTTTCCAGTTTGTTTGGGGTGGTGGATTTTCTCCGGACATAGTTTAATCTTGCAGCATACTAAAGCATGATCCGTATTGCAGTCTGCACTGTGGTATGAGTGGATGATTAATACAGAGTTGATGAAAGAGCACCTGGTGATGATCATGTCTAGTTGGTGCCAGTGTTTAGACCGTGGATGTCTCCATGAGACCTTGAACTACGACTTTGTCTGAAAGTAGGAGTTAGTTATACACAGGCCGTGATAGGAGCAGAACCCTAGAAGATGTTGTCCATTGTCATTTATTTTGCCAGTTCCAAGGTGGCCAAGACAAGACAGCCAGGAATTGTTATAGGCTCCCACTCTGGCATTGAAGTCACCAAGGAGAACGAAGAGCTCATCACTGGGAATCTTCCTGACAACAGCTTCTAATTTGTCATAGAACATGTCTTTTGCCTCAGAGGTGAAGTTCAAGGTAGGGGCATACACGCTGATGAGAGATACTGGGCCATGACCAGTGTGTAGGTGGAGAGTCATAAGTTGTTCTGATCCATTTTCTGGTGACTCCACCATTTACCACAAGGAGTTCCTAACGGCAAAACCCACTCCATGCTCACGGGGCTCGTCTTGGTTCTTTCCCTGCCAGGAAAATGTGTAGTCCCTTTCCTTCAGTGTACCTGAATCTGCCAAATGTGTTTCTTGGAGGGTAGCTATATCTACCTTAAGCCTTAGCAGCTCATTGTTAATGACCGCTGTTCTTCGTGCATCTTCGATATCCTTGAGGTTTTGGTCCAGTCATCATTGTGCGGACATTCCAACATCCCAACTTGAGGGGAGTTGTCTTATTCGATTTGTTTTCTTTCTTTTCTAGTGCAGTAGTTACAGTCAGCTCTTCATGGGATAATCCGTTATCCGCATGCACGCAATGAGGAAGACTGACTGTGGCGGGAAAGCACCCTATGGGCTGGGGGCTGCCCGGCTTGAGACGGGCGGCAGCTGTCCAGTGAAACGCAATGGTCTCTCCCGCCGTCGGAAGCAACCCCTGGCGCCATGCTCTATGCCAGTCAAGCATTATGACTTATAACCGGTAACTGCTGCTTCCTGTGTTTGTCCGATGCCATAAAGTGAAGCTGGCGTGGCCTCTCCAGGGCGCAAGCCAGGCAGAGTTGATATGGAGATCTGTCTGTTGCCCATGCAGTGGGACCCCCCCCCCCATGCTGATGACAGGTCCAAAGGAACGACGAAAGTCGGTACGGTTTGGTGCCAGCAGCATCGCAGGAGTGGCCGTGCCGGTGCTGGGTACAGCAGTCAGCTGCCTTCGGGATTCCGACTCCGGATTTTTCCTCGGGGTTTACTCCCAAAGCCTTTCCCGTGAGCGGGTATAGCTGCCAGGCAGCGAAGGTTTGAAGTCGGAGTTTTCCCTCTCCTGGATGAGCTACCATCCATGGTTATCGAGCCCCATCTGCCCAGAGCAACTGGTTTTAAGGTGCCAGTGGCCCGCCTTTGCCCCTTCTCCTGTCAGTGAGAACAGCTCCGCCCGGCATAAGAGCTATGCCACGCGTGAAGGCCAAGAATTGGACTTGGTTGTCAGGGGCTGTTTGAGACACACGCCATGAAGAGCATTTGTTTAGCAGTGGGAGCTCGTCCCCACTACCACCCTTCGGCTATGACTACCTTTGGAACCCTAGGTACATAGAGCTTAGAAAAATAGAGGGCTATGCAGTAGGGAAATTCTAGGCAGCTTCTAGGGAAGGTTACATGGTTGGCACAACATTGTGGGCCGGAGGGCTTGTAACGTGCTGCAGATGTCTATGTCCTACCTACTCTCAAATTGCAGTGTGATTTCTATCATATTATGATCACTGCCCCATAAGGATTCCTTAGCCATAAGCTCCCTCATCAACTCTGGTTCATTGCACATTGCCCAATCCAGAATTGCCTTGTCTCTAGTGGGCTTGACCACTTCCCATCAGGAGAGCTCCCTGTTCCTCTCATTTGTAAAAGCAGAAGTTCCAGGCCTGGATGTTATCCTTGCTTCAGATTTGAACTTTAATTTCTATATAAAGAAAGTGACCAGAGCAGCATTTCAGCAGTTAAGAAATATTGCAAAGGTATACCCATTCCAGTCATATAATGACGTTGAGAAACTAATTCACACCTTTATATCAAATAGCCTAGACTACTGCAATGCCTTTTTTACTGGCCTTCCAAATCAATATATTGACAAGCTTTAACTCATTCAAAATAACACTGCTATTATTTTAATTAGAAGCAGAATGAGGGAGTAAATCACTCCCATCCTAATTACTCTGCTTTGTCTACCTGTAAATTTTAGATTTGATTTTAAAATTCTCTTGACTGTTTTTAAATATCTCAGTGGTCTAGGAGTAGAGTACGTCACATAATCACTTTCATTTTATGATCCTGCCAGAATCTTATGTGACGAGAATACACATAAAATTAAGATGTTTGCTGGTCTGGGTTAGCATCAGTGACATCAGCAAGTGGTCTGCCACCTGCCCTCAGGGGAAGGAGAGATAAGGAACAATGGAGCAGCGTCTGGAGATGTGTAATGAAGGAACGGGGGAGAGAGAGCTGTCTGGAGCGGCTCCCCCCTTTGAACCTTGAACTGTTTGAAGTGATGGACAGGCGATACCCCAGCAGGGGGATAAAAAGGGACCGGTTCGCTAAGGCAGACACACACGCCACCCGAGGTAGCGAGACCCTGGAAGCGGTACGCTTCTCACGAGTCGGTGGGAAGTACCAGACAACGGCCAGGGTGGAAAGGTACGATCAGCGGGAACCCGGTGTGTGTCCGCTCTTGCCTGGGTGCCGGGTTCACTGCAGAGGATCGACCGCATCTGGAGGAGGGGTCACAGTCGGTGACCTCAGGTGACATCACCAAGGACCCGCCCAAAAGCTGCTTTGAGCCATCTCGCCGGTCTGTGAGTGAAGCCGTGTCTGAATGATCAGTTGTTCCTGTTCTATCTCTCTCTTCCCCCACGTTGTCCATCGCCATGGCAACGATTACTGCGAACTGAACTACTAAACTGGACTGAACTTTGAGTCACTTTGAAATTTGGTCATTTACCCCTAGACAACGATAGAGCTTGATTGATGCTGTTATCTTAATTCTGTGCACATGTGTGTTTATCATCGCTGAACTGTTGCATTTATTATCCTTTCGATTACTATGTTGCTTGTTTCTTTAATAAAACTTTCTTAGTTCTAGTACTCCAGACTCCAACTGAGTGATCCATTTCAGCTGGTTTGGCAACCCAGTTACGGGGTACATAACACTTAAATTTAAACAATCTCACTCAGAAGATAATTGGCTTATATGACCCATGCTCCTAAATTGTGGAACTCAATACCTAAAACTATACGGGATGCAGACTCACTTGACACTTTTAAACGCCAGCTCAAAACCTATTGATTTAACCTTGATTTTAACTGTCATCTTTTTGTCTTTAATTTTCATATTTGCACTTTCCCCCATTGTAAGACACTTTTAACTACATTGTTTGTATGAAAATTGCTCTATAAATAAGATATTAATATTATTATTGTATTTTTATTATTTTGCAGCTCAAGCTGGTTAAACCTGAGTTACTGGCATAGTCAAGCACATTCATTTCTCAATTGCCAGGAACTTTTGGACTATTCTAGTGGTGCTCAGAATTGTCACTTTCTGAAGATATATATATAAATATTGCTGTGTAGGCCTAATTATATAATGTGATTGTGTAGTGACTTTGTAATGATACTAGTTGTAGATATTACCATTGGGACAATGTATACCCTGTTCATCTTCCATAATCTTTCAATTTCCTCTTTTAATACAACATATTTCTGGTGTTTTCATTTACTGATTTCTGTATGCTATGCGTGTTTGGAAAGTCTATATCTATTAAGTAAGTTGTTCTTGCTTGTTTATCTTGTAATAATATATCTGGATGGTTATTATGGATTGTCCTATCTGTAATAATGAATCAGTCATAATATAATGTGTAGGACTCTGACTCTAGGACTAGATCAGATTGTATTTGTAGTAAGGTATGGTGTCTTCTATGAGTTAAACTGGTGCAGGATCCTGTAATGTGTTGGATTGTTTCAGGTTTCTTTTGGCATTTTTTTGCATTTATCATCTTGAATTTGTTGGTCTTTTATTATGTATTTTTGATAATTTTATTGCCTTAACCACCTGTTCCTGTATTGCCACAAGAAACCTTTCTGTTTCTGGGACAAGGTCTGTAGCTCTGAGCCAGACATTTAGTGCTTCCTTTGTGACATCTAGTCTGCTCAGATTGTTGGGATTATTATTATTATTTCTCCCATACCCAATTGCTGAGCACTGCCTTCAGTTCTCTGATCTCATTGATCCTATGCATGTGATTCTGCTTTTTAATTTTGAGCTGAGCTGCTCATATTTCTTCAGATAAACCTCTTCGCACTTTCCATATCACCAGTTCCCAATGGCCCACAGAACTGGATCTTTCACAAACAAGAGAAAATCTGCAGATGCTGGAAATCCAAGCAACACACAAAATGCTGGAGGAACTCACAGGCCAGGCAGCATCTATGGAAAAAAGTACAATCGATATTTTGGGCCGAGTCGTTGACTGTACTTTTTCCCATAGATGCTGCCTGGCCTGCTGAGTTCCTCCAGCATTTTGTGTGTGTTAGTTGGATCTTTCCTCTACCACTTCAAGTAAACCTTCAGATTGGAGAAGATATCTGTGATCCTGTTGAAGTAGTTAATTAATTTAAATCTTTAATCCTGTGACCATCACCCTTCCTTGCTTATTTCCCAATGTCCACACTCCAGTATACTCAGGAATTTCTGCGCTAAGTGCACACTGTTTTTAGTTGGTGCACCACATTTATTCCCAATTTATCTGCTATCCTAAATTGGAGATAAGTAGTCATTCTTCTACCATTATTGTAGCAAAATTATGGAATGGTTTAAATAACTCTACAGGATCACCTTTCCACACAGACTGCAGGAACTGGTGAAGGTGTCCCATTATCATTTTCACAAGGGAATACATACTGATCACAGCTGCATCCTCTAAATTGAAGAAAAGGCATTTCCACTGGTTAGTTTTACAGCCAAGTTTTTTGGGAGGCAAATTGAATTTATCAAATTAATTATTTGCATCTGAGCTTGTGGAGGCCAAAGCAATTGAGAAACATCAAAATCTGTAAATAAAAAACTTAAGAGTGCCCTGGTTGTGATTAAGAAGTGTAAACAGTTCCATTATTTTATTACACATATGCATTGACACATACATGAAAGGTAATGCTCATGTTCTCTGCAATGACATGGTAATGATAACGTAGCAAAATGCAACTTGGTGGCTCGCAGCTGCTTGGGATGAAAGCCTCCTTATTCATACTCAATAAAGTGTGTCTTCTCTCCCTATAATGCACCCACCCCTCACTCCTCACCCCTGACCCTGCTATGTATGCCTGATCACATCAAGGACTATTCCAGGGATTTCAGAAACTTCAGGGATCCAGGACAGCCATCGTATCATGAACATTTTTAAACTTAATTTTACCTTCTAACTAAATGACTTCAATATAATTAAAATCTCATGAATCCCGCACACATTTTACCACTGCCCTATCCTCCTAGTTTGGGGACAGGTGATGTAAATAATAGGATTACCAATAATAGGGAATTAAAACAAAATGCAAGTCATTCCTTCAGGGTTCAGGTGAGACACTGAATTAACACCACAACTTGTCTCTTTTGTTTGTGAAATAGAGACATCTGCACATTTGTTCTTCAAAGAGTTGGACCAGTTACTCTCATTGCGTCCAGTATAACTTGATGTAATGTATATTGCAAAGACAGTTAGAGGTAGGGTTGGAAAACTATGACCTTGATGATAGTGATTAGATAGCGAAGAACATATGTTGTGTTTAATGTAAGTGGACGGAAAATTCATTAGAAGAGGTGATTAATAATTAATGGTGGCCACCCACCATGACAGCTCAGTTTACTGCTCCCAGCAAGTTCCTAAGCTGTTCCAGGAGAGTGTGCTGAAACCGGGTTGACTGAAACAGGCAGCTGTCCGTGCTGAAGTGAAAGTGAGGAAGGTTTGCTGTGCCAGGCTCATTTAATAAAAATGGAAAATCCTTCTGTTGGCCAAAGACTGATTAATAAACCTTCCCGAAGATGGTCATATTAATTGCAAATCCCAATTAGGAGAGAAAATTTATTCAATTATAGTTGCCTTATAAATGTTCATAGACATTGTGGCTCTTGGTTTGGTATTCAGTGCTTTGTTGCAATATGATTAGGTCTGAGCATCGTCTGCGACTTGTGCATTATATTGCTAATGACATGACACTAGGACAAAAGAGAACACCGTTGTAAGAATATGGAAATTCTTACACAACTTCAGTAAACATCTTTGGAGCTGTAAGCATGAACTTTGCCAAGATCTCATGAAGATCATACAGAACCTATTATAGGTAGCCAGCCCTGTTTTGCTATATCTCACCCTTTCTCTCAATCTATTCTCTACCTCACACTTATAATCCTCTGGCCACTTTGTTATCCACATTTCTCCTCATACTCTTAGTTACTTGGTGATATTCAGTTTCTTTAACCTTGAACTCAAGGAGCTCCTCATCTTCTGATATCCCTTCTCTCTCAGAACGGAGGATTCTGTACAATTCCCAGCTTATTAACAGCAAACCACCACCTCAAGGCTCAGTTAGCCTTTTCCTTTCTTCTTTCCGCCCCTGGTGTGGTCCTACAGCAGGCAAAGACAGCAGAGTCATTCAGTAAATGAAAGAGACCAACACTCTGATAAGGACAATCATCTGCTCAAACTTGTGATAACTTCATCCAGTACGAATCTTCTGGCCCAACTATTTGCTGAACTATTTGACATGTGATTCTGGCGTGAGAAGATTTGCATTGGGACTTCCTACACACTCCTGAATGGAAGTGTTAGCTGTGGCTCAGTTTAGTTGTGCAACTTCATCAGTAGTTAGTCATTTCTGATCTAATGACCTGAGATGTGTCAATACATTTCTTAGGGAGAGCTGTTCTATCAGGTGAACAGTCTTTTGGATGAAATGTTAAGTTGAGGGTAGGCTTGGTCCTTATGGTGGATGTAAGGGATTTTATATACCTGCTGTGGTTGTATGATGGTGAGATTTTGCAGCCAAACGCACAGCTCAGTGGCTGATCAGGATGATTGACATGCAGTCACTTTCCAGTAACACAGTTAACACACTACTATTCCAACAACAATTGTTTTTGGGCTGATTATTGTCCTTATCCGCTGCACGTTCATGCTAAATGCCTCTGGCAAACTGAGAGAGATTCCGAGACAGACACACTATTGTACATATGTTTTTTAATTTCATCATTTTATGGGGGGGGGTGGGGTGGGTGGTATGGGAATTGTTGTTATTTTTATTGACTCCAGTTTTATCACTTCAGTGGGAGTGCCAGAACAATGCCAATAAAAAGGAAAGTAAAGCACAAACAAACCTAATGTCTGAAAAAAAATAAAATGTGATTGAAAATGTGAATTATAAATTAGTCCTATGGCATTATGGAAACAGGACCTTTGACCAACTGTCAAGCACCCAATTCCACCAGTTCTATATTAATGTAATTTTATTGAAAAGACATTTAGATAAGTGCATAGGTAGGAGGGGTTTAAAAGTATACGGACCAATCACAGGTAAATGGAACAAGCATGGTGGCGTTGGGAAGCAATTTTTTTTATAATACTTTTTAAAAGATTTGTCCTTTTTAACAAACTCATGGACTTTTCACACTCACTGGTAGAAAGTGGTATAGGAGCTAAACTAACGGTTTATCACCTTACTAATTTTTCATTGGCTAAGTACTAGGACATCACTCACATAATTTAATTGTTTTAATTATGTAGCTTATTAACTAGTTTATTCATATCTAAGGAATTTTCCTTACTTTATTTTAAAAGTGATGGGTTTTTCAGAGGTGCCATCTTGGCTTCTTTGCTTCTTTATTCTCTTGTCTTCACATTCACTTCTCAGTATCATTCCTCAGCTCTTTATGTAGTCTGCTTAGTATTTGTATATTTGTTTATATTCTAAAATAAACTGCAATCTTGGAATTAAGACTGATCATCAATCCTGATTCCTGCAAGGACTCTAAGGATCAGAAAATAAACAAAGATAACAACAGAGATACCTGGTCAGTATGGACCAATTAAGTCGAGGAGTCTGCTTTCATGCCATATTACTCCATGACTCTGTGTAAGCACTAGAATCTATTTTAAGGATCTAGTATACTGAAACAGCTGAGGGAGATCTGAAGCTGGAGATCCCAGTTGTAGTCAAGTTCAGTATAATATCTACCGGCCTCAACAGTTTGGATTGCTTTGTCTTTGCTGAGTCCTTGCACAGCTTTTTGCCTTACCAGACAATACCAGCAATGAATGATTTGTTCATTGTTTGCAGTGTTGTATGGCATAGGCAGCCATGATTGTTCTTGGCAAATTTTTCTGCAGAAGTTGATTGCTGTTGCCTTTTAATGGGCAGTGTCTTTGCGACATGGGTGACCCCAGCCATTATCAATATTCTTCAGAGACTGTCTGCCTGGCATCAGTGGTTGTATCACCAGGACTCATGATATGCACCAGCCGCTCATACGGCCATCCACAACCTGTTCCGGTAATAAATAAATAGGCATCTGTTAGTCTCGTGAGACCATGGATTTGCACCTTGGAAGGTTTCCAGGACGCAGGCCTGGGCAAGGTTGTATGGAAGACCAGCATTTGCCCATGCTGCAAGTCTCCCCTCTCCACGCCACCGATGTTGTCCAAGGGAAGGGCATTAGGGCCGATACAGCTTGGCACCGGTGTTGCCGCGGAGCAATGTATGGTTAAGTGCTTTGCTGAAGGACACAACACACTGCCTCAGCTGAGGCTCAAACTAGTGACCTGCAGATCACTAGACTGACGCCTTAACTTGGCCATGCGCCAACACCTGTTCCTGTAGCTTGACATGATCCTGATCGAGGGGGGGCTAAGCGGGTGTCTCACCTTTCCCAAGGGTGACATGCAGGCTAGCAAAGGGAAGGAGTGCCTTACACCTCCTTTGGTAGAGACATATCTCCACCCTGCACTAAAAACAATGGATAAAATTTTCAATAATATTACAGAACACCCCCAACAAAAAATTGGTGCTGACAAAAAAAAGAGTTTAAGGTAAGGTGATAATAGTCAAGAGGTTTTAATAAGAGGAGAGATCTATTGAGGGAATTCCAGAGCTTATGACCTAAACTATGAGCATAGACGTCATGAGTGGGGAAAAGGATGATAAGCAATGAGGGCGGGGGGGGAGCCCATGTGGTGGCACGTCTCTCATAAGGGAGCCTCTGTCAGATATTCCATTTCATATTGTCAAATGTCAGTTTATTTCAACCAACTGTGTTAAAATGCCACTAAGAGAAAATAAACCTTAAATGTCACTTAAAAAATCCATGTAAACAGTCATATAAAGCCCTTCTCTTTGAGTCGGGAGGAAGAAATTGCTCTTGCATGTGGCTCAGCAAATGTGTCTCCTGTTGTGAAGTAATGGAAGTTAAAAGGTTAAAGACTGACGTCTTCACAACTTCAGGATGTGCTAAGTTTGAAGTACTGTCATGGTAATAATGTTGGAAATATGGCAGAGAGACTGTACACAGCAGGCCCCAGCAGCATCTGTGTGATAATGGCTAATTAATCTGGTTTAGGAGAAGCTGACCAAGATAAATATTGGAAGGACACACAAAATGCTGGAGGAACTCAGCAGGCCAGGCAGCGTCTGTGGAAAAAATTACAGTTGGCATTTCGGGTTGAGACCATTCGGCACGACCCGTCCTGTCTGCTGAGTTCCTCAGCTATTTTGTGTGTGTTGCTCGGATTTCCAGCATCTGCAGATTTTCTCTTGTTTATAAATGTTGCCAGGGCTGTAGAGGTAGCTCTTTGCTGAAATAAATCTCTAGAATTCTTCGCATGGGTCTGTGGGAAGAAAGACGACCTTTGGTTTGAACTCTCACAGCTCCCTGATGGTAGAATGCTTCCCCAGCACTGATCTGGCAGCATTGGACTAGGTTTTCTGCTGGGCTCTCTAGAGTAGTTGTCCACCATGTGCTGATATCAAAGTTGACCATTTGATTCGGGTAGGTACCATGATGGTGATTCAGAGTTACTGTGAGGAATATGCAAAATGGGAAGACTGTGACAGGATGATACAACGGCTTTGTAAGATGGTAATGCATTCCCAAGGGGACCACACTTATCCTAGACCATTAACCATGATCTCCGACATGGGGAGAAAGATCTTAATTGAAATAAATGAAACTTGCTGCTTGATCTCTTTTTCACACTTACTGTTTAGCTTTCACGCTTCATTTGTAATTGCGAAAGCTGTGCTTGTCCCTGGAGCTGTGTGCTCAACCCTTCAACCACTGAACAAAGGAGCAGTGGGTAATACACGAAGAGATTATGTTGATGGAAGTGCAAATTAAAACTGCAAAATTTTTGGAGTACCTCTCATGTGCCAGGCCATCAGTAGAGCTGCAGGTCAGTGATCAGTCAAGTCTTACTGCCTGTGGCTCTGCTGGAGGAGGTGCTACAGACTCAGTGAGAAGCAGTTCTAAGAAAGCATATGATTCTCATCCTCAGTGCCCTGAAGTCACAATAGTACAAGGTGCTATTTATTTACTTAGCGATACAACACAGAGTAGGCCCTTCTGAATCTTCAAGCTGTGCCACCCCAGAAACCCCTGACCACTCTGATTTAACTCTAACCTAAACACGGGACAACTTACAACAATGACTTCACCCACCCGGTATGTCTTTCGACAGGGGGAGACAACTGGAGCATCTCGGGAAACCCACGCATTCAACAGAGTGGACATATAGGCTCCTCAGAGATGGCGCTGAAACTCCGACACCCCCAGCTACAGTAGTGTTGTGCCAACCACTACGTTACCGTGGTGCTCTGTTTGAGTACTGTTCAAAAGAATTCAGCCAGGAACACAGGTCCAAATGAAATGTTTAACTCCTACATCCAATGAAGTAAGTGTAATCTGATGGTATTGGCATTGGTTTATTATTCTCACGTATACCAAGATGCAGTGAAAAACTCGTCTTGCTTACTGCTTATAGAGATCAAATCATTACACAGGGCATTGAGCTAGAAACAGTAACAATGCAAAATAAAGTGTAGACACTACCAAGAAAATAACCGCATCAGAATGAAAAAGTGCTCTGAATCAGTGCTCTTGCTTGTTCCTCTTCCACCTCCCATCATGTGCCCCCTTGGGTCTACCTCTCGCTCTCTCTCTCTCTCTCTCTGTGCCAATTAAATTCCAACTGTTTCAAACTCTCTCCATCTCACTGCTCCTTAGAAATCTCACTCTGTGCTTGTAAACGGCAGTTCCCTTTCTAAACCCATGTTCTGTCCAACAGCTCGCTGCTGTTCCCTACAGCTCGAGAGCTCATTGCATCCACTTCTCCATGCCTGCATCTCTCTGTTCTGTCTCAGAAATGGATTTGTTTCCATTGAAGTTGGGGTTGTAAACTTTCTGATGGTAATGCTATCATCTTCCTCCATCTTCATTTGCCTCTTTGCAATATTTGGTAAGCCAATCACACTGTCCACTTCTAGCTGTCCTGCTTCTCCAGCAATCATTTGGTATTATGGTGGTATTAGCTGATCATTGTCACATGGATTGAGACACAGTCAAATGATTTTGTTTCCATGCCTCTTGTTATCTCACTCAGCAAGGCTGCACCTTCAGCAGTCATTGACTCAGAAATTCCTTTCTCAAATACCTTCTTTGTCTAGCTCTCTCCTTAAATTTAACATTGGCTTTGCTCTCCTAGTACTTTCCATCTGCCTGCTTGTCAAAATTTATTTTTGTTAATCTTTTTGTTAGGAAGAATGGCAGGGCATTTCATTATGTTTAGAGTGCCACACAAGTGTGAATTTTACATCATTGCTGTTTCAAGGATAGGCACAGGCAGATGTTGTCTATTCTCCCGCAAGATGCTCAATCCTTATAATAATCCTTGTAATTAATGTGATTCAAGTTTAAACTATCAAACAATAAAAGAATAAGGATCAAGCTTTTAAATATTTGATTTTTTAATATCTAGTCTTTTGTCCAGAATTGTCTGTTTTATTGCCAGTTTGCTGTATTTTTTCACCCTAGAGAGGTGCTGGCCTAGAAATTAATTTGCATCTCTTTTATGCGATTGATTTGGAATACTAAAGCATTCATAAAGCACTAGAGGAAAACAGCAGAGTGCACAGTGGGAACTAACTGCAGTTCAGATGAGTGATGCATCTGTGTCCAGAACTGACAGGGAGCCCTCGAGTGACGTCAGTGCTCGGAGAGCAGTCCGTTGGATGCTCCCCTCTTGCAGCTAAATCAGGTTCATGTAATTAATGCCCAGCGAGAACCAACCACAGGAGAGGAGGGTTCATCAACAGGGGACCCTCCCAGCATCTGCACATCGAAAAGGAACAGCAACCATTTGCAAGTCTGCGGGGAATTGAGACTACTTTACCGTTGAATCATGGTGCTGTGGTTGTGGTGGGAGGGTTGGGGGGGTGGTGTGGTAGGATATGAAGGTGAGCACCACTTTCCAGAGAGGAAAGAGATTCTGGGACCTACATTCCAACTGGCAGCTCTCTGAAGAGAGACTGGTTAGGAATCTGCGAATTTCGAGGCTTCTAGTAACTCCAATGCACAGAAGCAGAGGCAGGGGTCTCTGCCTGAAACTTGACTGTACCTTTTTTCCATAGATGCTGCCTGGCCTGCTGAGTTCCTCCAGCATTTTGTGTGTGCAGCTAAATAGAATAGTGGACACAGCCTGGTCCATCACAGGCCTAGCTCCCTCTATTATTGACAGCATCTGTAGGATGTGTTGCCTCAAAGAGGTGGCAAGTTTAATCTAGGATCCCCATCATCTGAATACTGCCCTCTTCTTGCTGCTACCATCAGGCAGGAGGTTCAGAAGCCTGAAGCCCCACATCTCCAGAGTCAAGAACAACTATTTTCCTACAGCCATCGTGTTCATGATCCAACGTACATATCTGCAACCCTTCTGTAGAAATGGAGCACTGAACTGCTTCCTGCACTACCACCGAGCTGTCTCTGTATCTTTGCCTTTGCACTAAGCCTTGCTTTTTACTGTTTTTTTTCCCTCTCTTTTCTGTAATTCATGTATAATTTATAGTCTGTACCTACGCACCTACAATGCTGTTTCATTGTATCTATATTTTACAGCATGTGTGCACATGGCAATAATCTCATCTTGACTTGTTGTTGCCACAGATACCCATTGACACCTTCCACATCACTCTGGACAGACACCTAATATACGTGATGGAGCACAGCAGCTCGCTGCTCTGCGGGAACATCACGGATGCTCTCGCTTTGAAAAGCGAGTAATTCATCTCCATTTTCTTGTGTGGTGAGTAACATATGCCACAAGCACATGGATTTGACAGGATTATAGAAGGGGTGATAGATTGTGCTCATTTGACACTGAGCTTTGTCATTTTCCTGTGAAACTCCCATAAAGCTTATATCCTCATACACAGCCACCTTATCGGAGTTACTGCATAAAACAAGCAGGTGGCTTTTGGGGTACAGATTATCAATTGCTTATCGATTACATAGCATAGGGATTGCCTTCCCCCATTCTCCAGACAGGAACTTAGATCTGAGATGACTGTTGCATTGTCTTGTCAACACATGCAAAGTGCTGGAGGACCTCAGCAGGTCAGGCAGCGCCTATGAAAAGGAATAAAGAATCAATGTTTCAGGCCAAGACACTTCTGTCTTTTGTATAGCTGTAGCAGAAAAAGGACATCAGTGTCTAGACTCTAGAGTCATGTGGAAGCATCTATGACTCTGGGTGAGTACAGGTTGGAAAGGAAAGATGAAGGTGAGGAAGAGGAGGATGATGAGGGAGGGTAGAAAGTATGATGGGAAGGAAGAAGAGATCAAAAGTAACAAGGAAGAGGTATACATATGGCATCTTAGAGAAATAAGATCCTTACGCTTACAGATCCTTCAGACCAACAGGTCCTCACCGATCATCAGCCATACATTTCACTAATCAGAGATTAATCCAATTAAAATTCCTCTCACACTTCTGTGACGGGGTCCTGAATTACCCCTATGAACTGTGCTTTGAAAAGAGAGAGAGACAGTTGTTCAACACCAGACACCTTGTTAAAAAGAGAGAGAAAGAAAGAGAGAGAGGCGAAGACTGCTTTGAGATGGTGTTATGGTTTTTCAGCAGCATGTTTACACTTTCTACAAGGACACTAGCAGTTTCCAAGTTCTTACAGAGAGAGAAGGGAGGAGCTACTTGAGAGACAGTTGGTATTCAGCATGGTGAGATAAATAGAAGTTCAGATGATAGACCTACAGACACTTAGTTTTGGACACTGAATGAGTTTTGTTGTGCCCACAGAAAGGTGGGTTTTGGAGGATCGATCAGGCAGATCGATCAGTGGCTCTGGCAGTGTGAAAAGGGTGTGAGCGGTGGGGAGTTAGTCGTGTATCAACCCTTGCCTGGGTTGATAATTCCACCACAGAAGAACGGTCCCCTTTGTTGTGGTCACAGTGGGTGACTTCTAAAGGATTTCAGGGACAACGGGAAGGTCGACAGCGTCAGCTCACCTGAAGACTCAAATCTCTCCCTCTCTCTCTCCCTCTCTCCATCACTACTCAACTCAATACCACGAACTGAACTGAACTTTACTCATCTTTGTAAGATTATCTATTTACCCCTAGACATGTAGAAGCTT
The DNA here is from genome assembly GCF_963921235.1 of Mobula hypostoma. Lineage (NCBI taxonomy): Eukaryota > Metazoa > Chordata > Chondrichthyes > Myliobatiformes > Myliobatidae > Mobula > Mobula hypostoma. Next base: position 92,689,467 of record NC_086105.1, read on the forward strand.
GGTTTTCATATATTTACACACACACACACACACACACACACACATATATATATGTGTGTGTGTGTGTGTGTGTGTATGTGTGTATATATATATATATATATATATATAAAATCATTGCTAACCTGCTTGATTTATCTACTATATTACTGTATTACATAGTTACTAATAAATACCATTAGTTAATAGCAATACTGGACTCCAAAGTGTTTTCCATCTCTGCTGGTTCTTTAACCCCTCACGGGGTATGTGACATTTCCATCAATGCTCCATAGGTTCTAAACTTTACCTGTGCACCATGGGCAATTTAAAGTGGACTATTAACTTACCAAACCCCACACTTTGGATCATTATCGGTTTATTATGGTATTGATTAATTATTGTCACATGTACTGAGATGCAGAGAAAAACTTCTGTTTTGTCTGTCTTCCATATAGATCATACCACACATAATTCAAAAATTGAAATTGAAATTCATATTGTTTCATGTCATTTCCAGGATACAATTGTAAAGAAGAACAATATAATTGTTATTTCGGATCCAATGCAGCACAAAGCAAAAACACAGTAAAATAAAGAGCACAATTAAAAAAACACATTAAATATAAATGCATGAGATAATTATATACATACATAGGTTGATTGTATGTCCATGAAGTGAAGCTAGGCACATGAGTGTCTACGTAAGGTGACTCTGACAGGAAATGATAAACTAGTGGTGGTTGGGGGTGTGGAGGGGTGGGTTAGTGGGTGGAGGTGTTGATAAGCCTTACTGCTTGGGGAAAGTAACTGTTTTTGAGTTCATTCTCAGTATGTATATATATAATAAATTTCCTTTGAAATTTGAACTTTGAACCTGAACTTATGTATTTCCAGCCCACTCTGCTCAACTCGGATCACATTTTCCTGCTTATTATTAACTTGCTGCCCTGAGCCACAGTTAAATTAAATTAAATCCTTAGCTATAAAATGCTATGAAGTGCCATGCTATGGGCACAATTGATACCATTATGAAGAGACCTACCGAAAGCCTGGGCCATTCGTCTGAAGATTAATGAGTAATTTCACTAAGTCGAGGAGGCTTCTTTCCACTCATACTTCTCCCTTGCAAAAATATGCTTTGGCTAAGAATAACACTTTGATGAAACGAACTAAAAATATTTCTTCTCAGATTGAATTATCCATATTTCTCTATACTGTATATATTGGCATGTTTCTTTAATGAAGATTTTAGTTCTTGATTTATTATTTATCAAAGTGTTTGTGGACATAGGTTGGGGGTGCATGCTGATTTACTGACTCCTCAGTGGAGCTCACCCTTTCTCTGATGTTTTGTTAATGCTTTATGGTATGAGATCTGTATCGTTTGAAATATAAATACCAGCATCTTCAACAAACACAGGTTATATTTAGAATTGTTCTGAGAAGTTTGTTGATGATGTAATCTCCTGTCCGACTAGTGGGGAGGACGTCACCTTTCTTTCTCCAGAGAGATGGAGATTAAAGTTGTAGGTGAAGGACCATAGATACCAATGAATGTACAGATGAACTTTGATACTGGGAACTGAAAGGATCCATTTACAGGACAGTCTAGTATCTGAGGACACAGCCTCAGAATAAAGGGATGAGATGAAATTTCTTTAACCAGAGGCTGGTGTTTCTGTAGAAATTGCTGCCACAGAAAGCTATGGAGGGCAAGTCATTAGATATCTTTAAGACAGAGAGTGATAAGTTCTTGACAGGTAGGGGAGTTGAAGTTTATGGGGAGGAGGCAGGAGAATTTGTTTAAAAAAATCAGCCATGATTGGATGGTGGAACACACTCAATAGGGAGGCTGAATTGTCTAAGTCTGCCCCTATATCTTATGGTCTTATGATCCAAGCTCAGGAGAAGCTGGCCATTTCCTACTGGAATGGAGTTAACTGAAGGATGATGATGAACATATGTAAACTGTTGAGTTGGGGTTTGTGATCTTTGATTACAAACTTGAGATACACAAGAACACATTAAGATAGGAGCAGGAGTAGGCCGAAGCCCTTCCAACCTACCCCATCATTCAATATGATCATGGCTGATCTAAACTAACCTCATCTCCTCTACTTTGCTAGTTCACCATAATCCCAGTTCCCCGGTCTTTCAGATACTTATCTATCGCCACCTTAAATATATTTAATAATCTGGCCTCCACCACTCAGGAGCAAAAGCTTCCAGTGATTCACTATCCTCTGAAAAAAGAAATTGCAACACTCCTCAGCTTTAAGTTACTAGCTCCTTGCTTTGGCAGCTCAATGGTTCCTAGTTTGGGACTCTTCAACAAAGGCAGTCGGCAATATAACCAACAAATAAATCAGGAAACAATCCTTCCCCCAGAGTTTAAAGTATGTGGGAGAAGCAGAGTTGTTGAGGTGAAAGCAGATAGATTAACATTTCAGGTATAAAATTGTTTGTCAAAACTAAAAAGAAGTGGTTAAAAGGGTAATTTTAAGTTGCACAGAAGACGAGGAAGGCATAGATCAGATAAATGGAGTATCTCTGATAGGATGAGGGCAGATCAAATGGGATAATTGTTTAACACCATGAGACATGACCAGCAGGCCTGGCTGTGCTAATGGGGAAAGCGAAACTGTCTCTCAGTCACAGGTGAGTGGCTTACAGCAGAACTGGCAAGTTCTGATACAGAGAAAGGAAGTGGATAACTTGAAGTGGATAATTTGTATTTGAGTCTGGAAGGCTGCAGTGTGCCCAGATGGAAGATAAAGATGTCATCCTTCAAGTTTGTGTTGTGCCTTGTTGCAACAGTGCAGGAAGCGAGAGTTAGAATGACAGATGGACAGGGAATTAAAGTGTCAGGCAGCAGAACACTCAGGCTCACTCCTACAGGACAGAGGTGCACCACCAAACCATGTTTGGCTTCTGCAGCAGAGAGAAGACCACGCTGTGAAGCCTAATGCAGCTCACTAGGCTGAAAGCAGTGCAAACGAATCATTGCCTTTCCAGGAGAGACTGTTTGTGCAACTGGCTGTTGTGATGGAAAGTGGTTAAAAGAAAGCGGCAGTATTTCCTGTAGTTTATTGCGGATGTCCTGTGACAGGAGTGGTAGGTGGAGACAGGAGACTAGAGCAGCGAGTCTCAAAAGGAACGTTCACTTTGAGATGTTGAAAAGAGGATGCATGCAGCAAAATGTTTTTTGGGGGTCGGAATCTTGCTGGAGCTGACAGAAACTGCAAACATGGAGGCTGGCAGGTGGAAGGTAAAGGTCAGTGGGACACTGTCCTTACTCTGTCCAGCAGAAATGGGGTAAAAGTAGAAGAATGGAAAATAGATGCAAGGGGTTAAATGTGCTGTTCACTAAGGCAGAAGGCATACTATAGTTAAGGAAGAAGAAAAGCATTTTAGTGTAATCTGCACAGAAAGTTTAATGATTGGAGCAAATTTGACGGAGGTATCAAAGTTTGTAGAATGGAAAGGAGTCTACACAGCAAGCAGGGTGTGAGGACATATAATCTGTGGGCTCCTGCACGATTAGAACAAGGCCATTCGATGTCTGGGGAAGAGTGTCTATATCCGTTAGCCACCTCATCTACAGCTTAACGTTTTCATTTTGTAGTTCTTTCTCAGTTCTGATGAAGGTTGTCTGATCTGATATTGTTACTCTTTTTTTTTGTCCACAGATGCTGCCTGAGATGTTGAGATTTTCCAGCGTATTTGGTAATTAAAGAGAAGCTGGATAAATATGGAGAATGAGGAATAAGATGTGCACTCTACTGCTGCTGCCTGACTTGATGGGTCTTCTCAGCTTTCCCTTCCATTTCAGACTTCCAGCAAGAACGTTTTTTCCTTTTTCTTCTGTTCTCAATCATCACCTTCTATTTACCCCCCCCCCACAACAAATGCACTCCCTCATTCCCTAATCCGGTATCGTGTATCTACATAGGACCTCTATATAATGGTTAAGAAAACTTCCCTGAACACATTTGACAAACTCTGTCCCGTTCAGTCCTTTACTGCAGGAAAAACAGTCCAACCTATCCAATCACTCCTTATGAGTCAAGTCTTTCAGTGTAAGCAATATTTCTGTGAATATTTTCTTCACCCTCTCTAGGCTAATCATGTCTTCATCTAGTGTGGTGACTAGAAGTTCAAAGTAAATTTATTATCCAAGTACATGCATGTCACTATATATTACCCCGAGATTCATTTTCTTGCAAGCATACTCAATAAATCTGTAGTAGAATAATAAACGTAATATAATCAATGAAACTTGGGTGTTCAACCAGTGTGCAAAAGACAACAATTTGTGCAAATATAAAAAGAAATAAATGGGAACACCATAGTGATGGGCCAAGTGAAATTGAGTGAAATTATCCCATCTGGTTCAAGAATCTGACAGTTGGAACTGTTCCTGAACCTGGTGCTGTGAGCCCTGAGTGTCCTGTACCTACCTCCTGATGGCAGAAGCGAGAAGAGAGCATGTCCCGGGTGGCGGGGGTCCCTGATGTTGGATGCTGCTTTCCTGTGACAGCACTCCCTGTAGACGTACTCAGCGGTCGGAAGAGCTTTACTGATAACGGACTGGGCTGTATCCTCTGCATTTTCCATTCAAAGGCATAGGTGTTTCCATATCAAGCTGTGACTATTGCAGCTGGTCAATATACACTCCACCACACAGCTATAGAAGTTTGTCCAAGTTGTAGATGTCACGCCAAACCTTTGCAAACTCCTAAAGGTGTAGAGGTGCTGCTGTGCTTTCTTTGTAATTGCCCTTGGGTGCTGAGCCCAAGACTGATCCTCTAAAATGAAAACACTGAAAGATATAAAGTTGCTGACCCTCTCCGCCTCTGATACTCCAATAAGGACTGGCTCATGGACCTCTGGTTTCTTCCTCCTGAAGTCAATAATCAGTTCTTTGGTCTTGCTGACATTGAGTAAGAGGTTGTTGTAATGCACCACACAGCCAGATTTTTAATCCCTCTCTTAAGTGCACACAGCACTCCAAGTTCAGTTTAACCAATGATTTGTACAGCTGTACCATAACATTCCATAGCTTCTACAGAGTGGCAAAGCCAATGGAGGCAAGCAGGCTATATGTTTCCCTCACCATTCTGCCTACCTCTGTTCTCCTTTTTCGGGAACTATGTAACCAAGATCATTCTGTTCTATAAACATCTTTGGGGCTCTGTCTTTCACTGTATGTTCTTTCCTGCTTTAACTTTCAAACTGCAAACTTCACCACTCAGCAATTGTCTGAATCAAATTCCATCAGCCAACCCTGTACCTATTCTCCCAGTTGATCTACACTTAGTGGCCACTTTATTAGGTATTAGAACTGCCATTCACTGGATGTTTTTTTTTGTTTTTCACACCATTCTCTGTAAACTCTAGAGCCTGCTATGCATGAAAATCCCAGGACGTCAGCAGTTTCTGAGATACTCAAACCACCCTTCTGGAACCAACAATTATTCCACAGTCAAATACATTTAGATCATATTTCTTACCCATTCTGATATTTGCCCTGATGAATAACTGAAGCTCTTGACCATGTCTACATCCTTTTATGCACTGAGTGCTGCCACATGATTGGTTGATTAGATATTTACATTAATGAGGTGTACAGGTGTAACTAATAAAGTGGCCACTGAGTATAGATTCTGTTGTAGCCTTAGACAATCATTTTCATTGTCCACTGTACCAACAATCTTGGTGTAATCTGCAGACTTATTAATCATGTCACCTTCATTCTCTTTCAAATTATTGATACATGTGACAATAATGATGGAACAGCACTAGTCCCTAGGGCACACCAGTGTTTACAGACGTCCAGTCTGAAAAACAAGCCTTCACTACCAACCACTGCTTTTTACCAAACTAAATTTCTATTCAGTATGCCATCTCACCAGGATCTCATGTACTCAAAATTTCTCAACCAGCTTACCATATTGAACATTATCAAAGGCTTCGCTAAAGTTCATGTAGGCTTTGTTAATTTTCACTACCCTGCCCTTATTGGTCAGCTCTTCCAAAAACTCAATCAACTTTGTATGATTTGATTTACCACACATAAAGCCATTCTGATATCCATAATCCAGTTGTGCTTTTCCATATACACATAATTTCTCAGAGTTCCTTCCATAAACTTTTTCACGATTGATATAAGGCTCAGCATCTGTAGTTCTCTGGCCTGTCCTTTTAGCCTTTCTCAAATAAAGGCACTATATTAGCATCCCTCTCGTCTTCCTGTACATGGCCTGTAACTAACAAAGATACCAAAGTTTCCGCCAAGGCCCCAGCCTGTGTGGCTAATTACAGCTCCAACACCATATTCGAGTTTGCTGATGACACCACTGTTGTAGACTGTATTAAAGGTTGTCAGATATCAGCATAGATGAGAGAGATTGGAAATTAGGCTGAGTGGTGTAATAACAACAACCTCTCACTCTGTGTCAGCAAGACCAAGGAACTGATTGCAAACTTCAAGAGAGGGAAACCAGGGGCCCATGAGCCGCTGTTCATTGGAGGATCAGAGGTGGAGAGGGTCAGTAACGTTAAACTGCTGGCTGTCACCATCTTTGTCCTATACCCATCATATACTGGCAAATGCAAAGAAAGTACAACAGCAGCTCTACTTCTTCAGGAGTCTGCAGAGATTCAGTATGACATCAAAAACCTTGCCAAACCTCTATGGATGTGTAGTGGAAAGTGTAATGACTGGCTGCATTATGACCTGGTGTGGGAATACCAATGTCTTTGAATGGAAAATCCTACAAAAAGTAGTGGATTTGGCTCAGTACATCATGGGTAAAGCCCTTTCAACCATTAAGCACATCAACATGAAAAATTGTCGTCGAAAAGCAGCATACATCATCAAAGATCCTCACCACCCAGGCCATGCTCTTTTCTCGCTGCTGCCATCAGGTAGAAGATACAGGTGCCTCAGGACTCACACCATCAGATTCAAGAACAGTTACTATTCCTCAACTATCAGGCTCCTGAACAGAAGAGGATAACTACACTCATCTAATGAGATGTTCCCACAACCAAGAATCACACTTTAAGGACTCTTTATCTTGTTATTTCATTTTCCTTTTATTCATTGCTACTTATATTCACATTTGACAGTCGGTTGTCTTCTATCCTCTTTTTCTTTCATTGATCCTGTTTACAGTTACCATTCTAGTCAAGTCAAGTCAACTACAGGATATATAGATATAGATAAATATTCTATAGATTTGCTGAGTATGCTCACAGGAAATTGAATCTCGGTGTTTTATGTGGTGACATGTACGTACTCTGACAATAAAATTTTTCTTTGAACTTTGAGTGATCTTCTCCCTCGCTTCCTACAAAATCCTAGGAAGTACCTAATCAGGCCCAAGTGGATTTACCTATCTCTATACATTTCAAGACTGACAACACCTTCTCTTTTGTTTGTTTTGTAATTAATTTTTATTGAACTTCATCATCAAACAAACATTTCCATAAGATGTATTTCAGATACTGTACATATATATCATATAATCATATTTGTCACAAATCTCCACATAATATTCATCTGAGGTATACACTTATAGAAAGGAGAGGAAAGAAAGAACAATTGAAAGAACAAAACTATATACATAGTAGGGATCTTTTTCTTTTACAACATATTCATTGACTTGTGAGAAAAAAATTAGGCCTATGAGGTGTTATGTAGTTAAACCATTTTTTTCCAGCATGAATAAAATTGTTCCAACTTATGATCAACAGATGCTGTTATCTTCTCCATTTTGTAAATGTCCATTGTAATTTCCATTCATACATTTAGAGTTGGGCTCTCCTGTGATAACCATTTCCTGGTAAGAGTCTTTTAACCAGCCACCGGCAGTACATTCATTAAATGTTTATCTCTTTTCAACCATTCTTGAGGTATATACCCAAAATATATAGTCGTACTCTCTAAGAGTATTTCACATTTAAAGATGTCTTGTAGGGTATTATGTATCCCACTCCAATAGTCTTTGATAACGGGGCATTCCCAGAAAATACGATAACGGTTTGCATTCTGATTTCCACAATTTCTCCAGCAAACAGGGGGGTTGTTAACATAATGGGATTTCTGAGAGGGTGTATTAAAATATCTCATCAAGTTTTTCCTCCATTTCTGTGAACTGGTACACTTCCATTGATAACTCCATATTATTGTCCATTCTTCCTCAGATATTATTATCCCTCCTTCCTTCTCCCATTTTGTTTTAATGTATGAAGTTGAATGTGTTTTAATATTTGACAAACCCTTATACACACTTGAAATGATCTTGCTACCGTTGTCTGAATTATATGCTTTTCTAAACAGCTCTGTCAAACATGCACTTGCCTTGGTTACATTTTTAACTGTCTTATTAACATACGGTCGCATCTGTAAATACCAGTAAAAGTCTTGTTTTTCTAACAAGTGTTCTCTTTGAACATTTCAAAACTGAACAGTGTTCCTTCTTTCATTATATTGCAAATAGCTGTTATTCCTTTAGCTGTCCAGTTCTTAAATCTAGCATCCAGTTTATTCGGAGTAAAATCCGAGTCATATGCACACCATTTAAGAATTGCAATGTCTCTCTCCAGTTTATATTCTTTTATAATAGTTTTCCAAATTTTAAGAGTCTATTTCACCCACGGGTTGTCAATATTATTTATGTAACTTTGTAGGTTGTTATCAGCCAAAATTGCCTGTATGGGGATGGAAAGTATCCTCTCCTCAATGTTTTTCCATTGAGCGCCATATGATGGGTTGCACCAGCATATCACAGCTCTCAACTGTGCTGCAAACTAATAATCTCTAAGAGAAGGTAGGCCCCATCCCCCCTTTTCCTTGGCTAATTGCAACGTTTACCTTGCCATATATATCTTGATAGCATCTTGTTCCATTCATTGAATTGATTTTGGCTAATTTCTATTGGTAGGGTCTGAAAAAGATATAGTAGTCTGGGCAGTATATTCATTTTAATAGATTCAATCCTTGAACTGAGACCAAGAAAAGGAATTAGGTTCCACCTTGTTATATCTTAATTTTTTTATATATTGGCTGATAATTGCATTCTGATAATCTTGCCAAATCTTTTGGCATAATGATGCCCAAATATTTGACGGACTCTTTGCCATGCCCAAGGATATCTACTTTCAGTTTCTCTTGGTGGGCTACAGTTATATGAAAGTAGTTGGGTTTTATCTGTGTTGATCTTGTATCCTGATAATTGGCCATATTGTTCAAAGGATTGCATCAATTTAGGTAAAGAGTATGTTGGTTGCCCTAGATAGATCAAAATGTCATCCGTGTAACAGGCCAATTTATGCTCTGTCCCTTTAATAGTAATTCCCCTGATATCTTCATTTTGTCTGATGTATTGAGCTAATGGTTCCAGATATAATGCGAAGAGTAGCGGTGACCATGCACAACCCTGTCTCATGCCCCTTTCTAGGATAAAACTATTAGATACATATCCATTGATTTCAATCCTGGCAGTAGGATTGTTGTATAGTGCCTGTATAGTTTTAACGATTGTGTCATGTAGACCAAAACTATATAAAATTCTATAGAGAAAATTCCAATTAACCGAATCAAATGCCTTTTCAGCATCCACGCTTATCACTATTGCTACAATTTCATTTTTTTTATGATCCATAATGTGAAGTGTCCTTCGTATATTGTCTCGTGTTTGGCGTTGTTGTATAAAACCTGTCTGATCATTATGTATCAGTGTGGGTAGAAACTCTTCTAATCGTTTGGCCATGATGGAGGTAAATATTCTATAATAGAACATAGACATAGAACATAGAACATAGAATAGTACAGCACAGTACAGGCCCTTTGGCCCACAATGTTGTGCCGACCCTCAAACACTGTCTCCCACAAAAACCCCCACCTTAAATTCCTCCATATACCTGTCCAGTAGTCTCTTAAACTTCACTAGTGTATCTGCCTCCACCACTGACTCAGGCAGTGCATTCCACGCACCAACCACTCTCTGAGTAAAAAACCTTCCTCTAATATCCCCCTTGAACTTCCCACCCCTTACCTTAAAGCCATGTCCTCTTGTATTGAGCAGTGGTGCCCTGGGGAAGAGGCGCTGGCTATCCACTCTATCTATTCCTCTTATTATCTTATACACCTCTATCATGTCTCCTCTCATCCTCCTCCTCTCTAAAGAGTAAAGCCCTAGCTCCCTTAATCTCTGATCATAATGCATAAAGTATAAAGTATACTCTCTAAACCAGGCAGCATCCTGGTAAATCCCCTCTGTACCCTTTCCAATGCTTCCACATTCTTCCTATAGTGAGGCGACCAGAACTGGACACAGTGCTCCAAGTGTGGCCTAACCAGAATTTTATAGAGCTGCATCATTACATCGCAACTCTTAAACTCTATCCCTTGAGTTATGAAAGCTAACACCCCATAAGCTTTCTTAACTACCCTACCCACCCGTGAGGCAACTTTCAGGGATCTGTTGGCATGTACCCCCAGATCCCTCTGCTCCTCCACACTTCCAAGTATCCTGCCATTTACTTTGTACTCTGCCTTGGAGTTTGTCCTTCCAAAGTGTACCACCTCACACTTCTCCGGGTTGAACTCCATCTGCCACTTCTCAGCCCACTTCTGCATCCTATCAATATCTCTCTGCAATCTTTGACAATCCTCTACACTATCTAGAACACCACCAACCTTTGTGTCATAGAATAGAAACCATAGAAACTACAGCACAGAAACAGGCCTTTTGGCCCTTCTTGGCTGTGCTGAACCATTGTCGTCTGCAAACTTGCCAACCCACTACATTAAGAAACCACATTAAGAACAGATATTGGTGTAAATGACCCACATTCCATTTTATCCTTGTGTTCTTTCAGTACAGCTGAAATTATCGCCTCCTTCCAGCTGGGTGGCATTTGTGCGTTTCTCAGGGCCCAATTCAGTGTGGGGAGTAAAACAGGGATTAACTCACTTCTGAACTCTTTATACCTCTCTGCCGTATATCCATCTGATCCAGGTGACTTGTTTAATTTAAGCCTACTAATTGCAGTTTTTAGCTCAGCTTCAGTTATGTCAGCAGTCATCTTTCTATTTTGTTCTTTGCTTAAAGTGGGTAACTCTAAAGAATTCAGGAAGGTGTCAATTTGGTTTAAGTTTCCCCCTGTAACTTTGGAATATAGAGTTTTGTAAAACATTTCAAAAGCTTACCTTCTCTTTTGTAATGTCAACAACAGGAATTCTGCAGATGCTGGAAATTCAAGCAACATACATCAAAGTTGCTGGTGAACGCAGCAGGCCAAGCAGCATCTATAGGAAGAGGCGCAGTCGACGTTTCAGGCCGAGACCCTTCGTCAGGACTAACTGAAGGAAGAGTGAGTAAGGGATTTGAAAGCTGGAGGGGGAGGGGGAGATGCAAAATGATAGGAGAAGACAGGAGGGGGAGGGATAGAGCCGAGAGCTGGACAGGTGATAGGCAAAAGGGGATACGAGAGGATCATGGGACAGGAGGTCCGGGAAGAAAGACAAGGAGGGGGGGTGACCCAGGGGATGGGCAAGAGGTATATTCAGAGGGACAGAGGGAGAAAAAGGAGAGTGAGAGAAAGAATGTGTGCATAAAAATGAGTAACAGATGGGGTACGAGGGGGAGGTGGGGCCTTAGCGGAAGTTAGAGAAGTGTAAGCGGAACAAGTGCTACACGTGCCCTTACACTTCCTCCCTTACCACCATTCAGGGCCCCAAACAGTCCTTCCAGGTGAGGCATCACTTCACCTGTGAGTCGACTGCGGTGATATACTGCGTCCGGTGCTCCCGATGTGGCCTTTTATATATTGGTGAGACCCGACACAGACTGGGAGACCGCTTTGCTGAACATCTATGCTCTGTCCACCAGAGAAAGCAGGATCTCCCAGTGGACCCACATTTTAATTCCACATCCCATTCCCATTCTGACATGTCTATCCATGGCCTCCTCTACTGTAAAGATGAAGCCACACTCAGGTTGGAGGAACAACACCTTATATTCCGTCTGGGTAGCCTCCAACCTGATGGCATGAACATCGACTTCTCTAACTTCCGCTAAGGCCCCACCTCCCCCTCGTACCCCATCTGTTACTCATTTTTATGCACACATTCTTTCTCTCACTCTCCTTTTTCTCCCTCTGTCCCTCTGAATATACCTCTTGCCCATCCTCTGGGTCACCCCCCCCCCCGTCTTTCTCCCTAGGCCTCCTGTCCCATGATCCTCTCGTATCCCCTTTTGCCTATCACCTGTCCAGCTCTCGGCTCCATCCCTCCCCCTCCTGTCTTCTCCTATCATTTTGCATCTCCCCCTCCCCCTCCAGCTTTCAAATCCCTTCCTCACTCTTCCTTCAGTTAGTCCTGACGAAGGGTCTCAGCCTGAAACGTCGACTGCGCCTCTTCCTATAGATGCTGCTTGGCCTGTTGCGTTCACCAGCAACTTTGATGTATGTCTTTTGTAATGTCAAACTGCTTCAGGGTATCACACTTCTTTGTATTCACTAGCTTCCATGTCCTTCTCCACTGTAAGTACAGACAAGAAGGATTCATTTAACACTTCAGCATTCTCCCTTGGGTCCACAGACAAATTACTACACTGATCCTCAGGAGGACCTACACTCTCTTTAGATAGCAATTTGCTCTTAATTCACTTACAGAGTTTTGAAGTTGGAAGGAAGGGTACTGTTCAAACTTTTAGTTGATTAAATGAGTCTTGGAAAAGCCTGCCTGAAAGTTATAAATAGTTCAGAGAAAATTGGAAATTTTAAAGTAATCTTAATTTCCCATTTTATGCTGTGATTTATTAAACAAAATCATTCAGCCATTAAGATTTTCAATTAATTATCATTAATGGTAAATCTCAAAGCTTGATCTCAACACTTTAATTTCACTTCCCATTTCCATTCCAACATGTCAGACTGTGTCCTCCTCTACTGTCGCGATGAGGCCACCCTCAGGTTGGAGGAGCAACACCTTATATTCCATCTGGGTAACCTCCAACCTGATAGCATGGACATATATTTCTCAGACTTCTGGTAATGCCTCCTCCCACCTTCACCATTCCCCATTCTCATTTCCCTCTTTCTCCTTATCTCCTTACCTGCTCATCACCTTCCTCGGGTGCTCCTCCCCCTTTTCTTTCTTCCATGGCCTTCTGTCCTCTCCTATCAGATTCCCTCTTCTCCAACCCAGTATTTCTTTCACAAATCAACTTCCCAGCTCTTTATTTCACCCTTCCTCCCTCCCAGTTTTACCTGTCACCTTGTGTTTCTTCCTTCCCTCCGTCATCTTCTTACTCTGACTCTTCATCTTTTTCTTGCCAGTCCTGATGAATTGTCTCAGCCCGAAATGTTGACGGTACTCATTTCCATAGATGCCTCCTGGCCTGCTGAGTTCTTCCAGCATTTTGAGTGTATTATCTCAACACTTTATCTAGTTTTGAATTTGAAAGTGTGGTAGCAACCTCAGTGAGTGAGTTATAAGCAATCTTGTTTTTGTTTCTGACTGCTTTACTTTTCCACCTTCCTTACAGTGGAATTTGCTCTGTTAGTTATCCTTCCAAATTAGCAAGGAGGGAGCCCATATAGAACAGATGGATTCGACTGAGTCAGATTGCCTTGCACCGGTATTAAGTTAAGTGAGTCTCCATTTTGACCTTGCTGGTAGCAATTATGATGAATGTTTTTGAGAATCTCCTTTTCAGGGATATAACAACTGCTGGAAATTAACAAAAATATCTAGATCAAATGTATAGAGTGGAGTTCATTGGAACTTTTATTTTCCCTAAGTTCTTTACAAAATGTGTAAAGTTTTAAACTACCATATACATAAGAGGAAAACAAGATCAGAAGCCCCAAAAACTAATCTCAAGGAATATGACCATGTGGGATCATAGAGTAGAAATAGGCCCTTTGATCAATAGTGTCTATGCCAATAACCCTGCCCATATATGCTAATTTCATTTGTCTGAATTATTCCCACATCAACTTTGCACATTCAAACCCACGTCCAAGTGCCAAATGCCCCTTAAGTGCTTAATCTTTAGCACCTTTGTTGGCAGCTTATTCCAGATACCAACCACTCCTTATATGAGTCTCAGGGAAATAGACCAATGGAAACAGACAGAGGCTATCTACTGTCTCTATGCCCTTCACAGTTATATGTACCTCTATCATGTCTCCACTCTACTCCTTCACTCTAGAGAAAACAGACCAAGCCTATCCAATGTCTCCTGACAACTAAGGTCCTCCAATACAAACACTATCCTTGTAAATCGTTTCTGCACCCTCTCTAGCTTAATCACATCCTTCTTAAAGATTACTGATCAGAATTGCACACAGTAATCCGTGTAGCCTAACCAATATTTCGTACAGCCCCAACCTGAGTCTCAACTCTTATACTTAGTTCCAATGAGGGCCTTTGTGTCATCTGCTTTTTAATCTACCCAGCAGGCAGGTGAATTGGCCATTGTAAATCGTCCCGTGATTAGGGTAGGGTTAATCAGGTTTGTCAGGGGCTGCTGGGGTGGCATGGTTCGAGGAGCCTACTCCGCGCTGTATCGCCAAATAAATAAATACATAAATAAGTAATTGAGCAATATATTATACCAGCATGCCATGAGAGAACTAAGATGGCCAGTGCTAATTTTATCATCTTTTTCCTTCCCTTAGCCTTTGGCTTTGGCATCTGAGATTCAGGAGACAGTAGCTGTCTTAGCTCCAATAGTTCAAAATTCAAAGTAAATTTATGTCAAAGTGCATATATATCACCATATACAACCCTGAGATTGATTTCATTTTCTTGCAGGCATACTCAATAAATCCAATAACCATAACAGAATCAATGAAAGACCACACCAACATGATGGACAATCAGTGTGCAAAAGAAAACAAACTGCAAATACAGAAAGAAAGAAAAAAAAAGAAATAATAATAATTATAATAATAATAAACAAGTAAGCAATAAATATTGGAAACATGAGATGAAGAGTACTTGTAAGTGAGCCCATGGGCCATGGGAACATTCCAGCGATGGGACAAGTGAAGTTGAGTGAAATTGTCCCCTTTGGTTCAAGAGCTTGATGGTTACGCTGTTCCTGAACCTGGTGTGGTGAGTCCTGAGGCTGCTATGCCTTCTTCCTGACGGCAGCAGTGAGAAAAGAACATGACCTGCATGGTGGGGGTCTCTGGTGACGGATGCTGCTTTCCTGCGTCAATGCTCAATGGTGGAGAGGGTTTTACCCATGATGGGCTAGGCAGTATTCGCTCCTTTTTGTAGGATTTTCCATTCAAGAACATTGGTGTTTCCATACCAGGCAGTGAATATTGCATCCAGTCAGTATGTTCTCTACCAAACATCAATAGAAGTGTCTCAAAGTTTTAGATACCATGCTGAATCTTGGCAAACTCTTAAGGAAGTAGAAGTTCTGCTGTGCTTTCCTTGCAATTGCACTCATGTGTTGGACCCAAGACAAGTCCTCTGAAATGATAACACCAAGGAATTTAAAGTTGTTGACCCCGATGAGGACTGGTTCATGGATCTTCAGGTTCCTGCTTTTGAAGTCAATAATCAGCTACTTGGTCTTGTTAACACTGAGTTCGAGGTTGTTGTTATGGTACCTCTCAGCCAGATTTTTAATCTCCCTCTATATGCTGATTCTTCACCACCTTTGACGTGGCCTATAACAATGGTGTTGTCAGTAAACTTAAATATTGCAATGGAGCCACACAGTCCTAAGTGTCAGGTGAGTAAAGCAGGGACTAAGTACCCAGACTTGCGGTGTACTTGAGCTCATGGGGAGTGTAGTGGAGAGGTTGCCAATCTGAACTGTCGGGGTTCTGCAAGTAAGGAAATCAACTGCATAAGGAGATATTGAGGCTAAGGTCTTGAAGCTTATTGATTAGCTTTGATGGTGATGGTACTGAATGTCAAGCTTTATTTAATAAAAAGCATCCTGACATATTGATCTTTGCTGTCCAGATGCTCTCAGCGTTAAAGGAGAGCCAATGAAATGCCATCTGCTGTGGACCTGTTGTGGTGGTAGACAGATTGGAGCGGATCCAGCTTGATATGTTTCATCACAAACCTCCCAAAACACTTCATGACGGTGGATGTAAGTGCTACAGGATGATGGTCACTGAGGCAGGCAGGTTACCATGTTCTTCTTAGGCTCAGTATAACTGAAACCTACTTGAAGCTGGTGAGTACCTCAGACTGCTGAAGCATGAGGATAAAGATCTCAGTAAACACACCAACCAGTTGATAAGCACAGGTCTTTAGTACTTCTTGACCTCTTGTAACTTTCTTGGTCATCAGACTTGAATGCCCCTTACCTGGCCCTGAGCAGATTGTGGACCTCTGGTTGGAGAAGACTCTGAATATTTTTGTGGGGACACACTGGTCTACAGGTGTTTTTATGAAGTCTGTGACAACCATTGTGTATTCAAAGCAACACATGCAAAATGATGGAGGAACTCAGCAGGTCAGACAGCATCTATAGAAATGAATAAACAGTCAATGTTTCAGGCCAAGACTCTTCTTCAGGACGGGAAAGGACAGGAGAAGATGCCGAAATAAAAAGGTGGGGGAGGGAATGGAGGATAGCTGAAGCCAGGTTGGGGGTGGGGGATGGGGAGAAGGTGAAGGGCTGGAGAGGAAAAGATCCCATAGGAGAGGAGAGTGGAACAGAGGAGAAAGGGTCCTAGGGGGAGGTGGTATGCAGGTGTAAAGAGGTAAGAGGCCAGAGTGGTGAATAGAAGATGAGGAGAGTGGAAGAGAAAATATTTTTTACTGGAAGAACAAATCAATATTCATGCCATCAGGTTAGAGGCTACCCAGATGGAATATAACGTGTTGCTCCTCCATCCTGAGGTGTCTTCATTGTGGCACACGAGGAGACCATGGATGGATGTATTGGAATGAGAATGGCAATTGGAATTAAAATGTTTGGCCACTGGGAAGTTTTGTTTTAGGCAGATGGAGTGGAGGTGCTGGGCGAAGCAGTCCCCCAATTTACGATAGTTTTCGCCAACATAGAGGAGGCCACATCAGGAGCACTGGATACAATAGACAACCCCAGCAGATCCTCAGGTGAAGTTTTCCCTCACCTGGAATGACTGTTTGGGGTGCTTAATGTAGGTGAGGGGGGAGGTGAATGGCAGGTGCAGCATTCCCATTTGCAAGTATAACTGCCAAGAGGGAGATTAGTGTGGAGGGACAAATGGACAAGGGAATCAGTGAGGAAATGATCCCTGTGGAAAGTGGGGAATGGGAGAGGAAACAAAGATATATTTGGTGGTTGGATACCTTTGGAGATGGTGGAAGTTGTGGAAGATGACGTGTTGGATGCGGTGGCTGATGGGGTGGTAAGTAAAGACAGGAGGAAGTCAATCACTGTTAAGGCCGTGGGAAGATGGGGTGAGTACAGATGTTTGGGAAATAGGGAAGATGTGGGTGAGGGCTGCATCAATAGTGGAGAAAGAGAAACTCCGTTCTGTGAAGAAGGAGGAGATCTCTAATATTCTAGAAAGAAAGGCCACATCCTCGAAACAGATGTGATGGAGACAAAGGAACTGAGAAAAGGGAATAGCATTTTTGCAGAACACAGGGTGGGAAGAGCTATAGTCAAGATAACTGTGGGAATCGGTAGGTTTATAAAAGAAGTAGGTCAGCAGTTTGTCTCCAGAGATGCCGAGATAGAGACAAGAGAGGGAGGTGTCATGAATAGACCAAATGAATTGAAGGGCAAAGTCGTTGAAATTGACGTGCTCAGCATAGGTGCATGAGGAAGCACCAATGCTGTCGTTAATGTAGCGGAGGAAGAGTTGGGGAGCATTGCCAGGGAAAGCTTGAACATGGATTGTTCTATGTAGCCAACAAAAAGGCAGCTATAGCTGGGCCCATGGCTACCTCCCAAGTCTGCAGAAAGTCGGGGGAACTGAAGGAAAGCTTGCTGAGGGTGAGGACCAATTCTGCCAGACAGAGGAGGGTACTGGTGGAGGAGAACTTGTTGGTTTATTCAGATTTGCAGATGAGTCCTTGAACACGGTCATCCACTGACTTGATGCAATCTCGCAGCCTCTCCTCAGCAGCCCGTGACCACCGCTTCATTGTCCTAATCTCAAGATCCTTGATCTTCACCCTCTGACTGTATGCAGGTAGACGGACAGTCAAGTAATCAGATTTCCCGAAATGCAGTCTGGGCATGGAATGTAGGCATTCCTTATCTTAGTGTAGCAGTAGTCTCGTGTGTTGGGACCTCTGGTGCTACAGGTTACATGCTGGTGGTAAATGGACGGAGGTTTTTTCAAACACGTCTGGTTGAAATCCCAACTATGTTATGGAAAGCATCAGGGTGGACTGTTGTTTGTTTGGTGATGACATCATGCAGTACCTCAGGTGCTTGATTTTAGTCGGTCACTAGAGGCATGTAAATTATGGTCAGGATCATGGAGGAGAACTCTCATCTAAGTAGAACGGCCAGCACTTGATTGTTAGGTGTTCAAGATTGCGGAACACGAGTATGACAAAACCTCCACGTTGGAGCAATTCAGGACAGAACCTCAAGGTGTTAAATAGACAGATCATTGTTCTGAAAGCTAATAAATAGTTCTTCAAAAGGCAGATAAACACAGGGTCACTTCAATTGAAATCTTACTATGTGACAGGTTTAGTTTTTCTCACATAATAGCTTTTCATAGTTCAGGTTTTCCCAATAAACAAAATGAAGACACTGTCTATGTTAACATTATATCAAAAGGCTGATAATGGATATCGGATATAAGCAAATACTGAGGTGGTGGAGGTAGTTTAGTAACCGCAGGAGACCAGAACATTATAAACATTAGTAGGTCATCAACAATTATGCTTTATTAGTGAATTGACCCTCAGGATAGTCCCAAGTGGTCAGTTTGTAGCATGCAGGAGAGGAAAGAAAAGTTACTGCAATATCTCAACTTCAGGAAAAATTATATTAGCACTCAAGACTGCAGTGATTTATTAGATCCCTGGATTAGATTCTTACACAAAGGCATCGGTTCATTCCTGGCCCATTATTTCTGTAAGCAGGTGGGGAAATCCTGGTCCTACTCTGGTCTCTTGTGCACTCTCAGTTTCCTTCCTCTGACCACTGGCAGTTGTGGCTTTAGCTAACTAGAATAGTCTTCTCACACAACAGCATCTGTCTTCCTCTCTCTCCATCCAGAAGAAACTTCTTAAAATCAATACTTCTCTACACTTTTAATCATCTGTCTCGATGTCTGCCTCTTTGGACTACTGCCCGTCTCTGACTGAACATGCTCCCGTGATGCTCCCTATGTCTTGCACATTGCTTATAGATGTTCCCTAAACAAGCATGAATCATCATTCAATAATCAGAGCTGTTTTAAGAAGCACACAATATTGACTGCATTCTCTAAGTTCTTGTTTCACCAGTTTTCAATTTACCAGAAATGGATTTCCAATTAGCCACACACAGCGAGTCCATAATGCACATTACTGTACCTATTTCTGACTCCAGACTCCTACTCTGAGTGGTTGCAAATATCTATTTGCTTAACTCACTTGAAACCTACAGTCAGTCATGAATCTCAGAATAAAAAGCAACACGGCAGATTGTAACCCCATAACAGCAAGTGTTTGTTAGTCTCTGCTTTCGCTGTGAAATAAGTGACATCTCTCTGTCCCTTGTTATTGTGAGAGAGAGAGAGAGATGCACCTGTGGCATGTTGAACTGTCAGGTAAACAATAGTTTTTGTTGACTGCAAATCATGAGCTCTCTTTGGGACTTCGCTATTGCTTGCTTGGTGGGTGGTGGGCACTGACATTTTCTGCCGAATGGGTGGGGGAAAGGGGGAGGTTGATGCTTCACTGCTGCTTGTGCATGGGAGGGGGAGAGGAGTCTTTGGGGTTCTAACATTTTTCTGTCACTCATTTGTTTGGGGTTCTCTTCTGTTTCCATGGATGTCTGAGAAGAATAAGAATTTCAGGTTGTATACAATACATTCCCTGATATGTAAATTTAGTCGGCTCCATCTTTGGCACTAGCCTACAAAGTACCCAGGACATCTTCAATGAACAGTCCCAGAAAGGCAGTGTCCATTATTAAGGACCTCTAGCACCCAGGGCTTGCCCTTTTCTCACTGTTACCATCAGGTAGGAGGTACAGAAATCTGAAGGCACACACTCAGTGATTCAGGAACAGCTTCTTCCCCTCCGCCATCCGATTCCTAAATAGACATTGAACCCGTGAACACCATCTCACTTTTTTAATATATATTATTTGTTTTTGCATGATTTTTAATCTATTCAATATACCTATACTGTAATTGATTTATTTATTTATAATTATTACGTTTTTTCTTCTGTATTACGTACTGCTAAGTTAACAAATTTCACAACACATACTAGTGATAATAAATGTGATTCTGATATTAAAATGGAACAATTTGAACCATTTGATAGTCATTATTCAGCAGTTCAACACCTGGCTGCTTCCAAATTAAGAGTTTTGTGAAATTTATGAGTTTTGCTTCCACTGGATTTTCAAACTCAACCTCAAAGAAAACTTCTTTATTTGGTGCCACTTAGTTGCTGTCTCAGCTTAGAGTTAGGAAATTACATTTTAGACACATTCCCGAGATTCATGCTCACTGCCTGCCATGTTTCATACAGGACATGAAAACTGACATTATGAAATGAATGTGAAAGGCAATATATAAATGTAGACCTTTTACTTGATCCTGTAATTTCAAATGCATTAAAGGTTTCTGTTTTCATTAGGTGGTGTTCCTAAACTATATTTTACTATAATTATTACCTTGCTGTAACAAGATAATTAATTTCCTGTTAATGTTGCTGACATGTTCAAATACCAAAGCCTGCAATAGCAGATCTTTTTAGCACTGTGTCTGTAAATTGTAAACACTTTGTGGCTTCCTGTGGCTTCACGGCAGAGATTCAGGGAAGCTGGTGCATTCACATGAACCATAGATAAGGTGGAAAACACCTTAGTCATCAAAACGTGTGTCATTAGTAGCTCAGAAGGCTGTGTATTCAGGCTGGCTGCAAAGATCCGAGTGGAAATTTAGGGGTAAGAGATACTTGTTCCATTCCAGGGACATATAATATTACACCATGAGAGCTGTTGGTCTCAAAATGGTATCGCTGTACATTACATGAATAAAGTCTGCCAGAAAGCTGTGGTTGGCGGGTGATGATAATCATTGTCACAAGCTTGGGCGGAGGTTATGGAGATTCTGAGATGCCCAGTTGTCAAGATCCCCCTCTCGGCCTCACCGGTGTAGCCCAAAGGAAAGCATATGAAGCAATATGCTTGGCACCAACTTGGCCGCAGGAGCTGCCGGAAGGATGTTCAATGACGTGCAGCCGCCTTAGGGGCTCCACTCCAGATTTGCTGTCTGTGTTTACTCTTGTAGCCTTTGTATCTCCCGAGGCTGCCCACAAGGCAGTGGGGCTATTGACCCGTAGCTGGGGACCTGGTTCATGAACACCAGGGCATGTCCACACACCAGTGTGGGCCTGCATTCTACATGTGGCAGGCTGACAAATCCAGGGCAAGCATTAAAAAGGGCCACTTTTCAACATAATTGTATAAGGGCTAAGAGAGTTGTAAAAGAGCGCCTGAAGGCTTTGTGTGTCAAAGCAAGGAGCATTCGTAATAAGGTGGATGAATTGAAAGTGCAGATTGTTATTAATGATTATGATATAGTTGGGATCACAGAGACATGGCTCCAGGGTGACCAAGGATGGGAGCTCAACGTTCAGGGATATTCAATATTCAGGAGGGATAGACATGAAGGAAGGGGAGGTGGGGTGGCATTGCTGGTTAAAGAAGAGATTAACGCAATAGAAAGGAAGGACATAAGCCGGGAAGATGTGGAATCGATATGGGTAGAGCTGCGTAACACTAAGGGGCAGAAGACACTGGTGGGAGTTGTGTACAGGCCACCTAACAGTAGTAGTGAGGTCGGAGATGGTATTAAACAGGAAATTAGAAATGTGTGCAATAAAGGAACAGCAGTTATAATGGGTGACTTCAATCTACATGTAGATTGGGTGAACCAAATTGGTAAAGGCGCTGAGGAAGAGGATTTCTTGGAATGTATGCGGGATGGTTTTTTGAACCAACATGTCGAGGAACCAACTAGAGAGCAGGCTATTCTGGACTGAGTTTTGAGCAATGAGGAAGGGTTAATTAGCAATCTTGTCGTGAGAGGCCCCTTGGGTAAGAGTGACCATAATATGGTGGAATTCTTCATTAAGATGGAGAGTGACATAGTTAATTCAGAAACAAAGGTTCTGAACTTAAAGAGGGGTAACTTTGAAGGTATGAGACGTGAATTAGCTAAAATAGACTGGCAAATGACACATAAAGGATTGACGGTGGATATGCAATGGCAAGCATTTAAAGATTGCATGGATGAACTACAACAATTGTTCATCCCAGTTTGGCAAAAGAATTAATCAAGGAAGGTAGTGCACCCGTGGCTGACAAGAGAAATTAGGGATAGTATCAATTCCAAAGAAGAAGCGTACAAATTAGCCAGAGAAAGTGGCTCACCTGAGGACTGGGAGAAATTCAGAGTTCAGCAGAGGAGGACAAAGGGCTTAATTAGGAAGGGGAAAAAAGATTATGAGAGAAAACTGGCAGGGAACATAAAAACTGACTGTAAAAGCTTTTATAGATATGTAAAAAGGAAAAGACTGGTAAAGACAAATGTAGATCCGCTACAGACAGAAACAGGTGAATTGATTATGGGGAGCAAGGACATGGCAGACCAATTGAATAATTACTTTGGTTCTGTCTTCACTAAGGAGGACATAAATAATCTTCCAGAAATAGTAGGGGACAGAGGGTCCAGTGAGATGGAGGAACTGAGCGAAATACTTGTTAGTAGGGAAGTGGTGTTAGGTAAGTTGAAGGGATTGAAGGCAGATAAATCCCCAGGGCCAGATGGTCTGCATCCTAGAGTGCTTAAGGAAGTAGCCCAAGAAATAGTGGATGCATTAGTGATAATTTTTCAAAACTCTTTAGATTCTGGACTAGTTCCTGAGGATTGGAGGTTGGCTAATGTAACCCCACTTTTTAAAAAAGGAGGGAGAGAGAAACCGGGGAATTATAGACTGGTTAGCCTAACGTCGGTGGTGGGGAAACTGCTGGAGTCAGTTATCAAAGATGTGATAACAGCACATTTGGAAAGCGGTGAAATCATCGGACAAAGTCAGCATGGATTTGTGAAAGGAAAATCATGTCTGATGAATCTCATAGAATTTTTTGAGGATGTAACTAGTAGAGTGGATAGGGGAGAACCAGTGGATGTGGTATATTTGGATTTTCAAAAGGCTTTTGAAAAGGTCCCACACAGGAGATTAGCGTGCAAACTTAAAGCACACGGTATTGGGGGTAAGGTATTGATGTGGATGGAGAATTGGTTAGCAGACAGGAAACAAAGAGTGGGAATAAACAGGACCTTTTCAGAATGGCAGGCGGTGACTAGTGGGGTACCGCAGGGCTCAGTGCTGGGACCCCAGTTGTTTACAATATATCTTAATGACTTAGATGAGGGAATTAAATGCAGCATCTCCAAGTTTGCGGATGACACGAAGCTAGGTGGCAGTGTTAGCTGTGAGGAGGATGCTAAGAGGATGCAGGGTGACTTGGATAGGTTGGGTGAGTGGGCAAATTCATGGCAGATGCAATTTAATGTGGATAAATGTGAAGTTATCCACTTTGGTGGCAAAAATAGGAAAACAGGTTATTATCTGAATGGTGGCCGATTAGGAAAAGGGGAGGTGCAACGAGACCTGGGTGTCATTATACACCAATCATTGAAAGTGGGTATGCAGGCACAGCAGGCGGTGAAAAAGGCGAATGGTATGCTGGCATTTATAGCGAGAGGATTCGAGTACAGGAGCAGGGAGTTACTACTGCAGTTGTACAAGGCCTTGGTGAGACCACACCTGGAGTATTGTGTGCAGTTTTGGTCCCCTAATCTGAGGAAAGACATCCTTGCCATAGAGGGAGTACAAAGAAGGTTCACCAGATTGATTCCTGGGATGGCAGGACTTTCATAAGAAGAAAGACTGGATGAACTGGGCTTGTACTCATTGGAATTTAGAAGATTGAGGGGGATCTGACTGAAACGTATAAAATCCTAAAGGGATTGGACAGGCTAGATGCAGGAAGATTGTTCCCGATGTTGGGGAAGTCCAGAACAAGGGGTCACAGTTTGAGGATAAAGGGGAAGCCTTTTAGGACTGAGATTAGGAAAAACTTCTTCACACAGAGAGTGGTGAATCTGTGGAATTCTCTGCCACAGGAAACAGTTGAGGCCAGTTCATTGGCTATATTTAAGAGGGAGTTAGATATGGCCCTTGTGGCTACGGGGATCAGGGGGAATGGAGGGAAGGCTGGGGCGGGGTTCTGAGTTGGATGATCAGCCATGATCATAATAAATGGCGGTGCAGGCTCGAAGGGCTGAATGGCCTACTCCTGCATCTATTTTCTATGTTTCTATGTTTCTATGTGCAGGGACCAGACACCCTCCCT
Source organism: Mobula hypostoma (assembly GCF_963921235.1). NCBI lineage: Eukaryota > Metazoa > Chordata > Chondrichthyes > Myliobatiformes > Myliobatidae > Mobula > Mobula hypostoma. Next base: position 92,714,045 of record NC_086105.1, read on the forward strand.
GTCCTCTGTAGTTCAGCCTGAGCCCGAAAGGAGTTCAGTTTCCGCATGTCACCAGCGAGGAGGCGCTACATGAGGCCTGCTGTTGAAGAGGCTACGTACTGGCAGGGAGAGATTTACACATTCAGCTCTCCTGTTCACAAGACTGCCCGCCAGTGGTAGAAGCTGAAAGTGAGTGCAACAAGCAGTATCTCGTATCACAACAACCATTTTGACATCAGAAATCTAGTAACATTGTATATATCACATACATCCTGAAGTTGCTTCACCTAAATATGTATGATGCATGAAGATATATGGCCAAGTGCAGGGCCATCCATGGTTCTGCATCATTTCCACAATATTCACAGGGTATACTTGGCCTCTCATACGGATACGTATACGCTCAGTGACTAATTTATTAGGTACTTCCTGTACCTAATAAAGCAGCCACTGCGTGCATGTTTGTGGACTTCTGCTGCTTTAGTGCATCTACTTCAGGGCTCTAAGTGTTGTGCATTCAGAGATGTCCTTCTGCACGCCACTGTTGTAACGTGTGGTGGTTTGAATTACTGTCACCTTCCTATCAGCTTGAACCAGTCTGGCCATTCTCCTCTGACCTCTCTTACTAACAAAACGGTTTTGTCCACAGAACTGCCACACACTGGATTTTTTTTGTTTATTACGCCATTCTCTGTAAACTCTAGAGACTCTTGTGTGTGAGAATCTCAGAGGATCAATAGCTTCTGTGATAGTCAAACCACTCCATTTGGCACAAACAATCATTCAACAGTCAATATCACCAGATCACAGTTGTTCCCCATTCTGATATTTGGTCTGAACCTCTTGACCATGTCTGCATGCTTTTATGCACTGAGTTTCGGCCACATGATTGGCTGAGTAGATATTTGCATTAACGAGCAGTTGTACAGGTGTACCTAATGAAGCGGCCACTAAGTGTCTTCAGTATGAATGTGAGACCTGCTTCAGAGAGCTGGATGGCAAGCTTCTCCTGCAGGTTATGGAATCCAGGCTGGATTCCTTCGTATTCAGAATTTGCTGTGGCTCTTTATTCAGAGAGACATTTGAATGTGTTAATCATTCAAGGGTGGATTGCGGTATATGGACAATAGTATTTTACAACAGCAGTGAGTCCATACTAAAAAGATGCACAAGGCTCCATGCACCTCTTGTACAACATATTCTGCATGTGCCTAGAATGCTAAATCAAGATTCTGTCTTCCCAGGTGAATTTCCTATGCCTGGAAATGCTGTACTTCATAGAAGAAAATATTTCCTCTTTTATAATCAATACCAGAGGGCATTTATTAGATTCACAAAGAGGGGTTTTGGAAAATGGAAAAAAGTAGTTTCCCATGGAACAATTGTAAGGTAGTCGAGACTGCAAGAAAAATTTGAGCGAGTTCTGGGAATGAAAGCAGATTGCTTGGATGGTGTCTTGGAATAATGTATCTCTAATGTATCTCATGTACAAAGGAAGAATATTTTTCCAATCTGCCAAACAAAACATATGCATCATCCAAGTGCTGAATCTATGCGAAGGGTCTCGGCGCAAAACGTCGACTGTACCTCTTCCTAGGGATGCTGCCTGGCCTGCTGCGTTCACCAGCAACTTTGATGTGTGTTGCTGAAACAATTTTGTCCAGCTTGCTGGTTCTCAGAACGTTCCTATCTTGCTTGATATTCTGATCTGCCTTAGCTTTATTTAATGAGTTCTATGGAGATTGAGTTATTGAGGTAAAACAGTAATGAAACCCCAACAGTTCTATCAAAAGGTTTCCTTTGAACCGACTCCTGATAGTTCAACAAGTTACTAATAGACATGGTAAATATGAAATGCACTGTTCTTTCATCTACTCGGTGACATGAAGGAGATGTTTCCAAATTTATCATCAAAGAGAAAGTAATGACTACCTGGAAGTGACTGGGAAAGGAACATTCACTATGGGATTCCGACAATGTTATAACAGGACCCCAAATTATTTCACAATTATCACTCCTCAGTTGCATTGTAGTGTTGGGCCATTCTCTTGTCAGCCCTGTTTATTGTAAGGTGTGTTGATTGTTAAAAAGGGTTATATCTTCATCAATGCAAGGAGAGTGTATGGATCTGCTTTGTAATATTTCTGCACTTGTGTCTAAGATATACCAGGTGTCCCCCGCTTTTCGAACGTTCGCTTTACGAAACCTCACTGTTACAAAAGACCTACATTAGTACCCTGTTTTGGCTTTCAGAAGGTGTTTTCACTGTTATGAAAAAAAGCAGCGCGCGAAAAAAAATCAGCGTGCAATGAAAGGCAGCGTGCCCCGGGCAGCCGGTCTTCCCCAGATTCGGAACTGCATTCTCGCCGGCATTGCTTAAACACGTGCCTGTGAGCAGTCGTTTGCAAGATGAGTTCTATGGTATCGGAAAAGCCTAAAAGAGCTTGAAAGTGTGTTACACTTAGTGTAAAACTAGACATAATTAAGCGTTTCGATCATGGTGAACGAAGTAAGGACAAAATGAGTTTGGCTTGTGGAAGCTGACAAAGATGATGTTGAAGAGGTTTTGGCATCCCATTACCAAGATCTGATAGATGAAGAGCTGATGCAATTGGGAGAAAAAAGGATAACAATCGAAACCGAATGAGTAATGATAAAGTACGACTTTAATTTTGAAAGGGTACGTTGGTTTAGGGGATATTTGCAGGATGGTTTGAGTCTTTACAAAGAACTGTGTGATAGAAAAATGCATGAGGCTCAGCAGTCAAGCAAGCCTTCCACATCAGCCACAGCAGACGACGAACCTCGACCTTCGACATCGAGGCGGGCAGAGATAGAAGATAACCTGCCTACTCTAATGGAAACAGGCGAGGAGATGACACCCCAGTGTCCCACCACCCCAACCCCCAGGTCACGGACAGATACCGATTCGCGGAGAATGCAACGGTAGCCAGCAGGCACACAGCACATCTTTAAGAAAAAAGCCGAAATAAACATGCCAATTAATTAGGTGCCCCCGACACGTAATTGTCAGCCCAGATCAGAGGTGACGCAATCAGAAATCGGCACTGATCTGGGCTGACAATTACGGGCGGCACCTAATCAATTGGCATGTTTGTTTCGGCTTTTTTCTTAAAGATGTGCTGTGTACCTCCGGGCTACTGCTGGACCCCTGCATGCTTCGCGGCAATGTATCGCTCAGGGGCCCAGAGGGTGGGGGCCACTGCACCACCCAAACTCCGACTCAGCCTAACACACCATCATCAGTGTGCTTGGCGCTGTCTTCCCGATTCCAGTAAGTGATACACTGTACATACATTATTTCTACTTTATATCGGCTGTGTATTTTTACGTGTTATTTGGTATGATTTGGCAGCTTCATAGTTTAAAGGTTACTGGAGAGAGTGTTCTCGCCATGTTTTTGCCAACAGCGCTTGCGTGAGATTTTCTGCCGACGGCGCTTGTGTGAGATTTTCGCTATGGAGAATAGTGCAGTAATGATTGTGGAAAAGTATTTCTACTTTATATAGGCTGTGTATTTATCATATCATTCCTGCTTTTACTATAAGTTACTGTTATTTTAGGTTTTATGTGTTATTTGGCATGATTTGGTAGGTTATTTTTGGTCTGCGAACGCTCACAAAATTTTCCCATATAAATAATGGTAATTGCTTCTTCCACTTTACGACATTTCGGCTTACGAACCGTTTCATAGGAACGCTGTACCTTCGGATGGCGGGGGAAACCTGTATGTGCACCTGTACTGTATTTTAGTGTTGTATGTAACTGCATAGATATACATCCAGTGGCCACCTTGTTATGTACACCTACTCATTCATGCAAATATCTAATCAGCTAACCATGTGGTAGCACCACAATGCATAAAAGCATGTAGCTATGTTCAGGAGTGTTTAGTTGGTGCTCAGACCAAACATCAGAATGCGGAGGAAATGTGATCTAAATAACTTTGACTGTGGATTATTTATTGATGCCGGAGGGGTGATTTAAGTATCTCAGAAACTGCTGATGTGCTGGGATTTTCCTGCAGAACAGTTTCTAGAGTTTAGAGAAACGGGCACAAAACAAAAAAAAATCAAACATCCTGTGAGCGAGAATGTCTTGTTAATGAGAGAGGTCACAGGATAATGGCCAGCCTGGGTGAAGATGACAGGAAGTCAACCGAAGCACAGGAAAATCTGCAGATGCTGGAAATACAAAGCAACACACACAAAATACTGGAGGAACTCAGCAGGCCAAGCAGCATTTATGGAAAAGACTGAGCAGCTGACCTTTCAGGCCGAGGCTCTTCTTCAGGCACAGTAACTCAAATAACCACACGTTACAACAGTGGTGTGCAGAAGAGCACCTCAGAATGCACAACATGTCGAACCTTGAAGTGGATGGGCTACAAAAGCAGAAGATCACGAACATACATTCAGTGGCTACTTTATTAGGTGCAGAATAATCCTAGTAAAGTGGCCGGTGAATGTATGTGTGTTTGGTGTATTACAGATTTGACTCATAAAGAAGGCATCACAGAGGTCTCAACTCCAGTGACCTGTGTTCAATTGCGATCGCAGGTGCTGTCTGTGTTGGATTTGTAAGTTCTCTTTGGGACTACATAGGTTTTGTTCAAATGTGCTTATTTCTTCTCACACACCAAAGCACACAGGTTGGGAGGTTAGTTGGCCACTGTAAATTGCCCCTCTGTAGGTGGATGGTACAAATGATGGAGAATAAATTATAGGACAAAATTAGTGGAGATATAGAATTACTCTGTGAGCTAGCATAGATGTAATGGGCCAAATGGACTCACATGGCTTCAATTTTTGGTTATAATTGATAAAACTCAAACAAAAGATCTCACCCAGAATCCTAATCACTGATAAAACTCTTCTAGCAATACATTTTCCCCCTGCAGAATTACATTTTAACATATTTAAAAAATTCTGTATGTGTCTTTCCAAACATTCGTAAAGACTCCGGTTGAATCTCAATGATTGTGGGATGTGTAGGTTAGTGGTATGATACTGGTGAGCTGATGGACAGAAGTACATCTCATTGTTCATCAGCTTGGCCTGTTATGGTTACTATTTCCAGTTTCCTTCAGATTAGAGACTGATCTGATGTATTACTTGAATGAAGTCATGATATTCACTCAAAGTGTGTAATTTTAAAGAACATGAGCAAACACTGAATGAACAACTGGAACTGATTCAAAAATATAAGAAGTAAATCAATCTCTAGGTATGTAATGTCGAGATATGTTGTATTCATAGTGAAGATATATGTTTTGCATGTGTATCTGCCAACATTATTTAGTTTGATCAGAAGGACCTAATAACACTGGAGACAGACACAGCGATGAACAAAACAGCATTCAGGAAGGTTAATAGGAACTGAAAAGCTGAAGATGGTGCAAGTCATAGAGCCATACAGCACAGAAACCAAGTCCTTTGGGTCAACTGGTCCATGTTATTCAAGGTGCTCATGCAAGCTAGTCCCATTTACTGCGTTTGGTCCATAAGCTTCAAAACCTCCCCTGTCCATGTTGCTGTCCAAGTGTCTTTCAAACTTGTTATTGTACTCAGTTCAACTATTTCCTCTGGTAGCTAATTCCATATGCACACCACCCTCTTATGAAAATAAAATTGTCTCTCGAGTTCTTTCCCTGTCACTTTAAGTCCATGCCTTCTAGTTTTAATTCCCCAAGCCTGGTACAAAGTCTGAGTACCTTCACCCTATCGATGCCCCTTCGTAACATCAGTAGCCAGTCTCCTCTGCTGGAAGGAAGAATGTCTTTGCCTGACAGGCTATCTCTATAACGCAATCCCTTTAGTCCTGGAAATATCTTTGTAAATTTTTGCAGCAGCCTTTACTAACATCTTTTCAATAGCAGGCAACTAAAACTGAACACTATACTGCTAGTGCAGCTTCACCAGTGTCTTGTACAATTGCAACATCAATAAATACTGACTGATGAAGGCCAGCATGCCAGAAATCACCTTCAGCGCCCTGTCCACCTGTGACTCTACTTTGAGGGAATGGTCTGCTTTGACAACACACCCCAGGGCCCCACCATTCACTGTGAAAGTCCTATCCTGATTTGACTTTCCAAAATGCGACACTTCTCATTTATCTGAATGAAATACTAGTTGTCATTCTTTGACCCACTTACCCCGAGGATCAAGATCCCACTATATATACACTGTTTACACCGCCATCTATCTTAGTGTCACCTACATACTGCTAACCACGTCTGAAATAAAAACACAAATCACTTGAAATATTGTACTTCATAGGATGGGCAGCTCCTGTGGCGAGAAAAACAGAATCAACATGTCAGATCATTGATCAGAAGTGTTATGGTTTCAGTTCATGGCCATTCTCCTGTCCCGTGATTTGGCCCATGCTTTCCATGTGCTCCGCTTAACCTTGTAACTCCAGCTTGGAGTTATGTCAGAGGATCCAAACTAAACGTGCACACTCCACACAGACAGCACCTGTAAGATTAACAGTACAAGAGTCCGGGTGCATTCTCCAGATAGCCTGTCTTCTAGGATCTCTTTACAGGTCAGTCAGATGGCTTCTTTCTTTACAAAATCAAATGTTGACACTTTCCTGCTTCCTGGTGTTTGCAATTAGTGCTTTGATCTTGGTGGTGAGTGTTTCCAGGGCACTGATGTTTAACTAATTGCCTTTAATTACACTGTGATTGAGTTGGATCTGAAGTGAATTGAAATGCAAGTCTTCTGGGCCAGCATCCGTCAGAGGATCAAGTAGTTTATCACCAGTTACATCTTTGGCCAGGTCTTGATTAATATCGTGTACTCTAATTGGAACATTCAGTGCACATTCACAGTCCCAGCAGTTGGGAATTATCAGCATTAAACATTTGTGGAGGAACTAAACATAAAAAGGGAAATGTCTGAAACTCTGTAAGGACTGGACTGCTTTTTTTTTGGTGTGTATTTTCCCTTTTCCCTCCATATGTAGAGTGTGGGTTCCTTGCCCTTGAAACCCCCTGGTTTCCTTGGTTGCATGTTCCAGGGAATACTCACTCCAGTGTGACCAAACTCATGAGACTAAGCTGGCTCTCTCACCCCAAACCCCTGTTTCTGTGGATGCTGTGTAATTTGCTACCCTGTTACAACTCAGTGCCAAGGAATTACAGACAGCACACTGCATACAATTAAAGGAATTATATTTATGAATCTTAACTTAAGGGTTAAAGAAAAGAAAAAAAAAACAAAAAGGGCCCATTATAATTAAACAGTGGAATGTGCACAACGTGGAGCTCAGCTCTTCCCAGTATTCATATTCACCAATCCTCAGTTGATCTCAGCACCTGGCTCCATCGGATCACGGTCCCCCACCTGGTTGAATCATACGACCGGTTCTCTCCAGCGGTTCTCTCTCTTCATTTCCCGCTAAACAAAGGACCCAGCTCACATTCCGAAAGCACCTGTTATCTCTATCCATAACCCAAGCACTGCTTCTACAGAACGACCATTATGTTAGCAGTGAAACCTTTCTCAGGGTGCTACACCCTTCATACCCAAGAGTTGCTGCTACTCCCTGACATAGTATAGAGATAATAAGTTGAGAAATGTGCCATATAGAGTAGCTGTTGCTTCACATCTCAGCACGGACTATCTGCCTTTAGCAACTGTTATGCGGCCTGTCACCTAACCAATGCTTGTCCTGTCCATCCACTTGAGCCTTGGTTTTCCAAAAGACGAAGGAGGAAACTTTCTGTCTCTCAAGCCAGCTCCACCATTCAATAAGATGGAGATATTAAATCTCCACCCGACATTCCTGCCTGCTGCTCCTTTTGAAACTAAGTTATGTCCTTCTCAGCCCTGAAAAAATTAAGCTCTCTGGGTTAAACCATATCCAAAACTTTACATTAAACTGGTGAGGCAGCAGCTGGAGTATTGTGAACATTTCTTGTCGGCACACTAAAGGAAGGATGTAGTCATGCTGGGGAAAGTGGAGTGCAGATTCATCAGGATCTTTCCTGGACTTTAGGTATTGAGAGAGAATGGATAGGCTGGGTTTACTTTCCTTGGAGTGAGGAGGCTGTGGGGTGACCTGGTAGAAGTATGTAAGATTATGAGACATGGACAGGATAGATCATTTCCCCAGTATAAACACAAGGACTTAAAGTTAAGGTAGGAGCAAGAAGTTTTGAAGGAGATCTGAAGGGAAAGATTATTACACAGAAAGTTGTTGATATCTGAACTTGTTGCCAGAGGAGTTGGCAGAACAGGATATAATTACGGTGTTAGGCAGGCAGGGCATAGATGGGTATGGTCCTGATCGAGGCAAATGAGATTAATATTGACGGGCGAGAAGGTTGGTATTGATGCCATAGGCCAGAGGTTCCATTTCTGTGCAGTATGGTTCAATGACACTGTGGCTATGTATGAAGAAATATCTCCTCTTGTCCACAATCGTTGACCTCTTACTCTGACACTTTCTATCTGGTCAGAAACACAAAAAATCTGCAGATGCTGGAAACCCAAGCAACACACACACAAAATGCTGGAGGAACTCAGCGGGCTGGGCAGCATCTATGGAAAATAATTGAGTCAACATTTCAGGCCGAGACCCTTTGGCAGGACTTTCTATCTGGTTCACAGGTTTCACTGTCAGAGGAAACAGAGCCCTGACAATCACCCTGGCCAACCATCTCAATACTCTGTTTTCATTGCTCCCCATTCATGAAAGTCAGTTGACAACAGCCTCAACCTATTCAATTTCTCCTCAGCCTAGGGATCAACCTAGTGAAAGTTCGCCGCACTGCCTCCAGGATCAGGATCTGCCTTCTGACGTGCGGAGAGCACTTTTATGATAACACATCATGGCGTTTGGAAAGCGTCTGTGGAAAACATGGGGGAGGAAACAAAAATTCACCATCTGTGATGGGAAATAGACTATCCACATTTCAAGTTTGAGATCCTCAATCTAGACTGAAAAAGTAGAGGGGAGAATATCATTTGTGAAATATATGATTTGGTTTTGCAGATCAGATAATTACTTTAAGTAAATTTCCCTCTGCCATTTCACATCTCAGTATTGCCGCCAACCTGTGTTGAACCTCTGGAAGACCAAGTGACTGGAAGCCTAATGCAACCATGGCCAACATTAATAAGAAGCACAAAGGTTCACAATTCCAGTGTTAAACTGAAGATGAAGCAGATTGGGCAAACCAACTGGCCAGCAAGTGTGAGGTGAAAGCCATAACTCTGCTGCAACCTAATTCTGCCTCAGCTGAGGGCCAGTTAACATGCACAAGGCTGATAAGTATCCGGACTCTAGCAAACTGCAGGGAGTGAGTACGCTTCTATTAGATAATTGTAGGAGAGAGTTTGTTCCTGTTATCAAATCACAGCTCATCAGTCATTTCTTAATGAATAATCACAGGAATGACCCAACTTCTATCAGGAATATCACACAGCAATCTTACACTCCTTTTAAATAATTTGACCATAAGTTTATAAGATATAGCAGCAGAATTCGGCCATTTGGCCCATTGAGTCTGCTCTGCCATTTCATCATGGCTGATCCAATTCTCTCTCAGACACCATGTCATGCCTGCTCCAGTATCCATTCATGGCCTGACTAATCAAGACTCCATCAACCTCTGCCTTAAATATACCCAATGACCTGGCCTCCGCAGTCACATGTGGCAACGTATTCCACAGATTCACCAGTCACTGGTGAAAGAAATTCCTCCTCATCTCCTAGGGATTCCTGCACAAGGACTCCCAAGTCCATTTGCACCTCAGATTTTTGGATATCCTCTCAATTTAGAAAATAATCTATACTTTTATTTCTTCTACCAAAGTGCATGGCCATACACTTCCCAGCACTGTATTCCATTTGCCATTCTTTACCATTCTCTTAATCTGTCTAAATCCTTCTGTAGCTTCTCTGCTTCCTCAATACTACTTACCCCTCTACCTATCTTTGTATCATCCACAAATGTGGCCATAAAGCCATCAATTCCATCATCCAAATCATTGATATGTAATGTAATAAGAAGCAGTCCCAGCACAGACCCCTGTGGAACACGGTTGTCACCAGCAGCCAAAAAGAAAAGTCTCCATTTATTTCCTCTCTTTTTCTTCTTCCAATCAGCCAATACCCTATCCACGCTAGTATTTTTCCTGTAATACTATAGGCTCTTAACTTGTTTAGCAGCCTTATGTGTGGCACTTTGTCAAAAACTTTCTGAAAAACCAAGTAAACAACTTTCAGCCATTCTCCTTTGTCTATCCTGCTTGTTGTCTCTTCAAAGAATTTCAACAGATTTGTCAGGCAAGATTTTCCCTTAAGGAAACCATGCTGACTTTGGCCAATTTTATCATGTGCCTCCAAGTCCCCCAAAACCTCATCCTTAACAATTGACTCCAATATCTTCCCAACCACTGAGGTCAGACTAACTGCCCTATAGTTTCCTTTCTTCTGTCTCTCTCGCTTCTTAGAGAATGGAGTGACATTTGAAATTTCCTAGTTTTCCAGAACCATGCTAGAATCTATTGATTCTTAAGAACTCATTGCTAATGCCTCCATGTCTTTCAAAATCCTGGCGTGCACATCATCTGGTCTAGATGACTTATCTACCTTCGGAAGGTTCAGTTTCCCAAGTACCTTCTCCCTAGTAATGGCAACTTCTTCTGCTTCTCCCCCAACACTCTCAAACTTCTGACATACTGCTAGTGTTTTCCACAGTGAAAATTGATGCAAAATACTTAATTAGTTTGTCCACTATTTCCTTGCTCCCATTACTACCTCTCCAGCATCATTTTCCAACAGTCCGATAGTTACTCTTGCCTCTCTTATATACTTCATATATCTGAAGAAACTTTTAGTATCCTCTTTAATATTATTGGCTGGCTTACCTTTGTATTCCAACTTTTCCTTCTTTATGACCTCTTTTAGTTGCCCTCTGTTGTTTTTTAAAGGCTTCCAAATCCTAACATCCTACTAATTTTTGCTTGTCTTTGGCTTTTTTGTTGGTTTTGACTTCTTTTGTCTGCCACGTTTTGCATCATCCTGCCTTTAGCAAACATCTTCTTTAGGATGTATCTATCCTGTGCCTTCTGAATTGCTCCCAGAAACTCCAACTATTGCTGCTTTGTGGTCAGCCCTGCTCGATTTCCCTTCCAATCAATTTTGACTAGCTCCTCTCTTATGTCTCTAATTCCCTTTACTCCACCGTAATACTGATACACCTGATTTTAGCTTCTTCTCAAGTTGCAAGGGGAATTCTATCATATTATGATCATTGAATCCTAAGGATTCCTTTACCTTAAGCTCTCTAATCAATCCCAGTTCATTGCAGAACACTCAATTCAGATTAGCTGGTACATTAGTGAGCTCGACCTCAAGCTGCTCTAAAAAGCCATCTCATAGGCATTCTAGAAAATCCCCCTCTTGGGATCCAGCATCAAACTAATTTTCCCAATCTACCTGCATATTGAAATCCCCCATGACTATTATAACATTGCCCTTTTGACATGCATTTTCTATCTCCAATTTTGATTTGTAGCCCACATCTTTGCTATTGTTTGGAGGTCTGTATATAACTCCCAGCATAGTCTTTTTCCTCTTGCAGTTTCTTAGCTCTACCCACAAAGATTCTACATCTTTCAATCCTGTGTCACCTTTTTCTAATGATTTGATTTCATTTTTAATCAACAGAGCCGCCCCACTCCCTCTGCCTACCTGGCTGTCCTTTCAATACAATATGTATCCTTGGACATTGAGCTCACAGCTATAATTTTCTTTCAGCCACAATTCAGTGATGCCCACACCATACCTGCCAATCTGTAACTGTGCTACAAGTTCACCTACCTTATTCCGTACACTGCATGCATTCAAATATAACACCTTCAGTCCTGGATATATCCCCCTTTTTGATTTTGTCCTACTTTTGCTTTGCAACTCATCCCATTGACTGCAGTTTTGCCCTATCAACAGCCTCTCCTTGCTAACAGTCTCACTACTGTCTGCCTCTGTTTGTAAACCAAATACTCCATGCTCAGCTCTATCACTCCGGTTCCCATGCCCCTGCCAAATGAGTTTCGATCCTCCCCAAAAGCACTGGTAAACCTGCCCACAAAGGATATTGGTCACCTCCCCTTTTGTACAGGTCGTGCCTTCCCCAGAAGAGATCCCAATGATCCAGAAATCCAAACCCATACGCTCTGCATCAGTTCCTCCGCCACGCATTCATCTGCTAAATCATCCTATTCTTACCCTCATTCGTGCCTGGTACAGGCAGCAATCCAGAGATTACTACCCTTTAAACTTTAAGCCTAGTTCAGCTTTAAACCTGGCTCCCTTAGACCTCTCTTCAGGACTTCCTCACCTTTCCTACCCATGTCACTAATGCCAATATGTCCTTAGACGTCTGGCTGCTCAACCTCCCGCTTTAGAATGCCATGGATTTGATCCAGGACATCCCTGACCCTGGCACATGGGATAGATTATGTGCCTCTATTGGGTCCACATCATCTCACCTCTATTTTCTAACTCTGGAATCCCCTGTCACTTCTCCAGTCCTCTTCACCTTTCTTCTCTTCTGAGCCACAGCGTGAGACTCAATGCTGGAGACCCTCAATGCTGCTCCTGGTGGGTTGTCCCCCTCAATAGCATCCAAAGTGGTATACTTATTATTGAGGGGAACGGTTACAGGAGTGCTCTGTATGGGCTGCCCATTTCCCTTGCTTCTCCTGATAGTCACCCAGTTACTTACCTTCTGCAACCTAAGGGTGACCATCTTCCTGTAGCTCCTTTCTATCACCTTCTGATTCTCCCATATGAGCCAAAGATCATCCAGCTTTATCTCCAGTCCCTTAACACATTATCTGAAGAGCTGTATCTTTAGGTCATTAACAGACTCCTACTGAATAATACATCAAATCCAGAGTTCCAGAGGAATTTTGGGAGATGTTATCGTGAGGTATGATTGGATCAAATACAGAACATGCATTTAAGGGAAAACTGTGTGAATGCAAGCAAGGGAAGGCAATGTAAAAGCTGACGAGCTTGGCTGGCAGCATGCTTGTGTCAGGCATGCATAGTCTGAGCTCAATGGAGCGAATGGCTCGCTTCTATGCTGTAATTTCCAAGTACTCTGGTAAAGTGCTAATTCTGCACATGCACAGGTCAGACCACCTGCTCCTGGGATAAAAAAAAAATGCCCTGTCTAAATGCAGGAGCAACAAGAACGATTTCACAGCCAGTTTGTAGAATTAACTGAGCCTGCAACAGGGGTTCTTGTTGAACAGATGATGGCTTAATAGCTTTCTCTTCTGCTTTATTTCCACCCCAAAAAATGTTACTGTAGGGATTGGATTAAATGCTTTGGCCCCGCTGCATTCACACTGCAGCTTCCAACTCCTAATAATGGCTGTCATTTGGGAGTCAGAACCCATGCTGGTTCAGGCAGTGGAGATTTGAGAACATCTAAATTCATACTTAGAACTACATATAGAACCGTGGTTCAGAAAGGGCAAAGCTTGGAGAACAGGGACTTAAAATAAGCAGCTGTTTTTGTCTGCTTTTCCATCCCCTCATTATAAACCTGACAATGTAGGACATTAAATGCTGCTCCTGGTCTGAAGTAAATTCCAAGATCTCAGGAGAGAATATAAAGCACTAGCAGGTGACAGCACTTTCACTGAGGTGCTCAGCTTCTGAAAAGTTAGAGACACAAGGGACTACAGGTGCTGGAAATGGAGCAACAAACTATCTGCTGGAGGAAGCCACTGGGTCGAGCAGCATCTGTGGGTGGAAAGGAAGTGTCAGAGTCTTGGGTCTTGATGCAGTGTTTCAAACATAAATGTCAATCATTCCTTTTCTGCCACAGATACTGCTCAACCCACTGAGTTCTTGCAGCGAGTTGTTTGTTGCAACTTACTACAACATTTCTGCGATAAAAAATGATTCATTAGGAGAAACCAGGAAAGGTACTTAGAACAGAGAGGTTAAGGGGCAGTTTAATTGAGTTTCACACATCAAAGTTGCTGGTGAACGCAGCAGGCCAGGCAGCATCTCTAGGAAGAGGTACAGTCGATGTTTCGGGCCGAGACCCTTCGTCAGGACTAACTAAAGGAAGAGTGAGTAAGAGATTTGAAATTTGGAGGGGGGGGAGATCCAAAATGATAGGAGAAGACAGGAGGAGGAGGGATGGAGCCAAGAGCTGGACAGGTGATAGGCAAAAGGGATACGAGAGGATCATGGGACAGGAGGTCCGGGAAGAAAGACGGGGGGAGGGGAACCCAAAGGATGGGCAAGGGGTATATTCAGAGGGACAGAGGAAGAAAAAGGAGAGTGAGAGAAAGAATGTGTGTATAAAAATAAATAACGGATGGGGTACGAGGGGGAGGTGGGGTATTAGCGGAAGTTAGAGAAGTCGATGTTCATGCCATCAGGTTGTCCAGCTCTTGGCTCCACTCCTCCCCCTCCTGTCTTCTCCTATCATTTTGGATCTCCCCCTCCCCCTCCCACTTTCAAATCTCTTACTCACTCTTCCTTCAGTTAGTCCTGACGAAGGGTCTCGGCCTGAAACGTCGACTGTACCTCTTCCTAGAGATGCTTCCTGGCCTGCTGCGTTCACCAGCAACTTTGATGTGTGTTGCTTGAATTTCCAGCATCTGCAGAATTCCTGTTGTTTGCGTTTAATTGAGTTGTTTATTTCCACACTTCCCCCCCCCCACCCCCCAGTACATAGTATGTTCCTGCATCAACTGAGGAAGAGCAGATCTTGCCAGGCTCTGAAAGAGAGCTACAGGAGTCTCTTGAAGAAAAGGCAGTTGAAAGGTTTCCCAATATGTTGTATGATTCTATTCAATTCAAAGCCTCTCCAACTGAAGTAAAATATAGCAGCAATCTAATGTTCTTCATATATCAGGATGTGCTGAGAACATTTTGTAATGGATGTAGTTGAAATTTATGTACACAATTCATGCAAAATAATGGTTAAGGTGCTAGTGATTGTCTGGTGTTGGGGTAAGCCATTGCTCACACTGCCACACTTGGTCCATTTTCCACGGCTTAATGCTGAAACAACAAAAATCTTCCATAGCACGTGTCATGACCTATCCCAAAGCCATTGAAATATAGCTTTTATTGTAATATCAGGAACATTTCATAAATAGGAAAGAGCAATGATCATTTAGTATTCTTTCTCTTGACATTGCTACAGAACATCAGAGGTTATAGTTAGTGAGGGAGGTGGGAGTAGGAACTTCTCTGCTCCTCTAACTCAATGCCAAGACATTCTACATCCACCTGAGAGACCAGGCAGGAGTTCCGGTTAACATCTCGTCTGAAAGAGCACATTTCCAACAGTGCAGCTCTCATTCAGTACTGGAGCTGTGCCACAGAATAATTTTATTTACTGTTTCCACTATAGCAATTTTGTAACCATTTGAATCTTTTGTGAGTTGTGCTTAGATGACTTCAGCCTAGTCTGTGGTACATAAGCTAAATATGCCACCATTAGCTCTGATGGAGATGATTCAGGGCAAATAAAAAGCCTCATGTTCTGAACGGAAGCATAATTCGGTACAGAAGTGAATGGATTTGCAATCCACTCTGCCTTCATAATCTTTGGGCATATGATTAGTATTTCTGTTTCATTGGACTTATTGATTAGCTGAAGAGAAATTGATTAATATTTTACCACATGTGATGTGCAAATATTGTCTCCACACTAGTGTTCACATAATCCATCTCCAAGAACTCTTGTAGGCAGAATAGGAAATGCACTGTACCTGACCAGGGAAATATCCACAGTTTCCATTAATCCAGATGAAACAAAAACAGTTTAGTCAGTAGACCTGCTGTGGAAGAGCATTAGCCGTTAACCTAGATTCGTTGGGATGATGTGGGTAAATTCACTGCAAGAAATTAAGATAAAGCATGATGAAGTTTGAGAAAATTTGAAGAGGCAAACAATAAAAGACTTAGAAGAAAGGTCCTCTATCTGAATTTTATGCAGATGTACTTAATATACAATAATAGAGGAGATGGCTTATAAGGTTGCAAATATGCTGAGCTGTGATGCTTATCTGAAAAGCAGTATATGTATTTCAGTCTTAAAAGGCCGATGGCAAACTAGAAAACCTAACAACGAGAAGGAACCTGTCGCTACCGCCTGTCTTCCCTGTGTTTCCACAGTTTCTGCAGGATTGCCAGGATCCTGAAGAAGTACCAAATTAATACCATCCACAAACCGATAAGAATGCTGAAATCACAGACCCGGCAGGTCAAAGGTGACCTGTGGCTCAGGTTGGCTGGAGTTTACAGAATTCTCTGTGAATGCAGAGTAGCCAGACAGGATGTACAGTGGAAGCCTGCGTCAAGGAGCACAGGAGGTGTATCTGTTTGGGTTAATGCTCCCTGATGCTGCCAATGGGATCTAGCTCAGATGTGCATCTTGGTCCTCATGGAATGGTGGGGCGAAGGGCCTGTTACCATGCTCTGTGAATATATAATAGTAGGAACTGCTGCGTTTCCAATATAATAGTACAGGTTTCCCCCACCGTCCGAAGGTAGAGTGTTCCTATGAAACGGTTTGTAAGCCGGAATGTCGTAAAGCAAAGAAGCAGTTACCATTTATTTATATGGGAAAATTTTGTGAGCGTTCGTAGGCCCAAAGATAACCTACCAAATCATGCCAAATAACACATAAAACCTAAAGTAACAGTAACATATAGTAAAAGCAGGAACGATATGATAAATACACAGCCTATATAAAGTAGAAATACTTTTCCACAATTATTTAGCGAAACTCTCAGGCAAGCGCTCTCGGCAGAAACACGGCGCAAGCGCTCTCGACAGAAAATCTCATGCAAGCGCTGTTGGCAAAAACACGCTTTCCAGTAACCTTTCAGCTATGAAGCTGCCAAATCATACCAAATAACACGTAAAAATACACAGCCTATATAAAGTTGAAATAATGTATGTACAGTGTAGTATCACTTACGGGAATCGGGAAGACAGTGCAGAGAACGCTGATGATGGTGTGTTAGGCTGAGTCGTCGGAGGTTGGGGTAGTGCAGTGGCCCCCACCCTCCGGGCAATGAACCGATACCGATCCGCGAAGCATGCAGGGGTACAGTGGTAGCTGGGAGGCACACAGCACATCTTTAAGAAAAAAGCCGAAATAAACATGCTAATTAATTACGTGCTGGGGCCACCTAATTAATTAGCATGTTTATTTCGGCTTTTTTCTTAAAGATGTGCTGTGTGCCTCCTGGCTACCGTTGCATTCTCCACGAGTCGGTATCTGTCCGTGGCCTGAGAGTTGGGGTGATGGGACACTGGGGTGTCATCTCATCATTGTCTGTTTCCATTAGGGCAGGCAGGTCATCTTCTCCTATGACTTGCCCGCCTTGATGTCGAAGGTTGAGGTTTGTTGTCTGCTGTGGCTGATGTGGAAGGCTTGAGAAACAACAGTATGCTTGACTGCTGAGCCTCGCGCATTTTTCTATCATACAGTTCTTTGTAAGCACTCAAACCATCCTGCAAATATGCCCTAAACAGACGTACCCTTTCAAAATTAAAGTCGTACTTTATCATTGCAGCCAAAATCTCACGCAGTTGCTTCACTTTCAGTTCCTGGACAACTTCACTTTCGGTCCGTTCGCTACTGCATTCGGTTTTGATTGTTATCCTTTCCTCTTCCAATTGCATCAGCTCGTCATCTATCAGTCCTTGGTCATGGGATGCCAAAACCTCTTCAATGTCATCTTTGTCAATTTCCACAAGCCAAACTCACTTCGTTCACCACAATCAAAACACTTAATTATGTCTAGTTTTATGCTAAGTGTAACACCTTTACGAGCTCTTTCAGGCTTTTCCAATACCTTAGAACTCATTTTGCAAACGGTTGCCTCCAGGCATGTGTTTAAGCAATGCCGGCAAGAATGCAGTACCGAATCTGGGGGAGGAGCAGCTGCTAGGGTCACGCACTGCTTTTTAACCTGCACTGCCTTTCTTTTCGCGCGCTGCCTTTTTTCATACAGTGAAAACACCTTCTGTTAGCGAAAACAGGGAACTAATGTAGGTCTTTCGTAACAGTGAGGTTTCGTAAAGCGAACGTTCGAAAAGCGGGGGACACCTGAATATTTAATAGTATATATAATAGTATGAACTGCTGCATTTCCAATATAATAGTATATATAATAGTATGAATTTCCACTATCTTTTACTGGAGGGGCAGGTAGTTTTAAGGAAACAGGTAGGCTGGAGTAGGACTGAGACAGATTAGGAGGATGGACAAGAAAGTGGCAAATGAAATACAATGTTGGAAAATGCATGGTCAGGCACTTTCGTAGTAGAAATGAATGTGCAGACTATTTTCTAAACAGGGAGAAAATCCAAAAATCTGAGATGCAAAGGGACTTGGGAGTTCTTGTGCAAAACTACCTAAAGGTTAACTTACAGGTAGAGTTGGTGGTGAGGAAGGCAAATGTAATGTTAGCATTCATTTCAAGAGGTCTAGAATACAGGAGCAGGGATGTAATGCTGAGGCTTTATAAGGCACTGGTGAGGCCTCAACTTCAGTATTGTGAACAAATTTGGGCTTCTCATCTAAGAAAAGATGTGCTGGCATTGAAGACGGTTCAGGGGAGGTTCCCAAGGATGATTCTGGGAATGAAAAGGGTTATCATATAAGGAACGTTTGATAGCTCTGGGTCTGTACTCACTGGAATTTAGAAGGATGAGGGAGGATCTCATTGAAATCTTTTGAATGTTGAAAGGCCTAGACAGAGTAGATGTGGAAAGGATGCTTCCCATGGTGGGGAGTCTAGGACAAGAGGGCACAGCCTCACGTTAGAGAGGCGATCATTTGAAACAGAGATGCAGAGAAACTTCTTTAGCCAGAGGGTGGTGAATTTGTGGAATTTATTACCGCAGGCAGCTGTGGAAGCCAGGTCGTTGGGTGTACTTAAGGCAGTGTTTGACAGGTTTTTGATTGGACATGGCATCAAAGGTTACGGGGAGAAGGCTGGGGAGTGGGGCTGAGGAGGGAAATAAAGGATCAGCCATGATTGAATGCCAGAGCAGACTCGATGGGCTAAATGGCCCAATTCAGCTCCTATGTCTTATGGTTTTATGATCTTTTATTTTGAACTATGAAATTAAACTCCCCTCTCCCTCTCTCTTCTCAATCCCATGCATTTGTTCACCTATTAAACTTCTATTGAACTTGGTTTTGAAAATTACTGTTTCGATTATCCGCTCATGCAGCAAATTGCTCTGGTTATGACAAATTGCCAACTGGAATATTGGTTGCGATGGATTTCCCTATCTGGTTTCATTCCAGTCCTTCACCTGTGTAACTTCAAATTCAGCCTGGAGCCACCGATTACATCCCAGAGCCACATGGATTCTGAACCACATCTGCAGGTATGTTGAGAATGCAATCGTGGAGATGGGAATGTTCAGTTTACATAGAACAATTGTTACATTACAAGAGACCACAATATGTAGCTTAACCATTTAGACCAGTTTACTATGCAGGAGTGTCAAATGCATTACCTGTACTTTAATCTACCCAGTTACCTAAATAATCTATTATTTTTTTTTCTGTAAGCAAACTGACTTCTATGCTTCCTTATATTACATTACCTCAAAAGCAATTTGACAAATAGCACACTCATTTCCTTTTCAACTGTGTGTCTGCCTTAATCCCACACTTCTAACTCTCCTCTCTCTCATGAATATTACCTCACATTTAATTTCATCCAAGGCCTGTGTCACCAACAGCAGGTTTTCATTCCAATCAGTACTATTTTCTCCAAACTGAGGTATCTAGGCTTCACACCCTTGTCTCCAAAAATGGCCAGACTTCAATAATTCACGTACTCTTGGTTTCAGTTTGTATCCTTCCCAATCATTAGATCCCACTTCTGCTGGGTGTGTATTCAACTCTGCTGAAGGCAGGAAAGAAAATCCCTCCCTCCACAATGCAACATACTCAAACTATAATCTAGTTTTTCCTTCACCCTTCACCCACAACATGTGCTGTTGTTCATTTTCTCCTTTAATGGAGATCATTTGGAACATTTCTGAGTTGTGAGGACGGCTGGAGATAAACGCCATCGGTGAAATCTTAAAGAACCTAACTAATATACAAAACATTGCTGAATCTCCAGAAAGTGTTGAAAAATGTTGCTTCAGAAAGGAAAGTACTTAGAAGATAAATGAACTGTTTTCAAAAGGAGGTCAGAATTTTATTTTACAGCTTCTAATAAATAAAAAGCCCAACAAGCCACATAATGGATGTATACAGAGTACTATGTACATTTTTGCATGCTTTTACACATCCCATTCTCCTGTATGAATCGACTATTCAACAACTCAGCCTGGACCCAGTTCAGAACTGCACTCAGCAGGGAAAGGGCAAGTTACGATTTCCTTAGCCACGGTACCGAGCAACTTGATCTCGTTCACTACACTAGATGACTGTTGTGAACTTGATAGGATGTAGAAAATGAAGACAGGAGCTGTGCACATGGAAGAATCAGGAAAGAATTTTGATCCAGCACTGTGGCACAGCTAATAGAGCCATTACATCACAACAGTAGCAGAGATCTAGGTTCAATCCTGTCCTGAGAGTTTGAACATTTCCCCGAGTGGTCCAGTTTGTTCCCAGATCCCAGATCAGGTTTACTGGCCACTGTAAATTGCCCCTAATGTATACGTGAGTGGTAGAATCTGGGGGAAGCTGATGGGAATGTGGTGAGAATAAAAAATGTTATTTATATAGGATTAGTAGAAATGAGTCAGCACAGATTTTGTGACCAAAGGACCTGTTCTGATGCTCTATCTCTATATGAATCTGTGGAAGATAGAAAAAGATAATCTTTATAGATTTATAAAGATTTTTATAAATCATCCAGCAAGATAATTAAAGATGTTAATTCTAACAATCAGATCACTTTTCTCATAGAAAAATGTCTTGATATTCAAATAAAAGAAATTAAAAAAAGAACAAATTTATTGGCAGATCAAAATCGAAGCAGCTTTCGGTGTTCTGTCTACTGAGCACCAGGATATTACAAGGCTTTGACTACCCTTCTACAGTCTGTAAGAAACAGTGTTTCACTAACAGAATTACAAAGTATAGTCTGGTACTTCTTATCAGAAAAACTCATGTCACATGGCAATTATCAGGAACAAATACATTTCTTCATGATGGTCCCACTTGCTGAGGGAAGGACTCTGTGTTGTGAATAGTCACAGTCATAGTCATACTTTATTGATCCCGAGGGAAATTGGTTTTCATTACAGTTGCTACCATAAATAATTAAATAGTAATATGTAAATTATGCCAGGAAATAAGTCCAGGACCAGCCTATTGGCTCAGGGTGTCTGACCCTCCAAGGGAGGAGTTGTAAAGCTTGATGGCCACAGGCAGGAATGACTTCCTATGACGCTCAGTGTTGCATCTCAGTGGAATGAGTCTCTGGCTGAATGTACTCCTGTGCCCAACCAGTACAATATGTAGTGGATGGGAGACATTTGTCCAAGATGGCATGCAACTTGGACAGCATCGTCTTTTCAGACACCACCGTCAGAGAGACAATCAAGCACACCACCACCAAAGAAAATGGAACTTAAACATTGCTGCCTCATTCACAATAAAAAAAAACTTTCAATTATATTTGTCGAGGGAACTGATTTGTTTGATGTTATTCAACCTTTTGGGATCTTGCTATGCTAACTGCTTTGCGTAGCAGCACAGTGAAAATAACCCATTGGTCAGGAAGCAGCAAGTGAAGCCCAAAGGAAGAGTTTGCATTCATATTGGATTGGCTCAGTTGCTGGATCAAGGGTTACAGTTCAGGTTCCACTCCAGAGATCCAAGCTCTACATCAAAGACGACACAGGATTCACTGTGCCCATCTCAGGGACAGGCCATGCTTTGGATGAGTTTGGCTGTCTTGTGTAACACTAGACTTTCTCTGTTGATCAAAGCCACCATTCCAGAATCTGTTTACAGAGTCAAAGATGGGGTTGAGTTTGGCCGGTCCCTTTATCTACTAGAACCTGGGGAGACATCTGGTGAGCATTAGAGGTCATAGTCATTGTTTGTTCAGGTGGACAAGCATTCATGCTGTTCCTGAACAAACGATCAGGAGGTACCAGAGAGAAAAGAATACCCCTCACTGAAGCTGCTTTTCAGTGCTTCGAGAAAGGTGGCATCCCAGGGTAGCTCCAATTTGCCAGTTGCTCATTCCACAACCAGCAACCCATTGTAGGTCAACATTCAAAGCTACAGTCTTTAGCTGAAGAACACACAAGTTTTGAAAGAGAATGCTTTGATTTAATCCTTTTTGGCCATGCTGTCAATTACCTGTGTCATGGCGACACTTGGAATAATTTGTAATTGTGGTGCAATAAAGCTGATTGTTTTCAGCAGCTTTACTTGCAGACAACAGGCATTGATCCAAGCAGCAGGAATGAGCAAGCACGGAAAATGTGTCTGGATCAAACAAACATCTGTCTTATCCTTACAGCCCTCTTGTTCTTCCGGTACAAGTACCATTGACCAAGGTTAAGTATTGGCTACTTTAATAAGAAAAGTGAATTAGTTTTTGCTATAATGAGAGGTAAACGTCACCCTTGATCCTAAAGTGTCCTTGGCACATCCAAGCCCGAAGGTTATGACTGTGTGTGTCTGATAGTAACCGGGCTGACCATCCACTGGGTTGTTGCAGAACAAAGGTAACAGCGGGCAGTTCTTCTATCACATGTCATAGAGTCATAAAGTCATACAGCACGGAAATGGGCTCTTCAGCCCATCTGGTCCATGCTGTCTGTGCTACATCACTCTTAACCATTCCTATCCATGTACCTGTACAAGTATCTTCTAGCTGTTGTTAATGTACCTGCTTTAACCACTTCTTCTGCAAGCTTATTCCATATACAGACACCCTCTGGGTGAAAGCATTGACCCTCAGGTTCCTATTAAATCTCTTCCCCTTTACTTTAAATACATACCTTACCTAATCTGAGGAAAAAGTCTGTGCATGTTAATGCTATCTATGCCACTCATAGTAGAGGCCAGCACATATCTGGGATGTGGGAGGAGACGAGAGGCCTGAGAGGAAACCCTTGCGGTCACAGGGAGAGTGAGCAAGCCCTGTGCGGCCAGCACCTGAGATCAGCGTTGAAGCCAGCCTGGATGACTAGCAGTCAGAACAGCTGGAGGAGCCTGTCTACTCTTCTCCAGAGCATTGTCCCAGGATCTTCTAGCTTCACCTCATACAACACTTGGTGTTTCTTGTTTAAAGTCTCATCCAAAAGGTGCAGTCAATTTATGCAGCACCGCGCCCCCCCCCCCCAGTGTCAGGCTGAAGTCACGTGCTCACACCTTCAGCATGGGAGGTAGACCCAAAATCTTCTGACTCAGGGGCAAGAGGGCTGCCCAGTGATATAAAGATCACATGGGATGTGAGAGCGCATATTTGGACAACTTGGGTTATTTTCTCTGGTGTAGTGGAGGCTAAGCGGAGATCTGACAGAGGTTTATAAGATTATGAGAGGCATAGGTACAGTAGACAGTCCGTGTCTTTTTCTAATAACAGAGGGTTACTTAAGATGAGAAGGGGGAAGTTCAAGGGAGATGTATGGAGTAATTTATTTTATGGAGAGAATGGTGGGTGCCTGGGATGCACTGCCTGGGGTGGTGGCAGAGGGAAATACGACAGCCCATTGAAGAGGCTCCTAGATAGGCACGTGGATGTGCATGAAATGGAAGGATATAGATACATTGTACGCAGAAGGGATTAGTTCAGCTGGACATTTGATTACTGATTTAATTTGTTCAGCACAACATTGTCGACCAAAAGTTTTGTTCCTGTTCTGTACTCTTCTATGTTTTATGTTCTATATCTGTACAGCTGAAAGGAGAGGCAAATTATTCAGATTTAGATTAATTTATTTATGACATATACTGTACATTGAAACACACAGTGAAATGCACTGTTTGCATTAATAGACAGCACAACCTAGGGGTGTGCTGGGGGCAGCCCACAAGAGTCACCATATATTTGAGTACATAGCATGTCTGCAGTACTCAGCACAGAACACAGAACACAACAAGAAACAAAATAATAGCAACAAAACACGTTTCTTTCCTCTCTCTCATCTGTCCCCCCACACACATACAGTTAATTCTCCAACCCCAGGACTGAACTCCAATGGTCTCGCAGACAGTGGGCCTCTGACATTCGCAATGGACTGTTGACTCATAGACCTGGAGCTTCAGCCTTCAGCCTTCATCTTCTGCATTTTCAATTGACTTTTGGACTTTGATCTTTGGGATCAACCCAGGAATAATGGCCAGGACTTGTACTTTCAGTGGAGTCTTTACTAGTGACAATATTCAGCACCTTTATTTGCACACACCTTACCCTCTCTACTACACTGGGACATTAGGAACATGACGGCAGTCGGCAGAATGCAGCTTGTACAAGACTGGCTGAGTTTGCATTCTTTAAGCATTAGGTGATCCCTACACTTGCGGAAAACATTTCAAAATATTGACAGAATGATCATTGTAATCAACAGAGAAAGGCTTGCACATCAGCACATCTTGATAAAGAGAAACTAGTTATAGAGTCATATAGCATGGAAACAGTCCAACTGAGTGATCCACTCAGCTATCTCGTTGGCTGGGACCCAGTGGAGACCGGTGGCCAATTCAACAACCAAAGAGTTAGACCATTATAAATGTGAGCACTTGGCAGAAACCACATTCAATTGCGCACAGATGATGTCACCTTGACTGGTGATGAAGCATTTGCAACCTAATCTCCAGGCTCGGTGAATAACCCTACAAACAATTCCCATCTAAGTCAGTACCATTTGCCGAATTTGACCCATTTCTTTCTAATTCTTTCCTATCCATGCAATCTCTTTAAAATGTTGTTATTATACCTGCCTCATCCATTTCCTCTGGCTGTTGCTCCATATACAGACCACCCACTGTGTGAAAATGTTTCCACTTCAGGAACCTATTAAATCTTTTCCTTCTCACCCTAATCCTATGTGTTCTAGTTCTTGATTTCCCAAATCTGAGAAAAGGACTGTGTGCATTCAATCTGTCTATGCCCCTCATGATTTTATACACCTCTGTAAGATCACCCCTTAGTTTCCTTGTATCCTAGCAACATCCTCATAAATCAACCATCAACTTGTTAATTTATTGCAAATGGTTTTTTGGTATTGTATTTGAAGAGCAATATTCTAAAACTTGCATTTGTAATCAGACTCCACCAATCTATGAAGCAGTTTGAAACTTGTGCTGTGAAGTAAGTTCAAAATGGAATGGTAATGAGGACGTTCCTCCTATTCCTACAGCCTGTTCTATTTGGAGGGGTTAATGAGGGTAACGTTTATATGACCATGCATCTTCTCGGTTGCCCACACTATCAGCAGCTTTGAGGTTTCAGATCTTTTAAAGCACTCCCATTTATATGATGACACCCTGGGTGTTGGTTATTTTTTGTGCCATAAGGTTTAAGTTTAGATGCATTCTCAACCTATGCCTTCCAGCTAGGCATGGAAAAATCAGAGCCTCTTTTGAAGACCTGGACTGAAACTTTGAAATTTCCTCGTGCCCTTACCTCCATTCTATTAAGACTCTCCTTAAATCCTAGCTCTTGGATTAGATAAACCTCCATTTTATTTCTTACATGTTAGGAAATCATCTTGGGTATTCTCCCCTCTCTATCTCTGTATCCTCCTCCAATCCTCCAATACAACTAGTCCTCTGAATCTCATTCACTTCTAATCAATTGGCTCAACCAACCCCAAACCCTTAAACATTAACAAATTTAACCCTTCAACCTTTGAGTGCTGCTAAGTCCTTTTCTCCAAAGTTTGATCCTCCAATTGTATCTCCTTGAAAGCTATCTGTACTACAAAGATTTGACCATCAGTCCTAAAGAATCCCTTGTAATTTGGTGTTGAATAGTCATGGAGACATAAAGAGATACGACATGGAAACAGGTCCATTCGTCCATTGGGTCTCTCACAAACATTAACCATCCATTACTTTATTTATTTTTACAAATTGTGTTGCCTTAGTAAGTTATAATTTTTATAATTTTTTACAAATTTGTTTTCAGAATTGCTTACTGTGCTCACAGTTGTCTTCAATGATCCCTTAATTTGAAAGTAGTTTCAAACCTCAACATATGGGTCCCAGACCATCTTGGAAGACTGACCCTGGAATTACAAGCCAATTGCAGGAAGTACAGAGAAATTTTCAGTGGTCAGCTACCTGATGGTGAGGACGTTAATTCCCTTTCCTCCTGACTCTTTTTGTCTCTGATTATAAGGACGGAGTATTTCTCCTTGACCTGATCATGGAGAAAGGCCAATGATAGGATGATGGATGGCTTGTTCTCCCTTTTGCCTGTGTTCTTGAGATAGACCGTCAGGAGGTCCTTTTAGTTCTGCTGGCCACTGCTGGGATCGGGGGTCATGCTCAGAAGAAGCTCAGTGATAGTGATGCTGGTCTCACTGATGTGCTGGCAATGGTACAACGATCTCCCCATTTGATGTGTAGCATCTCCTGATGGGACCTATTAACTTTTATAGAATCACAAATTTATATAGATGGGGAATAGATCTTTAACCTCAACTCATCCATGCCCACCATGTGCCAACTTGAGCTGGTCCCGTTTGACCCATATCCCTGTAAATCTTTTCTATCCATGTCCCTGTCCAGAAGTATTTTAAACATTGCTATTGTACCTGCCTTTGCTGCATCCTCTTGCAGTCCGTTTCACATTCTGTGTGAAAACTTTCCCCTCAGTTCCCCTTTAAGACTTTCCACTCACAAAGACTGTATCCATGCCACTCATGATTTAATAAATCTCTTTAAAGTCACCCCTCCGTCACCTATGCTCCAGAGAAAAAGACAATCCAAGCCTATTTATTCCTTCCTTATAACTCCAGCCTTCCAGTCCCTCGCAACATCCTTCTGAATCTTTTCAAAAGTTCAAAGGTTCATTTATTATCAAAGAGTACAACTCTGAAATTCTTCTTCTCCAGATAGCCATGAAGCCAAGAAAGAAAAAGAATGGCAGCACCATCATCAACTCCCAAAAACCCCCACCCACACAAAAAAATGAACAAAAATGGAACAGGCACATCGGCCCCCAAATCCCAAGTCCCGTGCATAAATAAAAGAGGGAAAGGTCAGGCAAAAAATACAGAACATAACAATTATAAGACTAAAAATAAGATGTCATAGTCCAAGTGCCCACCCATAGTGCAGGAAAACCAGGGTTACATTCTCCAGGCACAGAGGCAGTCTGCGGAGCGGTTTCCTGCAATCAATAGGCACTATGACACATTCACCTCGATGCTTCAGTCTTTCTCGTCGCTTTGATTGGCAAAATGGAGTGACATCCTTGCTGTAGCATGGTGACCAGAAAGGTACACAATGCGCCAAGCGCAGACCCAAGTATTGTACATAGTGCCCTGATTGACGAAGACAAGTGTGTCAAATACTTTTTTCAACAGCCTATATACCTGTCTAGTCACTTTCATTACTGTTGACTCGATCTCTCAAATGTTGCATCCATGAATGAACATGATGGTTGATGACTGCCTTGCTGTCTCACAGGTCAGGAGTTTCTTAGTACTGCTTTTGGCTTGCTCTAATGCCTTTACTCTCTTTACCCACCCACCTTTGGCTTAGAGTGATGTAAGATTGGGTGTTGTAGGCTGCAAATGCCCTCTGCAACCCAGAGAAAAAGCCCCATACCATGGAGCTTTATCACCATAGATCTTGGACTTTTTTGTCAGTACTCATGTGTACTGACTATGTCTCTCTTTGCCTGATGTTCCCTTCTCCTTGCAAAGGATTTGATTATAATTTCCTACTTGGTTAAGCTGGGACAGTATCATTCTCTCCAACTGATCTTGATAATGACAGGGGAAATAACCACTACATTCAGCACAGGCCTGGAAACTGATGTTCTTTCAACCCTTCCAGGACATTTAGCAATCATCAGCTGCAGATATGGTAACTCCACCATGCTCTGAGGGTCCCTGTGAAGGTCTTATGTTTTGCGAGGACATGGGGTTGAAATAGCTTTTGTATTCATTTTGCCTTCTGTTGCCTTGGAGCTTAGCATGTTGAGGTGTCATCCAATAGTCAATTGTTCCGTGAATTGATCATCCTTTCCATCTTCCATACTGATGGCAACAGCATCAATGCGTACTGGTGTTTGGAGAAAGAATATTTGGAGGCAATTGTTTATGTAGTGGTATAGTTCTCCATCTTTATGCTGATCGAATCATGTGCATCTGATTAGGAGTGGAGCATTATTTGAGTTGAATGTTCCTACTCTGCACACCACTGTAGTTCTATGCAGAGGTCTAGTTCATGGCCAACTTTGGAGACAAAATCTCCAAAGAGAATGGCATTGGCTTTCAGGGATGATGACCAAACATGTTCTTGATCTGGGTAAAGCTGAAACTTTATTTTCTCATCAGGATCAAATGTTGTACTGATGAGCACTGATAACCATTGTCCAGCTAATGCGAAGAAACACAAAACATTGATTGATTGCCAAGGAGGCTTTGTGCACTGACCAACTACCCGATACCTGCAAAGCTGTTACCATGGATGTGTCCAGCTGCTGTAGCTCTTCCTGTCAAGGGAAAGCTATGGTCTCTGCTGGTCTCGCTCAACTCTCTTTCAACTGGTATTTTGAGTAAAACAAAGTTCAAAGTAAATTTATGACCAAAGTACATACATATTACCATATACTACCCTGAGATCCATTTCTTGCAGGCATACACAGTAAATATAAAGCAACAATAGAATCAATGAAAAACCTCACAAAACAAAGACGGACAAACAACCAGAGTGCAAAAGACAACAAACTGCAAATACAAAAGAGAAAAAAGCATAATAATAAACATATAAACAAACAAATAGATACATAAACAAGCAATAATTATGGAGAAGATGAGTTGTATAGTGTATAAAAGTGAGTCGGTACGTTGTCGAATCAGATCAGTGTTAGGGTGAATGAAGTGAGAGACTTGAGCAAAGAATACTCAGCACAGTGATGTCAATAGCACATCTCACAAATTCCCAACTGCTACAGCAGGTCTTCTTCACAGTTATATCTTGTCTCCGTTATCCACCAGAGCTCAATTCCCCCATGTGGCAAAAGTTACCACTGGGGTTTCCATTGCAGGAAGTATGACCTCTCTGAAAGTGCAAAGGGATTAAGTCTCCCACAAAGTTAATTCACAGGTTGAGTCTGTGGTAAAAGAAGGCAAGTGCAACGTTGGCATTTACTTCAGGGAGAATAGAATATAAAAACAAACAGACAATGCTGAAGCTTTATAAGACATTAGTCAGGCCATACTTGGAGTATTGTCAACAACTTTGGGCCCCTTATCTCAGTAAGGACGTGTTGTCATTGGAGAGAGTCCAGAGGAAGTTCACGAGGATGATTCCAGAATTGAAGGGGTTAACATATGAAGAGTGTTTGGTAGCTTTGGGCCTGTACTCACTAGGATTTAGAAAAATCTCATTGAAACCTACCAAAGTTTGAAAGGACTAGATAGGGTGGATGTGGAGAGGATGTTTCCTCAGGTGGGGGTATCCAGAACTAGAGGGCACAGCCTCAAAACTGAGGCATGACCTTTTAGAACAGAAGTAAGGAGGAACTTTTTTTAGCCAAAGTGTGGTGAATCTATGGAATGCTCTGCCACAGACTGCAGCGGAGGCCAAGTCCATGGGCATATTCAAAGCGGAAGCTGAGAGATTCCTGATTGCTCGGGGCATCAAGGGATATGCTGATAAAGCAGGTATATGGGGTTGAATGGGATCCGAGGTCAGCCATGATGAAATGGCACAGCAGACTCAATGGGCTGAATGGCCTAATTCTGCACCTATGTCTAATGGTCTTATGGTCTTAATAATGCATAATCCAGGCAGAAGTGGGTTGCGAGGGTTACTTAAATTCCTTTCCCTGGAAGAGAAGAGCACATTCCAATCCATTGTATACCCTGGTACCAAACCTATCTGTACTGCTGCTTCTGACTAAAATGTCTGTGAGCAGGTTCATGGTTTGAGATGACAAAATTCACTAGTCACATCACCATTTTCAGGTTATGACCATACACTTCCTGACACAGTATTCCATCTGCCACTTCTTTGTGCATTCTCCAAATCTATTTAAGTCCTTCTGTAGCCTCTCTACTTCCTCAAAACTACCTGCCACTTCACCTATCTTCATATCGTCTGCAAACTTTGCAACAAAGCCATCAATCCCAACATCCAAGTCGTTGACATATGATGTAAAAAGAATTTGAGCCCAACACAGGTCTCAATGGAACACCCTAGTCACTGGCAGCCAATCAGTAGAGGATCCTTTTATTCCCACTCTTTGCCTCCTGCCAATCTGCTTTATCCACGCTAGAATCATTCCTGTAACACCAGGGGCTTGTAGCTTGTTAAGCTGCCACATGTATGGCAACTTATCAAAGGCTTTCTGAAAATTTAAGTACACATCAACCAATTCTCCTTTGTATATCCTGCTTGTTATTTCTTCAAAGAATTCCAACAGATTTGTCAGGCAAAATTTTCCCTTAAGGAAATCATGCTGACTACAGACTATTTTATCATGTGCTTCCAAGTACCCTGAGACCTCATCCTTAATAGTCGACCCCAACATCTTCCCAACCACTGAGGTAAGAGTAACTGGTCTATAGTTTCCTTTCTTTACCCTCTGACCCTTCTGAAGAGTGGAGTGACATTTGTAATTTTCCAATCTTCTGGAACCATTCCATAATCTAGTGTATTTTGAAAGATCATTACTAATGTCTCCATAATCTCTTCAGCAAACCCTGGGGTATACACCATCTGGTGCGGGTGACTTATCCAACTTCAAACAATTCAGTTTCCCAAGAACGTTCTCTCCAGTAAAGGTAGCTTCATACACTTCATGACCCCTGACTCCAGGAATTTCTACTGTGCTGTTAGTATCTTCCACAGTGAAGACTGATGTAAACTACTTATTCAGTTTGTTCGCCGTTTCCTTGTCCCCCATTACTATCTTGCCAGCATCATTTCCAGCCGTCCAATATCCAATCTCACCTCTCTTTTACACTTTATATATCTGAAGAAACTTTTGGTGTCATCTCTAATATTATTAGCTAACATTCCATCTTTACCTTCTTAATGACTTTTTAGTTGCCTGCTGTTGGTTTTTAAAAGCTTCCCAATCCTATAACTTCCCATTAGTTATTGCTCTACTATATGCCCTCTCTTTGGCTTTTATATTGTCTTTGACTTCTCTTGCTGTATGTTCTTTCCTTTAGTTTATTTCTTCACCATTATGAGGTATATATCCTGTGCATTCTGAATTGCTTCCAGAAATTCCAGCCATTGCTTCCCTGCTGTCATCTCTACCAGTGTTCCTTCCAATCAGTTCTGACCAGCTCCTCTCTCATGCCCCTGTAATTTATTTTACTCCAATGTGATACTGATACATCTGATTTTAGTTTCTTCTTCTCAGATTTCGGGCTGTATTTGAACATATTATGACCACTTTCCCTAAAGGGTTCTAGGGTTCTTTTACCTTAACATCGCTAATCAATTCTAGTTCATTGCACAACACCCAATCCAGAATTCCCAAATGGCGGGGGTGGGGGTGGGGGTGGGGGTGGAAATGGCCACATAGGTAGTCTGCACCGGATCCTTAACCCCTTTCCTCCTCCTGACTGTCATCCAATTTCCTGTGTCCTACACCTTGGGTGTAATGACCTCTCTATACGTTCTACCTATCACCCCCTCAACCTCCCAGATGATCCGGAGTTCATCCAGTTCCAGCTCCAACTCCTTAACGTGGATTGTTAGAAGCTGCAGCTGGATTCACTTCTCGCAGTTGTAGTCGTCATGGACACTGCCTTCCCACATCCCTCAAGAGGAGCATTCCACTATTCTGCTTGGCATCTCTACTGTCCTAACTGAGCAAATATGTCAGCTTCTTGTTCCCCTGACTTAGAACAACTAGTGATTAAATGTACAACATTCTACTTGCCTCGGGAGTTCTCATCTATAATCCTGACCGCAGTTTACACACCGCCAGTGGCCGATTATAAACAAGCACTTGTGAGACTGCATGATGCTGTCTGTAAACAAGAAACACCACATCCCGACTCATTTTAAGTTAGAGTCGGTGACTAGCCAGGCCTGTATGAAGAAAACCCTGCCCAATTATCTCCAGCACATAACCTGTTGCACCAGAGGTCCCAACATATTGGACTCTGCTGCACTATGACACGGAATGCCGACTGTTCCCTTTGAAGACCGCATTTTGTCTGTACTCAAACTACCTGCGTACAGACAGAGCCTGAAGAGCAAGACTCCAGAGATCAAGGTGTGGTCCTGGGAGGCTGAGGAATGGTTACTGGATTACCTTGAGTCAGTGGACTGGACCGTGTTCAAGAACTCATCTGTGGACCTGAATGACTACACCAGAGTCGTGGATGAGTGTGTCCCCATGAAATCATTCAGGGTTTTCCCCAATCAAAACCCCTGGATGAACAATGACATCTGGAACCTGCTGAGAGCCAGATCAGAGACATTCAAGTCTGGAGATCAAGAGTGCTACAAGAGGTGCAGGTATGATCTCCGGAAAGCCATTGCATGGGTGAAGTAGAGATTCTGGACCAGACTGAAATCAATGAGGGATCCTGAATTTTACCCTATTAAACACCATACCCTAATTTACAGGAATTATGTCATTGTGTGATTAGAGTATAGGAATCGTACTAGCTAACTTTGTATTACAGTAGTGAACGGCAATAATGTGTGGGCTGGGCACAGAACTCACACAATTTCTTTAGTTCAGATTTCTCATGATATGCCAAATTCAGAAGTGCCACATTGCTTTTCAACAACTATAATGCACTTTGAGCAAAGTCGAAGAGGAGGTGGGTTAGCAAGAGAAGAGGTGATAATGTGATCATTGTAATCAATTATGAAACAAGGATCAAATGCTTATAATCCCTAATTCATTTCTTAAATTAAGCCTGCAATCCTTCAGCTGTGACTCCTTGCTACCGAGCGCCCCTCCCCCTACTGCCCCCGTTAACCTTACTCCTGAGGCTCCCAGAGGGAGGAAGGTATCTTCCAGTTTGGGAACCACTGAATTAGACAGATACATAAGCAGGCAAGGCATGGAAGAATACAGTCCAAAAGGGAGAAAATGAGGTTAGTATTGTTACGTACACTGTAACTGGGTTGCCAAACCAGCAGAAATGGATCACTCAGTTGGAGTCTGGATTACTGGAGCTAAGGAAGTTTTATTAAAGAAATAAGCAACACAGTACTCTAATCAAAAGGATAATAAATACAACAGTTCAGCAATGATAAACTCACATGTACACAGAACTAGGATAATAGGATCAATCAAGCTCTATCGTCGTCCAGGGGTAAATGACCAGTTTCAAAGTGACGCAAAGTTCAGTTCAGTTCACAGTAATCACTGCCGTGCCAGTGGACAGGGGAGGGAAGGAGAGAGAGGGCGAAAGCGAATGAATATTCAAAACGGCTTCCACACAGACCTTCGATATCCCTCACAGTCAGCTTTCGGGCGAGTCCTTTGTAATGTCTTCTGAGGTCACCGACTGCGACCTCTCTGTTTCAGATACGATCGTTCTTCCGCAGTGAACCCAGCAGCCAGGCAAGGGTGGACACACACACCAGGTTCCTGCCGATCTGTACCTTTCTACCCTGTGCGTCTCTGGCTGGTCCCGCGACCAGACCTCCAACAACTCCCACCGCCTTGTGGGAGGCGCACCGCTTCCAGGGTCTCGTTACCTCGTGGTGTCGTGTGTGCCCTGCCTTAGCTAACCTGTCCCTTTTTATCCCCCTGCTGGGGTATCGCCTGTCCATCACACTTCAAACAGTTCAGGGTTCAAAAAGGGAGCCGATCTTGACAGCTCTCAGACCGGTGTCTCCTTCCGTTAAACTCTTTCGTCTCTTCATTAACATTTCCAAATGCTGCTCCATTGTCTTCCTTATCTCTCTTTCTCCTGAAGACAGGTGGCAGATCAACTGTTGATCCCACTGGTGCCAGCACAGGACAGTTAACATCTTAATCTATGTGTACTTTTTGTAACCCTCTTTCGTCACAGTATAGATGGGCAAAAAGTCTGACATGGACATGGTGTACAACTCTATGACTCTGTCTGTATAACTTTACAACAAGGACACAGGTCCTCAGTTTGATGTCTCACCTGAAAGGTGGCATTAAACAAGCCAACACTCTCTGTGAGAGGCAATAAGCTGCTGGTAAAGATTGCTACCACTATGCTGGGTGTGTAGCTCAGCCTCACAATTGTCAGGGTCACACAGTGCCGGTAGCTGCTTGGCATCAAGCTATCAAATGCCACTTTAGAGGTGTCTGTAGGTGTCTGAACAGGTATGCATGAACAGCACAGACATGATTACAACTAGATGATGTAATATCTCTCATCTCACATTACAGGCAGTCCCCATGTTACAGCCTTCCATTAATGGAAATTCACCAATCACTACCAAAAAATCTGGAATGTGGATGAAAACTGCGTTGTTTGAAATGTATGTGAAAGGAACTCAATAAATAAACGCAACATTTATTTTCCTTTGATTCCTATTTCCTGATGCATGTACAGACAATGTGGCTTTGCTTTAAGGAAAGTTTTAATATCGACCTTTTCCTCCCCCCTCTGTAACTCGGGGGTAGCCTGTAACTTGTAAGGGTGAAGTTGCCCCAAGCGAGCTGATACAACATCTCTTACATCTGCTCATTCTGCTCACCTAACAAGCCATAAAAGGGTCCATAATGCCATCTTGAAGAAGGCCTGGTAAATTTTCCCAGGGTCCTGGGAAAGTTCAAGTTCAAGTTTAATTATCTTTCAACCATGCATGAATACTCATGAACATAGGCAAATGAAACAGTGTTACTCTGGGGCCAAGGTGCAAAAGACAGTAGCAACAGTCATACACAGCCCAAGGCACATATAGCACATATAAGATAGCAGTAAACATACAGTCACACAAATATATATACAGCCCAAGTCTCTAAGTGAAATGTCTTGTGCATGCATACATTCATTTCTGGACTGCTAAGAAATACTTACTCTTGCTGACTATAAAACTGAAAAATAATCTATAGTTCAAGTCCACATCCAAAATGCAGAAAACCTGGGCAATACCTTCTGGGCCCAGTGACAGACTTTTTCCTCTCCACAGCAGAGCAATTAAAAGACAGGCAGCCGGCCCTTACCCTCTGCAGTCTTCAATTGCCCTCGTTCCTTTAATCAGCCAAATGGAAGCTTTAAACAGCGAAATGGAGTCAAGCAATGGCTTGCACCCTGTCCCACAGCCTTCTAGACATGATGTTCCCGCATGCTGCCTCTGTCTCCCAGAATCCTCTCAGAGAGTTCAGAGCCCTGAAGCACCCAAATGATCTCCAAGCTTCTGCATTGGCCTCGATGTTTCATTCTCCCTCGTTGCTTTAATCGGCAAACATGGAAGCTTGGTGAAATGGAGTAAGACATTGGCTCACAGCCTGCCCACCATGAGGTTTGCACACACTGCCTCTGCCTCCCAGAATCCACTTGGAGACCTCAGAGTGCTGGAACACACGAATGATTTCCAAACAGCAATTTACGGCTCCAACAGTTCCAGAACCACAACCAAAATGAAAATCAAACATAAAAGACATAAAATATATATTTTCATAATTATCCAGATGATGTCAACCGAAGGAGAATTTTATACAGCTGCCATCTTAACCGGGAGTCCACCTTGAAATGTACTGAATACTGAACGTCCTGGATAGAATAGATGTGGAGAGGATGTTTCCATTAGTAGGAGAGTCTAAGATCCAAGGGCACAGCCTCAGAGTAGAGAGATGACCCTTTAAAACTGAGATGAAGAAGAATTTCTTCAGGGCGTGTGTAGCGAATCTGTAGAATTTGTTGTCACAGAGGGCTGTGGAGGCCAAATCATTGTGTGCAATCTTGACTGGTTATTAGGTTAAAGATTACAGGGGGAAGGTAAGAGAATGGAGGAGAAGAAAAAAAAATCAGCCGTGATTGAATGGTGGAGCAGATGTGATGGGCCAAATAACTCTGTTTCTATATGTTATGGTCTAATAACATACAGTGTTATTATTGTCACGAACCCCGTGACAGGAATAAAGAAACAGCAAAAATAGAAAACACTTTGGAGTCCAGTATTGCTATTAACTAAAAATATTTATTAGTAACTATGCAATACAGTATTATAAATGTAGATAAATCAAACAGGTAAGCAATGATTATATATATAAGCAAGTATATCAGTCGGTGTGGAAATGTATGAAAAACCTAGTTTCTTTAAGTCTAGAGGTAAAAAGATACAGTCTTACGATGACGAGTAAAGTTCAGTTCAGTTCAGTTCGTGGTATTGAGTTGAGTAGTGATGGAGAGAGAGAGTGGGAGAGATTTGAGTCTTCAGGTGAGCTGATGCCGTCGATTTTCTCGTTGTCCTCCAAAATCCTTTAAAAGTCACTGACTGTGACCACAACAAAGGGGACTGGTTTTCTGTGGTGGAGCTATCACCCAGGTGAGGGTGGACACATGGACAACTCCCCACCAATCAACCCCTTTCCTTTTCACTGCAAGAGCTACTGATCGATCTGCTTGATTGATCCTCCAAAAACCCACTTTTTCTGCGGGCACAACAAAGCTCATTCAGTGTCCAAAACATGTGTCTGAGGTCTATCATCTGACCTCCTATTTTATCTTCCCCTGCTGAGCACCAACTGTTATTCAAATATCTCCTCCTTCCTTTGTCTGTATAAGAAATACACTGGCATGCCATGTCCTTGAAGAAAGTATAAACAACCTGTGAGCAGTCTTCATCTCCCTCTCTCTTTTAAAAACAAGTTGTTGGTGTTAAATAACTCTCTCTCTCTCTTTTCAAAAGCACAGTTAATAGCGGTAAATGAGTACAGTTCATAGAGGTAATTCAGGATCCCGTCACATTATCATATCATTATCATTGTGCGGGATCATGCAGTGCACAATCCTTCATTGCCACAAGGAGCATCTTGAAAGGGAATGGAAATGAGTCCAATCAACCAGCACAAGTCTTCTTTTCCTGTTCGTTAACCATGGGGAGCTGGGGATTACCTTGCTTTTTAACAGCATTAGCATTTGTGACTGGAACCAGTTCTTTACTGATGGGAAACCACTCCGTGAAGTGTGTGTTATGGATCTTTAATTTTGACTGTTGAAACATTGATAGCAGGATATTAATTGATATTAAACATGAGAAATTCCGCAGGTGCTAGAAATCCAAAGCAACACGTGCAAAATGCTGGAGGAATTCAGCAGGTCAGGCATCATCAATGGGAATGAAGAAACATTTTATGCTTTGGGATGAGACCCTTCTTCAGGACTGCAAAGAAGGGGTTTGATACCAAAATAAAAAGGTGTGGGGAGGGTAAGCGGATAGCTGGAAGGTGGTAGGTGAAGCTAGGTGGGAAGGAAAGACAAAGGCTGGAGTGGAAGGAACTGACTGGAGAGGAGAGTGCACCATTGGGAAAATGGAAGGAGGAGGGGCACCAGTGAGAGGTGATTGGCAGGTAAAAAGAGGTAATTAGTGACTCAATTATCGGATATTGGTGGAGATGAGAATTTTCAATACACAGCAGAGGGCGCTCTCCTGATGTAGTGGGTTTACAAGGCACAGGATCAATGAAACATGTCTCAACACCCAGCATACGTTAAGCCTGATGTGGAAGTGTTTGATATTTGCCATAAGTCCACAAAGTGCCAAAATATTGTACTTCCTGCAGAGAGATCTTAATTAATAGAGCAGCAAGATCAATAGACAGAATCTGTATCACAAACTGCACATTAAAGTAGCTTCTGCATGTTATGTGGAAGTCATTTTATTTTTAATTGCCCTTGTAACCTACTCCACACTTACCGAGAAGGCTGATATACTTCTAGATAGTGCACCAGATCAAGAGGGAGTTTCAAATTACTGTGTAGTTTTGGCTAACCAAGTGAATGAATCTCATTTTGATGAGTTCTTTATAGGAGATAACAGTCATAATAAATGAATAAGATACACTTCCCAAATGATATGTGAAATTAAATCTTCATGCTTGGTTAAATATCATTCTGTTAATCACCAGGGCAGTTAGAGAACGTAAAAATTTAGTAATTAAATAAGCTTAGATTGAAGGAAAAAGTGAGTCTCAGGCTGGTGAATGTAAAGCCTCCAGACTGTTGTAAAACCCCTCTTGGTTTACCTAACTCCTTATGGAATGAAAGTTTGCTGTCCTTGTCCAGCTTCAGTTCACTCTTAACTCCCTCCTCTACTCAGCAGCAACTTAGAGAGTGTTAGTCTTCGTGGTGATGTGTGCATCACATGATCAAATCAAAGTATAGAGCTCTTGGCCAGGAGATGATTCCATAATCATTGCCTTTTAAAAGTCATTATCTGAATTGCAAGAATGAAATAAATATTCCAAAATAAGAATGTGCATTCAGGTTGTAATTAAACTGCTGGCATTAGAGGATTCAGGAACTCTTCGATATTTCCAACTGAACTGTCCAGCTGAGAGCCTGAATGTTTTTGTATCTACTGCATAGTGATTATTGCCTCTGGTCCACGAGTCATTTGTGTTGCTTTACTTGCCAAATCTGAAACTTCCCGGCGACGTTCACACTGCAATGCCTGGTCCTCAATCAGTCTTATTGTCTCACATACCAAATAACCATTCTAAGAGCTGAGCTGAGATTAAAAAGGACTTTGTATTTATAAGGAACCCAAAATGATTCTTAAGTTCATGAGATATCCATTAGAAATAGACTCTCTGTTGCAACAGAACATTCAAGTTAACAGTAAGGAGTGTAATAAAAATTGTAGAATCTCTTCTTTGGTGATGTAGGTTCATAGACAAATATTAGCTGAACACTGGGGTCATTTCTACACTTAACAGAAAAACATAGAAAAAGAAATATCAAGTTTATTGTTATACACACAAGTACATTTATGCATGGTACAATTAAAAGATATACATGTAGCAACGTCACATGCATGTAACATCAAATACACAATGTTAACAAGATAAACCATAAATCACAACATAAATTCTATAAATTTATACAGGAAGGAGCAGAAGTTCAAACAAATAAAAGTTCATTGTAGTGAAAAGTGGTGAAAGTGGTCAAGATGCTGCTCCACTGGGGTAGCAATTAGAGTTGAGCAGGTTGGTTCAGGAACTGAATGTGTGACAGGAAAAGTCTTGTGAGACTCTTATGGGTCATCAACCTTCTGTACCTCCTGCCTCAAGGTGGCAGAGTGGAGATCTTTGATAATAAATGTTGCCTTCTTGAGGTAACACCTCATGTAGATGTTTGAATAGTAGGGAGGGAAGTGCTATGTTGGGATGAGTCCTCTGCTCTTTTCAGTTTCTTACGTTCCTGTGCATTTAGTATGCTGTACCAGATCCTGAAGCACATAGTCAGAGTATTTTCAACACTGCAGTTGTAGATGCTTGTTAGTGTTCGGTGACTTATCAAGCCTCCTTAAACTTTTAAGAAAGTAAAGACACTGGCTTCATTGTGATTGCACCTATATGCTGGGCACAGGACAGGACAGGACATCCCATATTGAACACCCATGAATTTAACTAACACCATGAGATGTTTCATATGCAATGGAGGAGGTTGATGGGGACGAAATATAACCTCTCAACCAAAGGATGGCATTCCCAGAGTTGTAGCCTTCCCTACGTCAAGCATCAGAGTGGACTTTCCATTTGTGGAATTGGAACAACCGTGGATTCTTATCCTCATGACAAAGCTGCATTCTATCTGTTTGCCATCTTGGTATAAGCAGATTCCTGTTGAAAGAACTGAAAGTTTTATGGTTAAGAAAATGAAACTTTTGGTAAATTCTCCCACGTTAGTGATTTGATTAATTTCATCAACCTCATCCACAATTGTTGCTGTAGCTTCCTCATGCCATCAGTTTCAGTAGTGGTGTAGGTTATTCTGGTGTACTTCTTCATGGAGCAGAACAGACGTTAGTATTAACATGGCCTTAGAAATTGAGAAGTATTGGGTCCAGTATTCTTTGTAACTGCTGAGGGCTACGTACCTTGAGGTATTTTGGTAATGGAGATAGTTCAGAGGAGGTTTACAAAAATGATCCCAAGAATGAAATGCTTAAAATGGTGAGGAGCATTTGATGGCTCTGAGCCTGTACTCAATGGAGCTCAGAAGGGTGGGGGTGGGGGCTGCATGCTATTGAATATCGAAAGGCCTGGATAAAGTGGAAGTACAGCGTATGTTTCTTTTAGTTCGAGGGCTTAGGATCCAAGGGCACAACCTCAAAATAAAGGGGCATTCCATTAGAACTGAGATAAGGAGGAATTTTTTTTCAGCAAGTCGGAGGTGAGTCTGTGGAACTCATTGACACAGAGGATGGTGGAGGCCCTCTCCAAAGCATGGCTGTTGGTTGGTAAGGTGGTTAAAGGTTATGGGCAGAATGAGGCTAAGAAAAAAAAATCAGTTATGATTAAATGATCAAATGGCAGAACAGACTTAATGAACTAAATGGCCTAATTCTGCTCCTATATCTTAAGGTCTTATGATTTCTGGCTGCAGATTTAGTACTAAGCAAGTTTCAAAGCTCATCATTGAAAATCAGCAAGGCAGGGACAGGGAAAGTATACACAGATGTCCATTGTAATCCTTCCTAATACTTTAAACCTGCAGTTGGTGGTGATTTATTTGGAAGAGTTCAAAGGTATTGCATGTGTCACTGCGCAGTAAGTCACTTCACCTGTGAGGGTAGGCTTCCAGCGAAGGTATGGAGTACAGAAGCTTGAGGAGATGTTTGATAAAGGATCATTCTGCAGGGTAGAGTTGTTTGGTTTGTAAATCAATTCCAGTTCCAATTCATGACTAAAGTATCTCTTCAGCGGCTGCTAATGTGGGGAGATAAACCTGGGTGGCAATTGGTTTAGTATTGTCACGTGTACTGAAGTACAATGTAAAGCTTTTGTTTGAACACCATCCAGACAAATCTTTCCACACACAATTCCACCGAGGTAGTACAAAAGATAAAAAAAGGAATTGAGAATATAATATTGTTGTTATGGAGAAACTGCAGTGCAGGCAGACAGCTAAAGTTCAATCACAATGACAAGGTAGACTGAGAGATTAAGAATTCATCTTTATTGTATAAGATGTCTATTGTAGGGTCTTGTAATAGTGGGACAGAATCTGTCCTCAAGCCTGGTGGTGCATATTCTCAAGGTTTTTTATTTTCTGCCCAAAGGGAGGGAGAAGAAGTGAGAATGATTAGAGTAGGAGGAGTCCTTTGTTATATTGGCTGCTATCCCAAAGCAGCGGGAAGCGTAGACAGAGTTGATAGAGGGGAGGCTTGGCATTCATGATAGACTGGGTTGTACTTTCAACTCTCTGTAAGTTCTTGTGCTTTTGGGCAGAGCAATTACCATGTTAAGCTGCAATGCATCCAGATCGGATGATGCAGCTGTAAGAATTGGTAAGGGTCATTTGGGACATGTGAATTTTCTATGGATTATCAGCAAGTAGAGATAGGTGGTCATTGTTGATTGGAACTCAAAGGCTGTGCACACAAGTACTGACACCACAGGAAAAGCTCCTTTGATCCATTCAGCCTATCATATTCCACACTGGATACTTTACATAGAAACATAGAAAATAGGTGCAGGAGTAGGCCATTCGGCCCTTCGAGCCTGCACCACCATTCAGTATGATCATGGCTGATCATCCAACTCAGAACCCTCTACCTGCCTTCTCTCCATACCCCCAATTCCTTTAGCCACAAGGGCCATATCTAGCTCCCTCTTAAATATAGCTAATGAACTGGCCTCAACTGTTTCCTGTGGCAGAGAATGCCACAGATTCACCACTCTCTGTGTGAAGAAGTTTTTCCTAATCTCGGTCCTAAAAGGCTTCCCCTTTATCCTCAAACTGTGACCCCTCGTTCCGGACTTCCCCAACATCGGGAACGATCTTCCTGCATCTAGCCTGTCAAATCTCCTTGGGATTTTATACGTTTCAATAAGATCCCCCCTCAATCTTCTAAATTCCAACGAGTATAAGGCTAGTCAATCCAGTCTTTCATCATATGAAAGTCCTGCCATCCCAGGAATCAATCTGGTGAACCTTCTTTGTATTCCCTCTATGGCAAGAATGTCTTTCCTCAGATTAGGGGACCAAAACTGCACACAATACTCCAGGTGTGGTCTCACCAAGGCCTTGTACAACTGCAGTAGTACCTCCCTGCTCCTGTACTCGAATCCTCTTGCTATGAATGCCATTATACCATTCGCCTTTTTCACCGCCTGCTGTACCTGCAAGCCCACTTTCAATGACTGGTGTATAATGACACCCAGGTCTCGTTGCACCTCCCCTTTTCCTAATCGGCCACCATTCAGATAATAATCTGTTTTCCTATTTTTGCCACCAAAGTGGATAACCTCACATTCATCCACATTAAATTGCATCTGCCATGAATTTGCCCACTCACCTAACCTATCCAAGTCACCCTGCATCCTCTCAGCATCCTCCTCACAGCTAACACTGCCACCCAGCTTCGTGTCATCCGCAAACTTGGAGATGCTGCATTTAATTCCCTCGTCTAAGTCATTAAGATATATTGTAAACAACTGGGGTCCCAGCACTGAGCCTTGCGGTACCCCACTAGTCATTGCCTGCCATTCTGAAAAGGTCCCGTTTATTCCCACTCTTTGCTTCCTGTCTGCCAACCAATTCGCTATCCACATCAATACCATACCCCCAATACCGTGTGCTTTAAGTTTGCACACTAATCTCCTGTGTGGGACCTTGTCAAAAGCCTTTTGAAAATCTAAATATACCACATCCACTGGTTCTCCCCTATCCA
Organism: Mobula hypostoma; assembly: GCF_963921235.1. Taxonomy (NCBI): domain Eukaryota; kingdom Metazoa; phylum Chordata; class Chondrichthyes; order Myliobatiformes; family Myliobatidae; genus Mobula; species Mobula hypostoma. The sequence goes on from NC_086105.1 coordinate 92,757,060, forward strand.
CTCTACTAGTTACATCCTCAAAAAATTCTATGAGATTCGTCAGACATGATTTTCCTTTCACAAATTCATGCTGACTTTGTCCGATGATTTCACCGCTTTCCAAATGTGCTATTATCACATCTTTGATAACTGACTCTAGCATTTTCCCCACCACCGATGTCAGGCTAACCGGTCTATAATTCCCCGGTTTCTCTCTCCCTCCTTTTTTAAAAAGCGGGGTTACATTAGCCACCCTCCAATCCTCAGGAACTAGTCCAGAATCTAAAGAGCTTTGAAAAATTATCACTAATGCATCCACTATTTCTTGGGCTACTTCCTTAAGCACTCTGAGATGCAGACCATCTGGCCCTGGGGATTTATCTGCCTTTAATCCCTTCAATTTACCTAACACCACTTCCCTACTAACATGTATTTCCCTCAGATCCTCCATCTCACTAGACCCTCTGTCCCCTACTATTTCCAGAAGATTATTTATATCCTCCTTAGTGAAGACAGAACCAAAATAGTTATTCAATTGTTCTGCAATGTCCTTGTTCCCCATAATCAGATCACCTGTTTCTGTCTGTAAGGGACCTCTTTTTTTTTCACATATCTATAAAAGCTTTTACAGTCAGTTTTTATGTTCCCTGCCAGTTTTCTCTCATAATCTTTTTTCCCCTTCCTAATTAAGCCCTTTGTCCTCCTCTGCTGGACTCTGAATTTCTCCCAGTCCTCAGGTGAGCCGCTTTTTCTGGCTAATTTGTATGTTTCTTCTTTGGAATTGATACTATCCCTAATTTCCCATGTCAACCACGGGTGCACTACCTTCCCTGGTTTATTCTTTTACCAAACTGGGATGAACAATTGTTGTAGTTCATCCATGCGATCTTTAAATGCTTGCCATTGCATATCCAACATCAACCCTTTAAGTATCATTTGCCAGTCTATCTTAGCTAATTCATGTCTCATACCTTCAAAGTTACCCTTCTTTAAGTTCTGAACCTTTGTTTCTGAATTAACTATATCACTCTCCATCTTAATGAAGAATTCCACCATATTATGGTCACTCTTACCCAAGGGGCCTTTCACGATAAGGTTGCTAACTAACCCTTCCTCATTGCTCAACACCCAGTCTAGAATGGCCTGCTCTCTAGTTGGTTCCTCGACATGTTGGTTCAAAATCCCATCCCGCATACATTCCAAGAAATCCTCTTCCTCAGCACCCTTACCAGCAAGAAGAAATTCTGAAATTAGTTCTCGGCGTAAATATCACAGAAACAGAGGAATTTATAATTTAGTTCAATAGTTTAATCATTCCATTTAATATCAGCAAATATACAATATAAAACCACTGCTCAATACAAGAGGACTTGGCTTTAAGGTAAGGAGTGGGAAGTTCAAGGGGGATATTAGAGGAATGATTTTCACTCAGAGAGTGGTTGGTGCGTGGAATGCACTGCCTGAGTCAGTGGTGGAGGCAGGTACACTAGTGAAATTTAAGAGACTACTAGACAGGTACATGGAGGAATTTAAGTTGGGGGGTTATATGGGAGGTAGGGTTTAAGGGTCAGCATGATATTGTGGGCTGAAGGGCCTGTACTGTGCTGTATTATTCTATGTTCTATGTTCTAAATTCTTGCTCTTCGCAGACATCCACAAAAACAGAAGAGTACCCTAAAGAATGAGTAACAGTAAAAATGTTAGAACCTCAAAGCCCCTCCTTCTCCCCCCTCCCAAGCACAAGCAGCAGCGAAGCACCAACCCTCCCCACCCCCTCTCCCACTTATTTCAGCAGAAGGCATCAGCAACCACCACCCATCTAGCAAGCAAGAACAAACTCCCAAGAGAGACTGTGATCTGCAGTACAGAAGAACTAATCACCCACCCAACAAAAATAATCACTCATGCCACGGACTCTCCCTCCCTCCATAATAAAGGGGCAGAGAGGTGTCACACAGCAAGAGAAGAGACCAACACCTCACTGATTACAATGTTAAAGTCTGGTGCATCGCAGGACGAGGATGTGGACTCAAAGAGTTGTGACCCCTAGGGCTATAGAGTTGATGCTAGGGACACGGTGGGGCTGGAGAGCTCTTTATAGACTAGCAGACAGTGGGCCAATTGGCCTCCTTTGCTGTTGTACATCTCCTGTGGCTCTACGTCAGCGGTTGTGAGAGAGAAGAAATGTAGGCTGCACAAGTGTTACGGCATCACGGCCTTGAAATTAGAGCAGATTGCACTATTTCAGCACAAAACTGAAAGCAAATGTTGGTCAGATTGAGAGGTGGTAATGATAATTTCCGGGGCACTTGAAAAATTTAACTGGGCTCCTCCAGAACACATCATGACTGTACATTGGAGGCCATTTCAGATCCAGTCATTGACCCCATAAACTTCCACTGGGAGCTTTGTGAAGGACCTTTGTAAAGAAAATGTGATCCAGCAAATTCAAGATCTTCAGTGCAGAGTGTACTGACTGATAGATGAGAGGCATGCAAACATGTAAGTATCATTTGTGGGCTCACCGTAATCTGACACTGGAACTTTCTTCAAGCATCATTGAAATCTAGTGAGCAGCTGGTCACATAGCAGAATCCTTAAAGGGCCTGTAACCTTAAAGAGTGACAGCTTGAAAATATCAATCATTGTTCACACTATTGTTGTCAACGCCCAGCACAAATGTTTGGTCACTGAATGGGATCCATGAAGGTAAATTCTATCTTCTAACTCCAGGCCCCTACCACCCTAAGACTGAGCATCTGCAAACAGCCAACCACAGGTCTGTCTTCTTGCACATCCAAGTTGTCCCTGGCCCCAAAGTCCCAAACATTTTTGACCCACTGAGGAGGGATGATCGGGAGTTGGAGGAGGAAAGAGTGCAAATTGTGTCAGAGGTGGGAGATGATGGGGGAATCAACGAAAGGCTGCAGATGATGGAATCTGATAGGAAGTGAAGGCGGCGCATAGAACCAAATAAGAGAGGTGGGTGGGTAGATAGGAAATGTTGTAGGGGAGACAGTCGGTAGAGAGTGTAGGTGATGGGCGGATGGAGTACAGGGGAGGGGAATGAATCTAGAATATAGGGCTGGGCTGGGTGAATATGTGTAGGAGGGATAGGATAGATCAGGATGAAAGAGAACATCAAGTTACTTACATCCCTTTCCCTTTCATGATTTATTTAGTATTTGATGTGACTTTTGAACAGAAATATTGCCAGTTCTTTTGCTCCACAGGCGCTTAACCCACTGAGTTCCTACAGCAAATTATTTGTTGCACAGTCATACGCATATACAACACAGAAACAGGCCCTTCAGCCCATCACATCTATTGCAACAATTTTACCAATCTATACTAATCTCATTTACTTGTATAAGGTACATATCCTTCCCACCCTTCAGTGTAATGAAATTGCAGTAAGCCACATTTGCAATCCTGTTACACAATACATTAAAACACCTCTCCTACTGCCTATTGTCCATAGATTTCTAGCCAAAGATAGGCAACTTGTCTCAGTAATATTGATCACCCTTGGAAACCTTTCAGACAGTGTCTGTGAGAGTAAATATTGATTTCGGACTTCATGAAGGTGAATTCGAGGAACACACACCAGTCTTCGTTGAAGGGTCAGCAGTGGAAAGGGTGAGCAGATTCAAGATCCTGGGTGTCAACAGCTCTGACGATCTGTCCTAGTCCCAGCATATTGATGCAATTGAAGAAAGCATACAGTGGCCATGTTTCATTGGGAGTTTGAGGAGTTTTGGTCTGTTATCAAAGACTCCAGCAAATGTTGTCAGCTGTACCATGGAGAGCATTCTAACTGGTTTCATCACTGACTGGCATGGAGGGGCCACTACACAAGAACAGAAAAAACTGTAAACTCAGCCAGTTACATCATGGACACTAGCCTCCCCACCACTGAAGACAATGCCTGAAGAACGCTGCACCCACCAGCGAAGACATTCCCTCTTCTCATTGCTACCATCAGGGAGGAGATACAGGAGATCGAAGACACACATTAAGAACCTTAGGAATGGCTTCTTCCCCTCCACTATGAGATTTCTGAATGGTCCACAAACCCATAAACACCACCCCAGTATTTTTGCATTACTTATATACATTCAGTGGCCTCTTTATTAGGTACAAGAGTGTACCTGATAATGTGGCCACAGGAGTGGAACCTGGTAGGTCTTTTGCTGCTGTAGCCCATCCACTTCAAGGATTGGCATTTGTACGTACAGAGGTGCTCATTTTCACAAAACTGTTGCAACACATGGTTATTTGAATTACTGTTGCCTTCCTGTCACATTGAGCCCAGTCTGCACATTCTCCTCTGACCTCATATATCCACTTCATTGCATGGGCCACTTAAACAAAATTACTATAGAGGCAATTAACCAAAATTGTACTTCTTCCCTCAAGCACAGGAGAGGAAAGTGGGGATAGGACCCGTCTTAGTCAACTGAGCGTAATCTTACATAGCTACGGCTGAACAGTGGCAGAAAAGGTGCATGCTAAAGATATATTTGAAGTTTGATCACCAACTGTTGACCAGTTCATCTTACAGTTAGCTCTCAATGAATAGATTCAGCTTAGGAGCTTGCAAAGGGTCTCTTCGTACTTTCAGACCATGATTCTTCTTTATAAGAGTGATTCAATACAGTCCAATAATGAGATGTACACTTAAACCTTAAAGCTTTGCAGTTAGATTTTTGACCACAGTGTTGTTAAACGCTGAGACCCAGTTCGCAGTTTGCACCCATGTCTCTCAACAGCCAGACTGCCTGCTAAACTATGGAGACCGGTGATCAGGAAGGTTTTCTTGCCTTAAACCTTCTTCATGGGGGGTGGTTGATGTTCCCAATCAGAGGGTGTTCAGTATGAGCCATATTCTCTCCAAACATGGATGAATCTCACTTATAGCACAGTGATCACCATCCAGCAGCTCTGGCTGACTAGAGGAGTTAGCGATTTTAAACCCTCATGTAACATCAGAACTTCATGTTGCACCTGTGTGTTGGCTATAAAAGCATCAAATGGGAGTACAGCTGTCAGCTGTAGAGTTTTCAGAGCACAGATGCATCCATGGGACACAGTAGAGTGTTCAGGGCCTAGGTATATCCATGGGACATTGCCGGTGTTCAAGTTCCGGGTACAATCATGGAGCATTGTTGAAAGGTTATGACCATGAGGCAATGTAAAGGACCCAGATATCTGGTACATTCATGAAGAATAGGATCATTGAATTGTCAGAATGTTCCTGTAGGCCTTTCTATACTGTTTATCCATTCAGCCATCCCTTTGCCTGTAATATTATGGAATGGTGGTAACTGACTCCAATCAAGTGTATCCTAAGTGTCATTCAGTATTATCTTTGTGCCAAATATCTGTTGCATGAACTATTTCATTGTGTTGGGCGTTGTTAAAGTCATTGAGTCATAGGGCCATAGAATCACAGAGTACGACAGAACAGAAACAGTCCTGGCAACATCTTTTCAAGCTTTCTCTGCTCTCTTTCAATCTAACTTATATCTTTCCTGTAGGTAGGTGACCGAAACTGCACACAGTACTCCAAATTTTGCCTGACCATTATCTTATACAATTTCAGCATAACATCCCAACTAATGTACTCAATACATTGATTTATGAAGACCAATGTGCTAAAAGCTTTCTTTATGACTCTATCTACCTGCAGCATCACTTTCAACCAATTATGGATCTGTATTCCCAGATTCCTCTGTTCTACCACATTCCTCAATGCCCTAACACTCATTGTGTAAGCCCTCCTCTGGTTGGTCCTCCTAAAGTGCAAAACTACACAATTGTCTTTTTTAGCCCATTTTTCCAGCTTTATACTTTATACTTCATACCTTATTGTCGCCAAACAATTGATAAGAGAACGTACAATCATCATAGCGATATTTGATTCTGCGCTTCCCGCTCCCTGGGTTACAAATGGATAGTAAATATTAAAAATTTAAATTATAAATCATAAATAGAAATAGAAAAATGGAAAGTAAGATAGTGCAAAAAAACCGAGATGCATGTCTGGATATTTGGAGGGTTCGGCCCAGATCCGGGTCAAGATCCATTCAGCAGTTTTATCACAGTTGGAAAGAAGCTGTTCCTAAATCTGGCCGTACGAGTCTTCAAGCTCCTGAGCCTTCTCCCGGAGGGGAGAGAGATGAAAAGTGTGTTGGCTGGGTGGGTCATGTCCTTGATTATCCTGGCAGCACTGCTCCGACAGCGTGCGGTGTAAAGTGAGTCCATGGACGGAAGATTGGTTTGTGTGATGTGCTGCACTGTGTTCACGATCTTCTGCAGCTTCTTCCGGTCTTGGACAGGACAACTTCCATACCAGGTTGTGATGCACCCTAGAAGAATGCTTTCTACGGTGCATCTATAAAAATTAGTGAGGGTTTTAGGGGACAGGCCAAATTTTTTTAGTTTTCTCAGGAAGTAAAGGAGCTGGTGGGCCTTCTTGGCAGTGGACTCTGCTTGGTTGGACTAAGTCAGGTCATTTGTGATATTGACCCTGAGGAACTTAAAGCTTCTGACCTGTTCCACTTGCGCACCATCAATATAAATTGGGTCCAGATCCTGCTGCAATCTTTAATAGTCTATCTCATTGTCCACTACACTTCCAATTTTGGTGCCATCAATAAATTTGCTGATCCACTTTACCACATTATCATCCCGATCTTTGGCATAGATGACAAACAACAACAGATCTAGCACCAATCCTTATGGCACATCACTAATTATAGGCTCCCAGTCAGAGAGGCAACTATCTACCACCACTTTCTGACTTCTCCTTCTAATCCAATTTACGACCTTGAATGCCAAGTGATTGAAATTTCTTGACCAATCTCCAATGTGGAATTTAGTCAAATGTCTTTCTGAAGTCCGTGTAGACAACATCTACTGCCTTGCCTTCATCAAATTTCCTGGTAACTTCCTCGAAAAACTCTATAAGATTTGCTAGACACCCTCCACGCACAATGCCATGTTGGCTACTCCTAATCAGTCCCTGTTTATCCAAATACTTATACATCCGGTCTCTTAGAATACCTTCCAATAACTTCTCCACTACTGATGTCTGGCTCACTGGCCATTATTTCCTGACTTACTCTTTGAGCCTTTCTTAAACAACGGAACAAATTTAGCAATCCTCCAAGCCCACAGATCTCACCTGTGACTTAGTAAATTTTAAATCTCTCTGCTAGGGTCATAGAACATAGAACATAGAATAGTACAGCACAGTACAGGCCCTTCGGCCCACAATGTTGTGCCAACCCTCAAACATTGCTTCCCATATAACCTCCCACCTTAAATTCCTCCATATACCTGTCCAGTAGTCTCTTAAACTTCACTAGTGTCTCTGCCTCCACCACTGACTCAGACAGTGCATTCCATGCACTAACCACTCTCTGAGTAAAAAACCTTCCTCTAATATCCCCCTTGAACTTCCCACCCCTTACCTTAAAGTCATGTCCTCTTGTATTGAGCAGTGGTGCCCTGGGGAAGAGATGCTGGCTATCCATTCTATCTAATCCTCTTATTATCTTGTACACCTCTATCATGTCTCCTCTCATCCTCCTTCTCTCCAAAGAGTAAAGCCCTAGCTCCCTTAATCTCTGATCATAATGCATACTCTCTAAACCAGGCAGCATCCTGGTAAATCTCCTCTGTACCCTTTCCAATGCTTCCACATCCTTCCTATAGTGAGGCGACCAGAACTGGACACAATAATCCAAGTGTGGCCTAACCAGAGTTTTATAGAGCTGCATCATTACATCGTGACTCTTAAACTCTATCCTTCGACTTATGAAAGCTAACACCCCATAAGCTTTCTTAACTACCCTATCCACCTGTGAGGCAACTTTCAGGGATCTGTGGACATGTACCCCCAGATCCCTCTGCTCCTCCACACTTCCAAGTATCCTGCCAATTACTTTGTACTCTGCCTTGGAGTTTATCCTTCCAAAGTGTACCACCTCACACTTCTCTGGGTTGAACTCCATCTGCCACTTCCCAGCCCACTTCGGCATCCTATCAATGTCTCTCTGCAAACTTCGACAATCCTCTACACTATCTACAACACCACCAACCTTTGTGTCATCTGCAAATTTGCCAGCCCACCCTTCTACCCCCACATTCAGGTCGTTAATAAAAATCATGAAAAGTAGAGGTCCCAGAACAGATCCTTGTGGGGCACCACTAGTCACAATCCTCCAATCTGAACGTACTCCCTCCACCATGACCCTCTGCCTTCTGCAGGCAAGCCAATTCTAAATCCACTTGGCCAAACTTCCTTGGATCCCATGCCTTCAGACTTTCTGAATAAGCCTACCGTATGGAACCTTGTCAAATGCCTTACTAAAATCCTTATAGATCACATCCACTGCACTACCCTCATCTATCTGCCTGGTCACCTGCTCAAAGAACTCTATCAGGCTTGTTAGACATGATCTGCCCTTCACAAAGCCATGCTGACTGTCCCTGATCAGACCATGATTCTCTAAATGCCCAAAGACCCTATCGCTAAGGATCTTTTCCAACAGCTTTCCCACCACTGACGTAAGGCTCACTGGTGTATAATTACCCGGACTATCCCTACTACCTTTTTTGAACAAGGGGACAACATTCGCCTCCCTCCAATCCTCCGGTACCATTCCCGTGGACAACGAGGACATAAAGATCCTAGCCAAAGGCTCAGCAATCTCTTCCCTCGCCTTGTGGAGCAGCCCGGGGAATATTCCATCAGGCCCCGGGGACTTACCCGTCATAATGTATTTTAACAACTCCAACACCTCCTCTCCCTGAATATCAACATGCTCCAGAACATCAACCTCACTCATATTGTCCTCACCATCATCAAGTTCCCTCTCATTGGTGAATACCGAAGAGAAGTATTCATTGAGGACCTCGCTCACTTCCACAGCCTCCAGGCACATCTTCCCACCTTTATCTCTAATCGGTCCTACCTTCACTCCTGTCATCCTTTTTCTCTTCACATAATTGAAGAATATCTTGGGGTTTTCCTTTACCCTACTCACCAAGGCCTTCTCATGCCCCCTTCTTGTTCTTCTCAGCCCCTTCTTAAGCTCCTTTCTTGTTTCCCTATATTCCTCAGTAGACGCATCTGATCCTTGCTTCCTAAACCTCATGTATGCTGCCTTCTTCCACCTGACTAGATTTTCCACCTCACTTGTCACCCATGATTCCTTCACCCTACCATTCTTTATCTTCCTCACCGGACAAATTTATCCCTAACGTCCTGCAAGAGATCTCTAAACATCGACCACATGTCCATAGTACATTTCCCTGCAAAAACATCATCCCAATTCACACCCGCAAGTTCTAGTCTTATAGCCACATAATTTGCCCTTCCCCAATTAAAAATTTTCCTGTGCTCTATGATTCTATCCTTTTCCATGATAATGCCACCCCTCCTCCCCTCCCCCCTTCTCCCTTTTAAAGCACTGAAATCCAGGAATATTGAGAATCCATTCCTGCCCTGGTGCCAGCTAAGTCTCTGTAATGGCCACTAGATCATAATTCCATGTATGTATCCAAGCTCTCAGTTCATCACCTTTGCTCCTGATGCTTCTTGCATTGAGGTACGCACACTTCAGCCCTTCTACCTTACTACCTTTACATTGTTTATTCTGCTTCTCTTTCCTCAAAGCCTCTCTATATTTTAGATCTGGGTTTACTCCATGCACTTCTTTCACTGCTCTATCGCTCTGGGTCCCATCCCCCTTGCAAATTAGTTTAAACCCTCCCGACCCATGCCAGCAAAGCTACCTGCAAGAATATTGCTCCCCCTCGAGTTCAGGTGCAACCCATCCAATCTGTACAGATCCCACCTTCCCCAGAAGAGATCCCAATGATCCAAAAATCTAAAACCCTGCTCCCTGCACCAACTCCTCAGCCACGCATTCAACTGCCATCTCCTCCAATTCTTACAGTCACTGTCACGTAGCACTGGCAGCAATTTTGAGAACGCCACCCTTGAGGTCCTGTTTTTCAGTCTTCTGCCTAGTTCCTGAAACTCACACTTCAGGACCTCATCCCTCTTCCTGCCTATGTCGTTGGTACCAACATCTTCTGGTTGCTTTCCCTCTCGTACCAAAATGTCATGCACCTGGTCAGAGATATTGCGGACCCTGGCACCTGGGAGGCAACAAACCATGCGAGTGATCTTCTCACGTCCACAAAATTTCCTGTCTGCTCCCCTGACTATAGAGTCTCCAATGACGACAGCTCTCCTCTTCTCCGTCCCACCCTTCTGCACCACAGGGTCAGACTCAGTGTCGGAGGCCCTGCCACCATGGCTCACACCTGGTCGGTCCTCCCCGCCAACAGTATCCAGGACGGTAAACTTATTATTCAGGGGAATGGCTACAGGGGTGCTCTGCACTACCTGTCTGCTCACCTTCACTTTTCCCCCTCTGACTGTCACCCAACGACCTGCTTCCGACAGCCTAGGTGTGACGACCTCCTTGTAGCTCTCATCTATGACTGCCTCATTCTCCCTTATGAGTCGAAGGTCATCCAGCTGCTGCTCCAGATTCCTTACACGGTCTTCCAGATCGCCCAGCCGTATGCATTTCTGGTAGTTGTGACTCTGTGGGAGAGGGGAGTTCCTCCAAGACTGCCACATCCCACATGAGAGGCACATCACCGTCTCAGGAGACATTGTAAAGACTAACTGCGAGCAAGCTTGTCCTCCGCCTCTTCTCATCGAAGCCTCTCGAGTCAAAGCCTCAAAGCTCCACTCCTTCACTGGCCGCTTTCCACAGGCAGTGGGTCCCTGCAATTTCTGCACTAGCCTCCCCCAGAGTTTGAAAGAACATCTTGTCAGGCCCTGGTGATTTGTCCAACCTAATTTGTCTCAAGACAGTAACACCTCCTCCTCTGTAATCTGAAAAGGGCCCATGACCTCTCTGCTGCTTTGCCCCACTTCTATAGATTCTGTGTCTGTCTCCTGAGTAAATACAGATGCAAAAAATCCATTTAAGAACTCCCCCATCTCTTTCGGCTTCACGCATAGATTACCACTCTGACCTTCTGGAGGACCAACTTTGTCTCTTGCTATCCTTTTGCTCTTAGTATACTGTATCTGAAGAAGATTCTTCTTCTTCTTGATTGCTAGTGCAACCTCAAACCTTCTTTTAGCCTTCCTGGTTTTTTTTCCTTAGTGTTCTCTTGCATTTCTTACGTTCCTTGTACCTTATTTGTTCCTACCTGCCTATACCTGCTTTGTACCTTCATCTTGTGCTTAACTAGGGCCTCAATGTCTCTTGATAACCAAGGTTCCCTGCACCTGCTAATCTTGCCTTTTATTCTGACAAACTCCACACTTTCAAAATTTCACTATTGAACATCTCCCACTTACCGAGTACACCTTTGCCAGAAAACAACCTTTCCCAATCCACACTTGCCAGATCCTTTCTGATATCATCAAAATTGGCCTTTCTTCAATTTCAAATCTCAACTCGACAACCAAACCTACCTTTTTCCATAATTACCTTGAAATTAATGGCATTATAACCACTAGATTCAAAGTGTTCCCCTACACAAACTTCTGTCACCTTCCCTGTTTCACTCCCTAGTAGGAGATCTAGTATCATACTCCTTTCTATGTATCGATTAAGGAAACTTTTCTAAACACATTTGACAAATCTATTCCATTCAGCCCTTTTACACTATGGGAGTCCCAGCAATATGTGGAAAGTTAAACTCACCTACTGTTACAACCTTATGTTTCTTGCAACAATCTGCAATCTTTCTATGAATTTGTTCCTCTCAATCCATGGACTGTCAGATGGTCTATGATATGCTCCCATTAACATGATCATACCTTTCCACTGATAAAGCCTCACTAGACAACAGTAGTAGTGAGGTTGGGGATGGCATTAAACAGAAAATTAGAAATGCGAGCAATAAAGGAACAGCAGTTATAATAGGTGACTTCAATCTACATATAGATTGGGTGAACCAAATTGGTAAGGGTGCTGAGGAAGAAGATTTCTTGGAATGTATGCGGGATAGTTTTCTGAGCCAACATGTCAAGGAACCAACTAGGGAGCAGGCCATTCTGGACTGGGTATTGAGCAATGAGGAAAGTTTAGTTAGCAATTGTGTCGTGCGAGGCCCCTTGGGTAAGAGTGACCGTAATACGGTGGAACTCTTCATTAAGATGGAGAGTGATATAGTTAATTCAGAAGCAAAGGTTCTGAACTTAAAGAAGGGTAACTTTGAAGGTATGAGACGTGAATTAGCTAAGATAGACTGGCAAATGATACTTAAAGAGTTGACGGTGGATATGCAATGGCAAGCATTTAAAGATCGCATGGATGAACTACAACAATTGTTCATCCCAGTTTGGCAAAAGAATAAACCAGGGTAGGTAGTGCACCCGTGGCTGACAAGGGAAATTAGAGATAGTATCAATTCCAAAGAAGAAACATACAAATTAGCCAGAAAAAGTGGCACATCTGAGGACTGGGAGAAATTGAGTCCAGCAGAGGAGGACAAAGGACTTAATTAGGAAAGGGAAAAAGGATTATGAGAGAAAGCTGGCAGGGAACATAAAAACTGACTGTAAAAGCTTTTATAGATATGTGAAAAGAAAAAGATTGATTAAGACAAATGTAGGTCCCTTACAGTCAGAAACAGGTGATTTGATCATGGGGAACAAGGACATGGCAGACCAATTGAATAACTATTTTGGTTCAGTCTTCACTAAGGAGGACATAAATAATCTTCCTGAAATAGTAGGGGATCGAGGGTCTAGTAAGATGCAGGAATTGAGCAAAATACATGTTAGTAGGGAAGTGGTGTTAGGTAAATTGAAGGGATTGAAGGCAGATAAATCCCTAGGGCCAGATGGTCTGCATCCCAGAGTGCTTAAGGAAGTAGCCCAAGAAATAGTGGATGCATTCGTGATATTTTTCAAAACTCTTTAGATTCTGGATTAGTTCCTGAAGATTGGAGGGTGGCTAATGTAACCCCGCTTTTTAGAAAAGGAGGGAGAGAGAAACCGAGGAATTATAGACCGGTTAGCCTGACATCGGTGGTGGGGAAAATGCTAGAGTCAGTTATCAAAGATGTGATAACAGCACATGTGGAAAGCGGTGAAATCATCAGACAAAGTCAGCATGGATTTGTGAAAGGAAAATCATGTCTGACGAATCTCATAGAATTTTTTGAGGATGTAACTAGTAGAGTGGATAGGGGAGAACCAGTGGATGTGGTATATTTAGATTTTCAAAAGACTTTTGACAAGGTCCCACACAGGAGATTAGTGTGCAAACTTAAAGCACATGGTATTGGGGGTATGGTATTGATGTGGATAGAGAATTGGTTGGCAGACAGGAAGCAAAGAGTGGGAATAAACGGGACCTTTTCAGAATGGCAGGCGGTGACTAGTGGGGTACCGCAAGGCTCAGTGCTGGGACCCCAGTTGTTTACAATATATCTTAATGACTTAGATGAGGGAATTAAATGCAGCATCTCCAAGTTTGCGGATGACACGAAGCTGGGTGGCAGTGTTAGCTGTGAGGAGGATGCTAAGAGGATGCAGAGTGACTTGGATAGGTTGGGTGAGTGGGCAAATTCATGGCAAATGCAATTTAATGTGGATGAATATGAGGTTATCCACTTTGGTGGTAAGAACAGGAAAACAGACTATTATCTGAATGGTAGGCGATTAGGAAAAGGGGAGGTGCAACGAGACCTGGGTGTCATTATAGACCAGTCATTGAAAGTGGGCATGCAGGTACAGCAGGCGGTGAAAAAGGTGAATGGTATGCTGGCATTCATAGCAAGAGGATTCGAGTACAGGAGCAGAGAGGTACTACTGCAGTTGTACAAGGCCTTGGTGAGACCACACCTGGAGTATTGTGTGTAGTTTTGGTCCCCTAATCTGAGGAAAGACATCCTTGCCATAGAGGGGGTACAAAGAAGGTTCGACAGATTCATTCCTGGGATGGCAGGACTTTCATATGATGAAAGACTGGATCGACTAGGCTTATACTTTCTGGAATTTAGAAGATTGAGGGGGGATCTGATTGAAGCGTATAAAATTCTAAAGGGATTGGACAGGCTAGATGCAGGAAGATTATTCCCGATTTTGCAGAAGTCCAGAACGAGGGGTCACAGTTTGAGGATAAAGGGGAAGCCTTTTAGGACCGAGATGAGGAAAAACTTCTTTACACAGAGAGTGGTGAATCTGTGGAATTCTCTGCCACAGGAAACAGTTGAGGCCAGTTCATTGGCTATATTTAAGAGGGAGTTAGATAAGGCCCTGTGGCTAAAGGGATCAGAGGGTATGGAGAGAAGGCAGGTATAGGGTTCTGAGTTGGATGATCAGCCATGATCATACTGAATGGCGGTGCAGGCTAGAAGGGCCGAATGGCCTACTCCTGCACCTATTTTCTATGTTTCTGTGTTTCTACAAGGACTCCAGTCTGTTCTGACTGAATACAGCTGTAATAATTTTCCTGCCTGGCAGTGCCACTCCTTGCCCTTTAATCCCTCCCACTCTATCACCATCTAAAACAAGGGAACCCTTGGAACAATAAGCTGCCAGTCCTGCTCCTCCTGCAACCAAGAATAATGAATGGCTGCAACATGATAATTCCACATACTGATTCATGCCCTAAGCTCATCCACCTTTCCTACAATATTCCTTGCACTGAAATACTGAATATGCAGTTCGGAACATTCGTCCCGCCTTGCACAACATCTTGATTCCTGATTTTGCATATAGGCTTAACAACACCTTTCTCCATAACCACCTACTCTGGCACTTTGGTTCCTGATTCCTATCTCCTTGAAACTCTCGATTAACCCCCACCCCATATATCGGTGCAGCACTAGCAAACCTTTCAATTAGGATATAAGCCTCCCTCCATTTCAGGTGAAAACTGTCCCTTCTCTAAAAGTCCAATCCTGTTAATAATCAGTGCTCATTCGGGAGCCACTGATCTCTGCAGCAGCTTTGGAGACAGACACCCCTTTGTCTCATCCACTACAACACTCTTACTAACAGGGAACACAATGGCCCAAGCAGTTCTGGAAGATTTTGCACTGGTCTTTTTGTCATCAGGTGTGGCAAATTGGCATACAAGCACTATTGCAATTCTTGTCTGTCTGTGGACTGAGTTCTTTATACATCTTCTTGTGAAACTACTGCCTCTTGTCCCTGCATTTCCTGAACCTGAAATTGTGTCTGAGAGGCTTAGACACAATGACATAGGATGCCTTTCCTTCTCTGGGTTTCCAGCCAATCAGCAGCTTCTCATTCCTCTGCTGTCTTTGTGAAGGTGGTTTTATAAAGTACCCAGACCTTCAAGTGCCCCTGTTGTTGCATACCATTCATCTGAATCAAAACTCCACCCAGATCTCCACATTATGGCCTATAAACTCAGTAGGAGTAGAGGTGAGGGGTAGGAGGGTGGCAAACTCCCATGGGATTTGATAGATATGTGTGAGAGAAAGCTGAGGGAATGTAAGGAGATGAGGAATGAATATATTGGGTTTGATCTATAGAGAGCCATCACCCACTTGATGGGGTCTATATCATGATAAGTTGGGAAGTTTGCCTCTTTCTACTTGAAGACAGTTCCGCAAAGCAGCAGAACAAAGCAAAGGTAGCAGTGCTGTCTGAATACATGATGTACAAAAAGAAATCCGGAAGTGACAATAATGAAATAACTGAGAGAAACAGAGACTGGGAAGGATGTGGTTCAGAAGGGAAGAAACTAATCTTGAGTCTAATCA
Source organism: Mobula hypostoma (assembly GCF_963921235.1). Classification (NCBI taxonomy): domain Eukaryota; kingdom Metazoa; phylum Chordata; class Chondrichthyes; order Myliobatiformes; family Myliobatidae; genus Mobula; species Mobula hypostoma. The sequence continues at coordinate 92,772,831 of NC_086105.1, forward strand.
CCAGGCCTTCCATCTCCTGTATCTTCTTCCAAAAGATGGAAGAGAGCAAAGGGAATGGTTGCAGTGACAGGCATCCTTGTGAATACTGTTAACCTTCCTGAAGCAGTGCACCATGACCCTGGATGGATGTAAGTGATGGACTGGGCAGTGTTTAACACTCTCCGCAGGTTCCGATAGTCCAGACCAGAGTAGTTACCGTACCAAGCTCGGGGGCAACTCATCGTGATACTTTCTATTGCGCATCTGTAGAAGTTCGAGAGAATCTTCATAGACAAGGCAAACTTCCTCAGATACCTAAGAAAATACATAAGCTGATGTTCTTCCTTGACAACTTTATTGACATGGAGGGACCAGGTGAGACTGCTTCATGGGCATTTCACATGAGATATCTAGTTACGGTAAAGACAAATCTCAAGGTTGTATAATCTATACATACTTTGATAATAAATGTACTTTGAATCTTAGTAGAGTGAATGGAAGTTACTGCTGTACAAAACAGTTATATCATGGAAGGTAATGGTGAGGCTGCTCCCCGCTAGCAGATTCTAACAGCATTCAATGTTTCAAAGAAGGGAAAAGCATTCCTTACCTATACTGGCCATAAATGGGCCAGAATGTGATCGAGTGGAATCCTTTAACATCCCTCCCACCATTGCCATCAACCCCAGTCCACTTACTACCTCCACCAGCATGACAGAGGACTTTCAACTGAGTTGGAACACTTAGATTCTTCTCAACAGCTCATGGTGATGTGATGGCATAGAAGATAGTGCTGCTGCCTCACAGTACCTGGGACCAGTGACCAATACCAGATCAATTCTGACTTCAAGTGCTGTCTGAGTGGTGTTTGCATGATCCTTCTATGACAGTGTGGGTTTCCACCAGCAACCCAAGACATGCGAGAAGGTTAATTTGTTACCATAAATTTCCCTTGTTGGCACGTGGCCAAGTGGTTAAGGAGTTCTAGTGATCTGAAGGTCGCTAGTTCTAGCCTTGGCTGAGGCAGTATATTGTGTCCTTGAGCAAGGCACTTAACCACACATTGCTCTGCGACGGCACCAGTGTCAAGCTGTATAGGTCCTAATGCCCTTCCCTTGGACAATATCGATGGCGTGGAGAGGGGAGACTTGCAGCATGGACAACTGACAGTCTTCCATACAACCTTGCCCAGACCTGCACCCTGGAAACCTTTCAAGGTGCAAATCCATGGTCTCATGAGACTAACGGATGCCTATATATATATATAAATTTCCCTTGTGATGGTCAATGCCAAATTAATCAAAGGGGAGCAGTTGAGTATGTGTGAGAGACTAAGCTGTTATTTTGTAAAGAAATAAGGCAAGATGGGATGATGCTAATAACTTTGCTCCACTAGGAGTCAGCAGGATCCTCGTGGGCAGAATAGCCTCCTTTGTGCAGAAGTATATCAATACAGCTCATTCTCATGCATCTCCCATTAGCTGGAATGAGACTACTGATGGTGTACTCCTGGCAATATTACACTAACATGTAAACATAAAGCTCGAATTTTGTCTTTCTCTTATTAGATCAAAAACCAACAACCCAATGAATAAATTATTTAAATGGTACTTAAACTTCAAGATCGAAACACTTTAAAATTCACACTTACTAACCTGTTTCTCGTTAGAACACATGCATTTGCAAAACTTCTGCCCCAACTTGTTTGCTTCATTTCCAGAACAGAATCAGTGGTGCACATAATTTCCAATGCCGTTTGAAGATGTCCCTACACAGTGCATGGAAAGACTGACAGTATGAGGAGCTTGTTTTTCAATTCACTACCATGTGCATGTTATGATTTGTATACTAAAAATATCCCAGGCTTACTAGTTATTTAGATTTCTCCAAGCTGTCTCCCTCTATGCATCAATGAGACGACAGACAATTGATTCATTTTGAAGATCTATAATTTTTAGTATCAGTAACACCTAAATTGTAAATGGAATATAAACGTTTAGATTTTAAAGAACAGATACACTTTAATCATAATCTGAATCATTGAACGATAAAGTGTGTGGATATTTATCCCCTTGTCAAGTTGGAGATAAAATGGATCATTGGGTAAGCTGCAGAACTATGGCCATTATTCCACCAGTCTAATTATGAATTAACCAAGACAAATGGCCAAAATGAATTACTGATGATTATTCACTGCTCAGACATACTCAATCCAGGAGCTTAAGACTCCTGCTTTGATAGTAGAAAATTGGGTCACCCGGGGTAATCTTAGTATATTCTGAATTATAAATATTTCACTTTCAGTAACAGTTCAAAGCACTAGAGAAACTCAACGGGTCAAGTAGGATCTATAGAGAGAAATGGACGGTCGGCATTTTGTATCAAGTCCCTTTATCTGCACATTATAGAGGGAAGACAGCTCATAGAAAAGGTGGATGGAAAGTGTGGAGCAAATACTGGCAGGTGATAGGTGGATCCAGGTGGGGGTGCAGTAATATTCACTGCAGAGAGATTCACTCTTCTGCTCCCAGTCAGTTCCTTTCACTACTGGATTTGACAGTAAGTGAATTCAATTCAAGTTGTAGTTAGAACATCTTCAATGGTAAACCAGTTCCTAAAAGTGGAGGTTTCTGCTGCATGCAATCTGACTAGTGTGAACAGTGTTCGCTAATGTATCACTGTGTAATATGTTGATAACATGTTGTTCACCAGACCAGCGTTTAGAAAAAGTGTAAAAAAAAAAGAAAATATTGATCCAAAATGATGGAAGGCTGAAATGGCCAGTTTTGTTACAAACAGAAAGGAGCAATTTATCTACAGTTGGAGAATTCAGTATTGAGATCAACAGACTGGTATGTGTTCGAATGGAAGATGAGATTTTGGTCCTTGAGCTTGCTTTTGTCCTCAGTGTAACAGTTTAAAGACCACAGACGGAGAGTTCAGAGTGGGAGTGAGATGGAGAATTAAAGGGATAGGCAACAACTAGCCCAGGGTCACTCCCGTGGATTGGTGCCTGTACTCTGCAAAACAACCACAGTATCTGCATTTGCTTTCTCCAAAGCGGAGGAGGCTACATTTATAGATAGAGAAGTTAATTCACCATCATTTTCTGTTTATATTCCAAAAGTTTTTTTTGAACTGCTGATCAAAACCAAATAACTGTAAAATTAATTATCAAGAAATTCAGTGTGGTTGATACAGGTTTAAATCAATCTTAAAGTTAATTTTATTGTAATATCTAATGTCAATACTCAAAATTAATGGGATTTTACTTTCCTCTTCTATTGGATCTCAAAATCTTGTGCAGAGTTAAGGAGATTATTTTGAAAGCTTTTGTGTTACATCAGTCACATCTTGAAAATCTTTCCATGTATCTGAAAGGCAAAATTGTTTCCTAGTGAGATGCCTCTGATATTAATTAGATAGAGAAAAATCTGAATGAAAGGTGGCATTTTTTTTCCCAACCGATAGAGCTGTCTTTCCAGTTAAGATGTTATTGTTTTATTTAGTAAGCATCTTAAATTGGTTTTTAAGATCTCCCCAGTGTTTAGCTCTGTGGCATTTCCAGCTGGAGATTACAGGCAAAGTGACTGTGGAACCACACTGGAACTGAGAATGTTATAGTCACAGAGACATTGAGTTCTACAGCATGGAATCAGGCTCATTGAACCAACTCAGATATGTATCTGAACTAGTCTCATGTGCCTGAAGTTGGCTCTATCCTTCTAAACAATTTTTTACAGCTTTCTCTGGAGCCTGATCCATATACCCACCATCCCATATGTTAAAATGCTTCCCCGTAAGTCCCATCTCACCTTAAATCTAAGTTGTCTGCTTTTAGACTCCCTGACCCTGGGGGCAGGGGGGAAGAAACAGTAACCATTCACCTTACCTACACCTTTGACAATTTCATAAACCTCTGTAAGGTCGCTATTGAGCTTCCTACACTCTGGGACAAATACCTACCCAGGTTCTCTTTTTATCTCAAGCCCTTCAGTCCTGGTAATGTTCTCAAGTCTTTCCTGCATCCTTTCCAGCTTAATGACATCTTTACTATAGTTGGGCGGCCAGAATTGTGCACAATACTCCAATGCTGGTCTCACTACAACTTGTACAGTTGCAAAATGACACCCCAAATCCTGCATTCAATGCTCTTACCAATGAAGGAGAGTGTGCCAAGCACTCTCTATCTTGCCACTTTCAGGGAACTATATATGTCCCTTTGTTCAATAACAGGCCCAAGCCATTTAATGTTTAAGTTCTGCCCTGATTTAACTTGGCAAACTGCAGCACCACACGTTGTCTGAGTTAAATTCCATCTCAGAATTAGAATCAGAATCAGGTTTAATATCACTAGCATAGGTTGTGAAATTTGTTGTTTTGTGGCAGCAGTGCATTACAATAGAAAATAATAAAAACTATAAAAGTATACATATATATACATTAATTTAATTTAATAAGTAGTGCAAAAGACAAGGGAAAAATTGTGAGAGGTAGTGTTTCATTAGTTCATTGTCCATTCATAAATCTGACAGCAGAGGGGAAGAAGCTGTTCCTGAAATACTGAGTGTGTGTCTTCAAGCTCCTGTGCCTCTTCCTTGATGGTAGCAATGAGAAGAGGGCATGTCCTGGGTGATGGGGGTCCTAAACGATGAATGTTACATTTTTGAGGCATCTACCATTCCTTGATCCACTTCTCAAGTTCGGCTAATGTAGATCCTAAAAAATCCAGTTTTGTGTCATTTACAGATTTACAAGCCCAGTTAACAGCATTGTCATCCAAACAGTTTAACTTCCCCTCTCATGCTACATTAGGAGAAAGAAAGGATCTGTTTATTTTTAATTACAGGCGGTCTGAGACTGACAAAATGGGCCAGAAGTTCACATTGCTGCCTCATAGCTCAGGGGAAGTAGGTTAATTCCAGATCTGCGGTGCTGTCTGTGTAGTCTTTTCATATCCTTTTTGTGCAATGGTTCCACCAAGTGCAATGACTTCTTTCCACATCCCCAAGATATGCAGGTTGGTGGGTGAATTGTCCAGTTCCAAGTTACCCCCTAGTGTAGGGTTCATGAAAAAAAGAACTAAAGGGTAGTTGATCGGCTTGTGTGAAAGGGAGTAAGTTGCAAGCTTCTGGGAGAAATAACTTCAAAACAAGGCGATTGTAGCTGAAAATTGGGTTAATTAGTTAATCTTGTGCACATTGTAACATTTCATTTGACATAGCTCTTGTTTTCCTGGAGTATAACTAACCCCAAAAGACATCAACAGTGGCTCAACATCCAAAATATACCCATGATAAGATTTTCAATCTCTAATGCCAACACATCTAGAATACTGGCAGAGTGACCCAAATTTTGCTAGCCCATTTACTCTGAAACATGGCTGTTTCATGCATGCATTTCTGAATGACAATAAATGAGGACTGAGTGTTCTCATAATCTAAAAGGCTGCAGCAGGTCCCAAACTTAATACATACTTCATCTACTTCTCCTTCAACCCTTGGGGAAGTCATCCGGGGCAACTTCCAGCTTTGTAATTCACCTGAACAGAGATCTAAGTTGCCACCTTCTGCAATGGAACAGCAGGCTTTACACTGCAGGGTCTCTCTGAACCCATGACACCATTGTTCACCAAAAGCCTGGCCAGGTCACTGGAACACTCTAGTTGAATCCTATGTTCCTTTATGCTATTGTAACACCTAGTCATTCAATAGCAATTGTACCACTAGAGGAGTGTTGCTAGGATGCCCCTTTAAAAGATAATGCAAGGTCTTCAGGAAGGGTAAAACAAGGGAACACACACCAGTCCTCATAGAGGGATCAGAAGTGGAAAGAATGAGCAATTTCAAATTGCTGGGTATCAATATCTCTGAGGATTTATATTGGACTCAACATATTAATGCAGCTACAAAGAAAGCACATCAATGGCTATATTGCATGAGGACTTTAAGGAGATTTGGTATGTCACCAAAGACACTCATAAATTTCTGCAGATATATCGTGGAGAGCATTCTAACTGGCTGCATCGCCGTCTAGTATGGGGTCGGGGGGAATGCTAATGCACAGGATGGAAATAAGCTGCAGAGAGCTGTAAATTTAGTCAGCTCCATCATGGGCTCTAGCCTCTATAGTACTAAGGACATCTTCAAGCAGCGATGCCTCAAAAAGGCGACATCCATCATCAAGCAGGATTTCATTGCTTGTTCCTGTTGCTACTGTCAGGAGGGAGGTACAGAAGCCTGAAGGCACACACTCAATGATTCAGGAACAGCTTCTTCCCCTCTGCCATCCGATTTCTGAATGGACTTTGAACCCATGAACACTTCCTCACTACTTTTTTATTTTTAATTTTGCACTACTTACTAAATTTAACTATTTAATATGTATACACTACTGTAATTCACGGTGTGCTTTTTTACTATTATTATGTATAGCATTTATGTATTGAACTTGAAATTGCTCACTCTTTCCACTTCTGATCCCTCTATAAGGACTGGTATGCGTTCCCTTGTCATACTCTTTCTGACGAATTTGCTGCCACAAAGACATTAAATTTCCTGACATATTCAGGTGATATTAAACCTGATTCTGATTCTGAAGATATTGTTATGCATCAGACGAGAGCAAGAGATTACAAGACCACAGCAGGCACAGTGGTACAATGGCACTTCAGCACTGGAGACTCAGGTTCAATCCTGACATCAGGTGCTGTCTGTGTGGAGTTTGCATGTTCTTTCTGTGATTGCATGGGTTAGCCTAAGTTCTCTGCTTTCTTCCCACATCCTAGGTTAACCTAGGTTTGTAGGTTAACCAGACACTGTGAATAGTATGTGATAGAAACTGTGGACAGTTGATGACAATGTAGGAAGAAAAGAAAATAGGAATTTGCAACCAAGGATTCTGCCACTCATGTGACTTTCACATCCAGGTGGCCCACAACACAGCTTTGATGCACAAAAAAACAGGTTCAGAGAATAGCTATCTGAAAGGACACTGGATTAAACTGGAAGCCACAAGTCTGTGGGGAAAGAAAGTAAACTCTACTGCTTTAGATCACGGAGCTGCTTTGAGCTTGGAGAAGTACTGCATATCACAGCACTAGAGTTCATATGAAACTTTTAAAAAAGCAAATGAGTTTGATGATGGTGGTTTGGTGTATGAGGATTTCCTTTCTGTCTCAGGATTTTTATGGCATCAACTTAAGTAAGTTAACACCGTGAAAGGAGGCCACTGTTGTAGACAAGCTGTATGGTTTTGGAAGGTGTGCTCTTTAGTTTGGTTGATATTTGTCCTTCTAACCTCCATTGGCACTGGCCATTTATGTTGATGGAACCTTCTGGTTTTTCAGCCATTCTGCAGTCATTGTCCCAGTAGGCATTCTAATTATATTGCAATTACAATGACTTCAGAAGTCTTCATCATGACAGAGTCATGCAAAATGGAATAGGTTGTTTGACCCACCAAGTCTATGCTGACCATCAAATTGCACTTACTTGCATTAATATTGTCCTAACCCACTTTATTCTCCCCTCATTGCCATCAAGAATCTACCATTCACCTAGACATAAAGGGCAGATTACATCAATAATTCAACTGAATATCAGAGAATATATACAATATACAACCTGAAATTCTTGTTCTTTGCCATCAGTCAATTAACTTTAAAAAGAAGCTTGAGTAAATGGGTAGGGGTGAGGGGGTTACTCTTGCGCTCTAAGGGAAAAATCCACATAGGCTTCTCCCAAGGTCAGGATTGAACCCATCTTGTTGGAACTGAGAGGCAGCAACACTGCTTCTCATGTACTTGTGCCATCTTAACATATTGGCTGAGCTATAAATCCTGCCCCATTATCAGCTATGAGCTCCTTATCTGTTAGATCTGTGAGCAATAGAGCATTTGAAGATCAAGAACCCTAACCTGGCACCTCTGCCCTTCTGCACACACATGAGATTTGGATTGCCTACAGCAGGCGCTCAAAGCACCAGGGAGACACCACTGATTGTCTCTGCAAGAACCTTGAAATCCCTGGCAGGATTAGTGAACCAATGTCGGTTTTCCCTCCCAGGCAAACTTTCACATGACTGAGTGTCTGGTTACCCTCAGCCAATACTGTTGGACATACAACTTTGTTTCCAAAATAGACACATATAGACAAAATAGACAAAGCTCTGTCATGGGAAGAAAAGTCCCGGGCAGACAAAAGAAAAAATTCATAGATGTGCAGAAGAAGTGCAACATCATTTTTTGACTCTTGGGAATCCTCAGCCGATGCTGCTCAGGATGAAGAAAGTGTATAGGGAAAGTGTACTGAGAAACAGAAGGTCATGCATGCGAAACATACAGAAGCATGATATAACTGGCAAAAGGAACTTACCAAACCCCAAAGTACCCACTCTGCAGTCCCTGCTATGGTTTCCATATTGACCTCATCCGCCCTCTCAGAACATGGGCTGAAGCAAGTTATTCTCAATCCCAAGGGATTGCCTGACAGAAAACTTCTCACCTTAACTTGCATCCACCACCCTGCTCCTTGAACTCAAATAAATTTGCATGATGGACTCATGCAAGTTCTACTAAATGTTATAAATAGATGATATTTTAACTGAGAAATGGCATTTTAATCAACTGTGATTCTTAGTAACAGCAAATGGATGCTTGAATAGAAGTAATGCCTTGCCTTGCCTTGCCTTGCCTTGTGCCCTTATCTCCTGGTGGAGTCGTCGGGGCACCGTCATGTCAAGCTTTGCACCAATCTGTTCCATCTGTCGCGGTTGTGTGTCAGAGCCTGGGTCACCGCAAATGTTTTCCCTGTCCATTCTCCAATGTTGTCCGTCCATCATTTCCTCTGTCTGCCTCTCCTTCTTTGGCCCTCCACAGTTTCTTCTAGAACGGTCTTTGCAAGGCCAGTGGATCTTGTTACGTGGCTGTACCATCTCAGCTTTCTTTTCTTCACCGTTGTGAGAAGGTCTTCATGGGGGCCAATGTGGTGCTGGATGGTCTAGCGGACCTGCTCATTTGTGATGTGGTCCAAGTATGAGATGCCCAAGATGTTGCGATAGCACGTCATTTCCAATGCCTGTATCTCCCTCTGTAGATCTGCTGTGAGGGTCCATGTCTCACATGTGTACAGGAAGATGGAGAATAGGAGTCTGATCTTGTACTTCATGGTGATGTTGCTGTCCCTGCATATTGTCTTGAGTTTAGATAGTGCAGTCATTGTCTGTGCGGTTCTTGCCAGGACTTCTGGTCTTGATCCTTTATCATTGATGATTGCCCCCAGATATTTGAACCGCTGCACTGTCTCAAGTTTCTGACCATGGACTGAAATGTCTGTTGTGATGGCACCATTGGTACTTGCCACGAGCTTGGTTTTCTCGGCAATTATTTCCATTCCAAACTTTGTGGAGGCTCTATCAAAATGGCTGACCAGGTTGGCCAGTTCGTCCTCTTTTCCTGCAAGTCCATCAATGTCGTCATCAAATCTTAGGTTTGTGATGTTCCTCCCTCTGATGCTGACTGTGCCCACATGATCTTCAAGGGCAACACTCATGATCCGTTCCAGGAAGATGTTGAAGAGAATGGGGAAGAGGAGGCAGCCCTGACGGACTCCTACAGAGGTATGTAATTACTCCCTGATGGTGCCCTGAGCGAGTACTGCACTGGTTGCCTTAGCGTAAAGCTGATGGATTGTATGAATCAGCTTCTGCCCCATGTTGAATTTCTTCATGGTGGCCCATAAGGCATCATGCCAGACTCTGTCAAATGCCTTCTTGAAGTCTATGAAGACGTGGTAGAACTCTCTCTGGTGCTGAAGGTGTTTCTCACAGGAGGCTGAAAATCTGCTCAGTGGTGCTTCTGCCCTTATGGAAGCCTGCTTGTTCCTTCGCAATTATGTCTTCTGCCTGAAGTCTCAGTCTGTTCAAGATGATTCTAAGCCCTACATTGCTTACATGGCTGATCAAACTGATGGTACGGTAATTCTGGCAAAGTTGGAGATTGCCTTTCTTGGGAAGCACAATGATCAGCAACTGAGTCCAAGGTGTCAGCCATTCACCTGTCTGCCAGATCTTATTGCAGATGGTGGTAAGCACGTCTATCGTGGCCTCCCCTCCATGCTTCAGCAGTTCAGCAGGGATGTTGTCAACTCCTGCTGACTTCCCACACTTCAGTGATCGTATTGCAGCTTCAACTTCTTCACACATGATTGGATAGTCATCCTCATTGGAAGATTCCTGCACATTCAGCACGCTTGGATCCCCTTTGCTCTGGTAGTTGTACAGTTCTGAACAGTACTTTGTCCACCTTTCCGTTAATTCCTTTTCTTCTGTGAAACTTCTGTCATTTTTTGTCTTGGATGGTGTTCACTTTGGCTTGTGTTTCTTTGGTAAGATCTTTCACCAGTTGGAATGCCTTCTTTGTGTTGTTGTTGGAGAAGCTGTCTTCAATGTCCGCACATTGTTCAGCTCTCCATCTTTGCTTTGCTTCCTTCATTTCCCTCCTGATTTCCTTGTTGATTTTCCTGTATTCTGTTCTTCCCTCTGCTGTGTTTTTATTTTTCTTCAATTTCCTTCTTGTATCACACATATCCAGTTCTTGTTAGTGACTCATAGTTTAGACTTGCGGCGCTTTTCCCCAGAATCTTGCTTGCTGTTTCCATCATCACTGTGCTAAAAGTTATTTGTGGTGGTCTCCAGGTCTTCATCAAGGAGGAGTACTGGTGCAAACTTCTCCCCAATTGCTGCCTGAAATTCTCCAGAGATTCTCCAGGGGTCTTTCAGTTTTTCAAGGTCGAACCTCAGCTAGCTGTTTTTTGGCTTGTTGATTCTCCTCAAGCGCACTCTGATGTTCATCATGACAAGGACAAGGTCACTGCCCACGTCTGCTCCTAGAATGTTCTGGGCTTCGGTCTGCTCACACCAGATTTGTGCTGTCTTTACACCAGGATGTAGTCAATCTGGTGATGTTGACCATTGGGGACTGCCCAGGTCCATCTTCGGGATGCTTTGTGCTCTCCAAGTGTGTTTGACAGCACCATGTTGTTATCACTGGCAAAGTCCAGCATGCATAGGCCCCTCTCATTGGAGGTGTCATTGCATGAGGTGCTGATGAGATCCCCGACTCATCTTGTGCGTCTCTGCCCACCTTGGCATTCCAGTCACACTGAATGATCAAAATATCTTTTTTGTTCACCTTGTTGATGACATCTTGTAGTTTCTTATAGAATTCTTCAATGTGTTCATCGTTGTAGTCTGTTGTTGGGGCGTAGATTTGTGCCACTGTGATGTTGAATGGCCTTACTCGCAGGCGGATGGTCATGAGCCTGCTTGACGCTGGTTGGCATCCTAGGACTGCGCTCTTGATGGATTTGGTGACTAGGAAACCTACACCATTTTCATGTCTGTTCTCTGCTCCACTATAATAGAGGACATGTTCTTCCTCAGTATGCACTTCTCCAGCGCTCTTCCATCTGGCTTCACAGAGCCCGAGGAGGTGCCACTTGTATCTTTCCATCTCATGTGTGTCATGCGTGAGTTCCTTGAGTTTCCCTGCTTGGTTCAGTGTTCTTACATTCCATGTGGCGATTGTGATGTTCTCTCTGCCACGGATCTTCTGTGTCGGATCACTAGCAGCACATTTATCGCGTCCGCCATGGTGTGAGACGGGTAGCGCGGTCATTGGTAACCCGTGCTGTGACCGATCCAGTGTGAAGTTGCTTCTTGGTGTGCTCATCATGCAGCATGAAACCTGGCGGAGCCCATCCTTCTCCAGGTTTGACCACAGCCGATTTCCTCCAACTAGGTGGCTCGCCTTGGTCGTGAACACGTGGCCGTTATAGTTCATCTGAGAACCTTTCCGCCCAGGCCGGTGACTTCATCATGGAAGTCATTCGCCCAGTGGTGCCGTGTTAACACCACCCCATCACGTGGTTTAGCCCGCCAGCTGAAGCGGTTCACCAGGGGTATGGCACTTGGAGCCAACACGTGAGAGAATTAGGAGATGGATGAGAACCGGATATGCCCGTCCACCCCGCCTGGTAGGGAGCAGCATGCCAGACAACAAAGGTACTACCTCTATCCAGACCCCCCTGTACCTGCCATCACTGAAGAATTTCAGGTAGCAGTTGGGAGGAAGTTTGCACCAATACTCCTCCTTGATGAAGACATGGAGACCTCCACAAATAAATTTAACACAGTGATGATGGAAACAGCAGGTAAGATTCTGGAGAAGTAATGCACAAGGGCACAAATAAAGATTTGAGCTAAACACTTCCAGAGAACTGGGATGGGGGAGGTGAGCTAACAGTGCTGCAGAGCCTAGTTACACAGTTTATCACTTTCACAGTGGCGAGCTTCAATTTAGCTTATCATGTCAGCCAGTAAACTGAATTGATGTGAGGGTGATAATGGAAGAAATAACTGGCACCCGGACAGAGAGAGCCTGTGTCAATTCCACCCATAGACAATGATTTAGATGGGGTAAGTGTTAATTCTCCAGCTTCATAACTGGAACAATGATCCATGTTACATTGATGAGACCAGTTAATCTTATTATCATATGCAGTAGGGTGCAATGAAACTCCTTATTTGTATGAAGCTACAGAGTAAGTAGAACACTAGGTAATAATAACAACAATAAATTAAAATGATAAGCACAAAAGAGCAGAAAATGGTAAAATGATAATAACCATATTCTAGTTATATATCTGGTATCTTATCTATGATAAAACATGATTAGAATTTCATCCTAAATCAGAATAGAGAAACATGTTATATAGTCACATCAATGTGGTTCACATGCTACCAAAATATATTCACACAGGACCACAGTGGTGCAGAGGTTAAGTCACTGGGCTTGTTGCCAGAGTTTTAAACCATTGATCCGGACGCATGAGTTCAAATCCCTCAGTAGCAGCTGGGGAATTTAAATTCAAGTAATTAAGTGCAACAAACTGTTTTTTTTTAAAAAAAGAGCTCATCATAGAAATGGCAACAGTAAAATGTCTTGGAATGTTGTAAAATCCATGCTGGTTCACAAAGGTCCTTCGAGGAAAGAAATCTGCCAACTGCACGTGGTCTGAGTCTGGCTGTGACCATACACTCACCAGTGCAGTGAGCTCCTAACTTTCTCCTCAATTCAGCAGAAACTTGTGATGAAGATCTATCATCACAGGGAAGTATCAGCCTCATTTTAGTCTCCAATCTGTGAATAAATAAATGAGAAAAGAATGACTTCTTTCAAGTGATTTTTGAAGACAACAGTACAATGGACACAGAGATGCCTTTTATTACCAATTGGGCATGAATTTTGTTTTACATTTTCTCCAATCCTAAGAACTTAAATTTTGCAACATAGCCAGGGAGGTATAAATGACTTTGCAGGAAATAGATTCATAGGGAAATCCTGAAAGAGACTTGGATAAAAATATCAAAACTCTGGAAAAGTAAGGTGTGGATAAAAAAAAATAACTGGATAACTTTTGCGCAGATTGTTCTGGCACAGTATGCAAGATGAAATTTTCCTATGGTGTATGACTTAGTAATTCTAAGGAATGCTTCAATGCATGGGTGATGTGAACAAGCTGTGCATAATTAGCTGGTATAATTTTATGAACTGAGGGATGATGTTGCCTAGGAAATACTCACTAGCAAATAGAGATAGATACTTCACACTTTTATATATATTGTCTGTTTATACTATGTAGATTACTAAAAATAATATAAGTAAAATATTGCAAATATCAGAAAACACAAGACACAAGAAGTACTCAGTGGTTCAGGCAGGATGTCTCCTTTTGAGATCTGGGCATTGTTGGTAAGGCCAGTGAATATTGTCCATTCCTTGCTGTCCTTGACGGTGATGGTGATCTGGATTCTGCTACCAGTGCAATACAGGGGAAGAATCTCCAACAATGCCTTTGAGGAAGATTTAGACCCGATGACAATGAAGGAGAAATTATACCTTCCATCCTTAAGTAGGACGGTAGTCTCCTGTGCTCCTGGCCTTCTTAACTCATGTTTTGCGGATTATACACCTTATATCTATTATGCAATGGTAGTGGAGGTGGTGACTGTTCCATGTGATGGATTGGGTTCCATTTGGTGGAGCTGCTCTCATCCAGGCAAGTGGAGAGTAATTCATCACACACTTGGCCTTGTGGATGGGCTGTCAGGGGATGAATCACTTGCATCAGAGTCTCAAGGCTCAGTTCTGTTCTTATAGCCACAGTACTGATGAGACTTGGTCTTATGGACTCTCTCATAGAGCTACAGCGTCACACAGCATGGAAACAGGCCCTTCAGGCCATGAACTCCAAGCTGACCATTGAGCACAAATTTACATTAATCTTTCACAAATCCAATTTTATTCTTCACCTGATTCCCATCAATCCAGATTCTACAACACACTTGGGCCAATTACAAGTTGTCAAATGCACCTATCCACCAACACCTTTTTGGGATGTTGGAGGAAACTGAGGTACCAGTAGAATACCCATGTGGTTATGGGAATGTTACGTACCCCGTAACTGGGTTGCCAAACCAGCAGAAATGGATCACTCAGTTGGAGTCTGGAGTACTAGAACTAAGAAAGTTTTATTAAAGAAACAAGCAACACAGTAATCGAAAGGATAATAAATGCAACAGTTCAGCGATGATAAACACACATGTGCACAGAATTAAGATAACAGCATCAATCAAGCTCTATCGTTGTCTAGGGGTAAATGACCAAATTTCAAAATGACTCAAAGTTCAGTCCAGTTCAGTTCGCAGTAATCGTTGCCATGGCGATGGACAACGTGGGGGAAGAGAGAGAGAGAACAGGAACAACTGATCATTCAGAACACTGCTTCACCCACAGACCGGCGAGATGGCTCACAAGCAGCTTTTGGGCGGGTCCTTGGTGATGTCACCTGAGGTCACCGACTGTGACCCCTCCTCCAGATGCGGTCGATCCTCTGCAGTGAACCCGGCACCCAGGCAAGGGCGGACACACACCGGGTTCCCGCTGATCGTACCTTTCCACCCTTGTCGTTGTCTGGTACTTCTCACCCACTCGTGAGAGGCGCACCGCTTCCAGGGTCTCGTTACCTTGGGTGGCGTGTGTGTCCTGCCTTAGCGAACCTGTCCCTTTTTATCCCCCGCTGGGGCATCGCCTGTCCACCACTTCAAACAGTTCAGGGTTCAAAGGGGGAGCCGCTCCAGACAGCTCTCTCTCCTCCGTTCCTTCATTACACATCTCCAGACGCTGCTCCATTGTTCCTTATCTCTCCTTCCCCTGAGGGCAGGTGGCAGACCACTTGCTGATGTCACTGATGCTAACCCAGGCCAGCAAACATCTTAATTTTATGTGTATTCTCGTCACACTTCCCCCCTTTTAAGGATTTTTACCGGGAGGTAAAAATTACAAACATGAATACATTATTTGATACATACACAAATATACATCTTTATCAGCTATTTGGCTAACACAGCGAGTTTGAAGCTGTCAACACCTTGACAGACAGTCATCACATTTTCTGTTCCTTTTACACGTGTTATTAATAATCCCTTAGACCAGGCTCCAACTCAGTAAACTTCATAGTGGCCAAAAGCACTGATGAATTGCGAACAATGTAACCTCTCATTTGGTTTTGTCCCGGACCACAACAACAAGGGTCGTCCCATTCCGACTCAATTTTCTCTCGCAAGGGCTTAGTAGGAGGGGGACGGGTATTGACCGCAGAGTTATTGCAAAACTTCCTGCAGTACCCCACCATCTCCAAGAGCCTTCTGAGGGCCCTCTTGTCTGTCGGGGTTGGGAGGTCAGCGATAGCCTGCACTGTAGCTTGCATCACTGCCAGCTGCCCCTGTGTCACCACAATTCCCAGGTAAGTGACCCTCGTGTGGCCGAATTCATTTTTTTCAAGGTTCACTATCAAACTGGCTTCAGACAGCCGTATTAAATTGCCAATACACACCTCTGTGTTCATCAGCCCTTTAGTCACTGAATTACTCAAAAACTATGGGCGTTGTTTACTTGGCTGCCCTATTGTAACCACAATCACCCAACGTCCCAGTTCTTTGCATTTCCTCGGGACAATCAAACACACGGGCGCGAGTCGTTTAATTACTTCTGCTAAAGATTCGCTATGTTCGGGGATTAAGGGAGAGACCTTATCAGTAGACCTGGCCAAAACAATAGCCTTCTCCCATCTGATCGATCCCATACTAATCTGTTCAAAATGTTTTTTTTCTCTTATCAGGGGGCCCCTAGCTTCATTGATTTCCACGCTAACACCGACTAGGTTTGTTAGCATATCAAAAGCCGGTGACCGTCTCAGTTCGCGTCGGTCATGATCAATAACATTCTTCCCCCTGGGCAGCCGGTAAATCTCTTTCATGATTCCACCAACTGTTTCCTCCAGCACCGCAAAATTTCCACCGGGGGGTACCTCGTGGGCCATGTTAAAAACCTCATCCCCATAACTCTTTTGCACCACCCCCCACTCCTCATCTGCGGGTACTGTACTTGATTTCCCTTTCTTCCTTAGCACTTCCTCATCCGCACAATAGCCTACTAGTTCCCTTGTTAAAGCTGTGTCAGAGAGAGCTGTCTCGGCCAAAACCATCAGCCCCTCGTCTCGCTCCTGCGTCCGCACAAATTCTTTCCTGGCTACTGCTACGTCCGTCCCAGCTCCCTCACTACCACTTGTCTCACTACCCTCTTTCTTTCTATTTTCTACCCCCTTCTCGTACAAGGTTGGCAGAAACGTTTCACCCAAATTCACCATCGCGGGCCCGCGATGAACCCGCGAGTCCATGGGCGGGGCCTCAATGCTGGCAGGCTGACCCGTCAATCTCACGACTGGGAACACGATTCCTCCGGCGATGTCATTACCGAGCAAGACTTCCACGTCTTTCATCGGTAATTCGGACCTCACCCCGATCGTGAATAGTCCAGAGACCAGGTTGCTCTGTAAGTGTATCTGGTGCAAAGGGACTGACTCTGTCCCTTCCCCCACACCTTTGACCTCTACCTCCCCAGTCTGGGTCTCTGAGCTAAACTCTAATACACTCTTCAGTATTAGTGACTGACACGCTCCCGTGTCTCTCCAGATCCGCACTGGAACTGGTTTTAACCTCTCCTTCACTGACACCAGTCCGGCCGAGATAAACCTCTCGCGCCCTTCCTGGACTTTTTCAGACCTGTCCTTCCCTCGTGGTTCGCTTAACAGCTCGATACAGCCATTCAAAATTTCCGCCTTTCCTTTCCCCGTCTCCTTCCTTGGGGCAAAGCACCTGGACGCAAAGTGTCCGGCTTTCCCACAATTATAACAGACGACCCCAGGAGACTTCCGACCAGACTGCTCCCGGTCTACCTTATCCTTTTCACGAGTCCCCGGCTTACTTTCTGACTTTTCCGGCGGACTCTCCCCGCCGTCCTGACTACCCTTCTGGTAGCCTTTACTCGGGGCAAACTTCATTTTATGCGTCAACGCATACTCATCCGCTAACTTAGCAGTTGCGGCTAACGTGGCTGCCTCTTTCTCATCGAGGTAGGGTCTCATACCCTCAGGGACACAACCTTTAAACTGCTCAATCAGAATCAGTTGTAGCAGTCTGTCATAATCCCCCTCTACCCCCTTCGAGGCGCACCAACGCTCACAATATGTTTGCATCTCACGGGCAAACTCCAAATACGTGCGGTCCCACTGCTTCCTCGCATTCCGGAACCTCTGCCGGTATGCCTCCGGGGCCAACTCATAAATCCTGAGGATGGCCTCTTTCACCACCTCATACCTCTGGGCATCTTCCGCCGACAAAGCTGAGTAAGCTTCTTGGGCCTTCCCTTTCAGTACACTCTGAAGTAAAACAACCCACTTATCACTCGGCCAGTCCTGACTTATAGCCACTTTTTCGAAGTGGAGAAAGTACCGATCCACGTCGGTATCGTCAAATGGGGGAACCAGCCTAACCTCCTGGGTCGCCCGGAACCCTCCACCTTGGTTCGGCACGAGCCCCTGCTCGGCCCTTATCTTTAACTTCTCCAGCTCAAATTCCCTTTCCCTCTGTTTCCCTCTCTCTTCTCGCTCCCATTGCCTCTCTTTCTCCTCTCTCTCTAACTGTCTCTCTTCGTGTTCTAACTGCCGTACCCGGAACTCGTGCTCGAGTCTCAGTTTTTCAAGCTGTACCTGTACTGCGTCTCCAGCAGGTTTTTCAATAGACACCACCCCCAGCTCACCTTGGGGAAACACACCTTTAGATACATAGTGCTCTACAATAGCTCTGTGTATCTCCTCTCTCCTCATTGTCGACTTCACCTTAGCAAGATTCAACCGTTTGGCCACAGCTATCAATTCCGATTTCCTGGCATCCTCTAATGTCTCCAAGGTCGGCGCCTTTATAAATTCCTCAACCTCCATTTCTGCTGTTTGTCTTTTCTTCCTTTCGGGAATTTTAACCCAATCAATTTACTCCGTCCCAAATTTAGCGTTCAAAATCGCGGACGAGAACCCCACTTATGTTACGTACCCCGTAACTGGGTTGCCAAACCAGCAGAAATGGATCACTCAGTTGGAGTCTGGAGTACTAGAACTAAGAAAGTTTTATTAAAGAAACAAGCAACACAGTAATCGAAAGGATAATAAATGCAACAGTTCAGCGATGATAAACACACATGTGCACAGAATTAAGATAACAGCATCAATCAAGCTCTATCATTGTCTAGGGGTAAATGACCAAATTTCAAAGTGACTCAAAGTTCAGTCCAGTTTAGTAGTTCAGTTCGCAGTAATCGTTGCCATGGCGATGGACAAGGTGGGGGAAGAGAGAGATAGAACAGGAACAACTGATCATTCAGAACACTGCTTCACTCACAGACCGGCGAGATTGCTCACAAGTAACTTTTTGGGCGGGTCCTTGGTGATGTCACCTGAGGTCACCGACTGTGACCCCTCCTCCAGATGCGGTCGATCCTCTGCAGTGAACCCGGCACCCAGGCAAGGGCGGACACACACCGGGTTCCCGCTGATCGTACCTTTCCACCCTGGTCGTTGTCTGGTACTTCTCACCCACTCGTGAGAGGCGCACCGCTTCCAGGGTCTCGTTACCTCGGGTGGCGTGTGTGTTGCCTTAGCGAACCTGTCCCTTTTTATCCCCCTGCTGGGGCATCGCCTGTCCACCACTTCAAACAGTTCAGGGTTCAAAGGGGGAGCCGCTCCAGACAGCTCTCTCTCCCCCGTTCCTTCATTACACATCTCCAGACGCTGCTCCATTGTTCCTTATCTCTCCTTCCCCTGAGGACAGGTGGCAGATCACTTGCTGATGTCACTGATGCTAACCCAGGCCAGCAAACATCTTAATTTTATATGTATTCTCGTCACAGAAAGAACGTGCAAACTCCACACAGACAGCACCTGAGGACACTGGAGTTAAGAAATGGCATCTTGACTGACCAATGGTGACTTCAGAATATTCATGCTGAGGTCCTTTATGATGCTAATATAACTGAATGACAAGGGAAGGTAGTTAAATTCTCTACTATTGGAGAAGGCCATTGCTTGGCTCCTTCACAGCATGAATATACTGTATGTGCCAAATCTGGTCCATGCCCGGTTGTTATCTAGGCTTCACTGTGTCCAGATATCGATTGCTTTATTTTATTAAGAATGGAATTAACAATTGTGCAATCATCAGCAACATCCCTCTCCTGACCACATGGTGGAAGAAAGGTCTCTAATGAAGTAGTTGAAGATGACTGGGCCTAGTCACTATACTGAAGGGCTACTAAAATGATGTTCACGTTCTAGGGCTGGGATGATTTCCCTCCAACAACCATAACCATTCTCCTTTGCACAGTACACAATTTCAACCATTAGAGTGTTTTCCTATTTGTCTACTAACTTGAGCACAATTCCTTGATGAACTATTCAGTCAATATTGATTGAGTTTCCTTCCTTCAGTCAATACTGACGAATCTCCTTCCTTCAGGCTGAATATCAGCTCTTTGCTTCAAGTGGAAAGAAAAACAAAGAAAAGGTTTTAGGTCAATGAGCTTCTTTGAGAGCTGAGAGAAGCTGGAGAAAATTAAGTTTAAGATGCAGAGAAAGAAGGGAAATAAGCAAAGAAGAGGAGGGGAAATCTGTGCATAGATGGGACAAGAGAAGAAATAAAAGACAGTGCAGTGAGCCAAAATAATGGAAGTATAATCAATGTACAAACATGAAGGCGTTATGAATGCTGTAAGGTTGAAAAAGATTATTTGAAATGATTAAACTATTTATCTTGATGTTTAATTTGGATGACTGAGATGTTCCCAGTTTGAAGATGAGTGCCTAGAAACTGGTGTGCCAAAGCTTAGCTGCGTACATTTGAACCCTGTCGCTGCAAAAAAATTACAGTGTGAAAGGCTTGGGTGGACCACACGGCATTAAAACGTGCACCCATCTCTATGGGAACTTGGTTTATCACAGCTACCAACACTGTGATGCAATTAGAGATAGGAACCAGCTCTTAGGCATACACCCCACAGCAGAGAATCAGCGTAGTACGCACCGTGGTTTGCATAGAGATGGTGGGAAGAGGGTGGTGGTGTTGGATGGAGACACTGCATCCAATCCCTCCCAGGAACAAACAAAGCCTGGTCATGGAGATGCATACTAAGGTCCTGTATACAGACAGAGGTTAAGAAACCCACATACTTTTTTTGAGAGGACTCTGGCAGACTGCATTCATCTCTTACACTGGACAATGGAGCAACGTGGAAGCACAAAGGAGTGCAGATGCATGATTCTGAAGTAGCAGACAAGATGCTGAAGGATCTCAATGGGTCAGGCGGCATTTATGGAGGGAAATGAACCGTCAGCATTTCTGATGAAGACCCTTTATCTCGACTGGAAAGTAAGAGGACAGATACCCAATAGAAAAAGTTGGAGGGAAGGGGGAAAGCAAGAGTTGGCAGGTGATAGATGGATCCAGGTGATGGGGGTGTGGAAAGGAGGAGAGTCAGAATGATGTAAAAAGTTAGGAGGTTATAGGCTATAGTAACAAAAGGATGAAGGAGATGGAACCTGATAGGAAAATATATTGGACAATGGAATAAAGGGAAGGAGGTGCAGAAGGGAATCAGTGGGAGGAACACATGGATGATGGGCAGATTGAGAGGGGAGGGTAGGGGAAAGAGATAGGGTGATATGATAGGGGCCAGTGGAATACAAAAAAAAACAAGAAAAAGAAAAGAAAGATAACTGTCAGTTAGGAAAATTGACGTTCGTGCAGTCAGATTGAGACTACCAAGGAGAAACAGGAGGCATTATTCCTCTAATTTGAATCTAGCCTCAACTCGGCAGTAGAGGAGGCCATGGACAAACATTTCAGTTTGGGAATGGAAAGTAGAATTAAAATGGGAGGCTACTAGGAGCAAAGGAGCCTGATGAAACAGTCCTCCAATCTGCATCGCGTTTCACTGATGTAAAGATTGGATGTTATACATGGCGCTGATCTTCATAGTATGTCTCATTTGGAAGCCTATATTCTTGAAGCAAGATGATCTCATCAGGACAGACAGATATACTGTGGCAAAGTGATTGAAGCAGAGATTCTTTTAATCTCCTTCTCATCGGAATGAGAGGGATTTCATGTATTACCTAAGGTCTTCCAGTTGATTGTCAGTGTACTGTGATAAGTTTAAGGATTGTTATTTGGAGATAGACTAGGTGAGATATCGAAGTGCTGGGTTATGGACTGCAGTTTTTGATGGATACTAGATCAAGGTCTCTTTGGGGTTTTGATCTTGTTTGCATGGCGGTGGGTGGCGAGGTCCGTGCTTTTGCTGGCACAAGTGGGGGAGGGTTTATGCTTCTGCCGCTGTTGGGCAATGGGGGGGGAGGTTCGGGGTTCTGATGTAACTATCATTTATTCTATTGGGGTTTCTTGTTTCGTGAATGTCTGTGAAGAATACAAATTTCAGGTTGCATTCTCTGATATTAAATTGAACCATTTGAATTCTCCCTATTACTGTTGTCTGTCTCTCACTATTCACCAGCTCCTTTTGCCCCATATAGATAATGATCTTCCCTCCACTACAAAAGAGAATGAGGCTCTGGATTGTTCTCTGTCTCATGTCCCCCAGGTTCTACGTCTCCTTCCTCTGGCGTACAATGATTTGGCAGGGTGACCTTTATTGACAATTCACCAGTTATCTCACTGTGAGCAATCCTCTTCCTGGTGATTGGAGCTTGTGTCTCGAGATCTGATATAAATACACAGGTTGCACAGCCCAAGCTGGAGCGATGTATTTAGATTGTTAGCTATTGGTGTACAAATTAGCTGCTATGTTACCTTGCCATGCTTTCAATTGTACATGCGGTTGTAACTAACACTTCTCTGAAGCCCTATGGTGCATTGACGCAGCTCAAAAACCATGTGATTTTGTTTTTAAATTTATCATCAGAGTGAATCACTCATGGTAGAATGGAGCTGGCTACCATCAGCAGATCCAAAGGAAATGACCAGCATTCCATTGTCACAGCAAAGCAAGTCTGGAAATTAGGTAAGTCCTCTAAATTCCAGACTTGCTTTGCTGTGACAATGGAATGCATGAAGCATGAAGTGAGCTGTGTGGCAGATGCTGGCACATCTGTCTTGTCAATCCATTGCTGGAGCCCAACAGCAAAGTCTGATGGTGCTGGAGAATCTTTCTCTGTGAGCTTACAGGCCTAGTGTTGCCTCAGAAACCCATTAAATGAGAGATCTTTTTTTTTGTAATGCTTTTACTTTTTTTTTTACAATGGTTTAAATGTATATTTTCCTTATGATATAAAGGAGGCTCTTCAGCCCAACAGGTCTGTTCCATTTGGCAGAGCAATCCCATTGATCCAATACCTTCAGTTTTCCCCTGTAACTTTTTCCCTCACATGCACATTACCATCCTACAGGAGATGTCATTTACAGTGATCAATTCAACGTCCTGTCTTTGGGATATGGGAAGAAACTGGAGCACCCGGAAGAAATTCGTGAGATCAGAGGGAGAATGTTCAAACTTGAGCACCTGATGCAAGGATGGAGCCTGGGTCACCAGACTATAAGACCATAAGACACTGGAGCAAAATTAGGCCATTCAGCACATTGAGTCTGTTCTATCATTCCATCATGGCTAATTTATTGTTCCTCTCGTCCCATTCTCCCACGTTCTCCCCATAACATCTAGCATCCTTATGAATTGAGAAACTATCAACCCCCACTTTAAATATACCCAATGATTTTGCCTCCATAGTCAACTGTAGTAATAAACTACACTCTCTGAAGAAATAACTTTTCATCTCTGTTCCAAAGTGACATCCTTGTATTCTGAGGGTATCCCTTCTGGCCCTAGACTACCCCACTATAGAAAACATCTTCTCCCTGTCCACTATATCTAGACCTTTCAATATTCGATATAATAACAATGAGATCCCCCCTTCATTCTTCTAAACTCCAGCAAGTACAAGCCCAGAGCAATCAAACGCTCCTCATACTTTAATACTTTAATTCCTGGGATAATTCTTGTGAGCCTCCTCTTGACCCGCTCCAATGCCAACACATTATTTCTTAGATAAAAGGACCAAATCTGCTCACAATACTCCAAATACAGTCTGCATGTATGTGTAATTACAAAGAAAGCACGGCACCACTTCTACTTCCTTAGGAGTTTGCGAAGCTTTGACATGACATCTGAAACTTTGACAGACTTCTATAGATGTGTAGTGGAGAGTATTCTGACTGGCTGCATCATAGCCTAGTATGGAACTACCAAAGCCCCTGAATGGGAAAGCCTACGAAAAGTAGAGGATAAAGCACAGTCCATCATAGGTAAAGCCCTCCCCACCATTGAGCACATCTACATGAAGCATTGCTGATATCCTTTAAGCCAGCCAGCATCCTAGTGACACACATCAAAGTTGCTGGTGAACGCAGCAGGCCAAGCAGCATCTGTAGGAAGAGGTGCAGTCGACGTTTCAGGTCGAGACCCTTCGTCAGGACTAACTGAAGGAAGAGTGAGTAAGGGATTTGAAAGTTGGAGGGGGAGGGGGAGATCCAAAATGATAGGAGAAGACAGGAGGGGGAGGGATGGAGCCGAGAGCTGGACAGGTGATAGGCAAAAGGAGTTACGAGAGGATCATGGGACAGGAGGTCCGGGAAGAAAGACAAGGATGGGGGGGGGGACCCAGAGGATGGGCAACAGGTACATTCAGAGGGACAGAGGGAGAAAAAGGAGAGTGAGAGAAAGAATGTGTGCATAAAATAAGTAACAGATGGGGTACGAGGGGGAGGTGGGGCCTTAGCAGAAGTTAGAGAAGTCGATGTTCATGCCATCAGGTTGGAGGCTACCCAGACGGAATATAAAGTGTTGTTCCTCCAACCTGAGTGTGGCTTCATCTTTACAGTAGAGGAGGCCGTGGATAGGCATGTCAGAATGGGAATGGGATGTGGAATTAAAATGTGTGGCCACTGGGAGATCCTGCTTTCTCTGGCGGACAGAGCGTAGATGTTCAGCAAAGCGGTCTCCCAGTCTGCGTCGGGTCTCGCCAATATATAAAAGGCCACATCGGGAGCACCTGACCTCTTGCCCATCCTCTGGGTCCCCCCCCACCTTGTCTTTCTTCCCTGACCTCTTGTCCCATGATCCTCTCGTATCCCCTTTTGCCTATCACCTGTCCAGCTCTTGGCTCCATCCCTCCCCCTCCTGTCTTCTCCTATCATTTTGGATCTCCCCCTCCCCCTCCAACTTTCAAATCCCTTACTCACTCTTCCTTCAGTTAGTCCTGACGAAGCGTCTCGGCCTGAAACGTCGACTGCACCTCTTCCTACAGATGCTGCCTGGCCTTCTGCGTTCACCAGCAACTGTGATGTGTGTTGCTTGAATTTCCAGCATCTGCAGAATTCCTGTTGTCAGCATCCTAGTGAACCTCTTTTTGAACCTTCTCCAGAACCTCCACAGCCTTCCTTTAATGGGACACAAAAGCTGCACAAAATACTCTAAGTGTGTCCTATCTTGGGAAAAGATTCTGTCTGTCTACCCTATAAAGTTATTCCTTTCATAACTTTATACAACTGCAACATTACTTTCTGACCTTTATACCCTGTGCCCCTAGAAATGAAGGCAAGTATGCCAGACATCTTCTTTAAGCATTGTCTTCCTTAAACAATATAAAGTAAGATTTATTTTCTAATTTTTCAGCTTTAGCAGATTTACCAAGTCTCCATGTAGTATAGATTTAGGTGTTTGATGTTATTAATGAAAGACTGTCTGGGCAGAGCTTTGGCGCTATGTTGTCTGAGGCCCTGTCACCTCTGAGGTCTTGCTACATCTCTCACCTGAGTTCCTGAGTTGGACAGTCTGTCCATTCAGCCCACTGTTTGGGAAGACCAGGCAGCAAGTCAATCCATTACATTTTGAGTGTCTATAGAATGCTTTCTCCTACCTTTCAAGTATCCCACAACGCTTTACAATAAAGCTCTCTGTGCATTGTAGGTGAAGCCATGCTGTTTGAGGACCAAGTGCAACCAGCACAAATGGAAGAACTCCCTTGTTTTCCTTGCCGTGGTGTAGTGGGATCATCAATGTACCTGGGAGGAGAATGGGGTTGCTCCAGTGAACAAACAACATGATAGTCAAGTCACACCTCAACAAATATGCTGGAAAACTGGGGTTAAAATTGGCTGCTGTGGGAAATGGTGAAAGGACTTACAAGAGGTGAATGACAACTGTCTTTATATCATCAAGGTTTCATTTTCTCTCTTCAAAGGAGCTATGATCAATTCAGCATTGCACAGCTTATTCTCTCATTTGCTCATGCCCCACAAATGAAGACATCTCTTTCTACTGATAATGAAAAAGCAACAGTTTGATTCTTGGCTGTTTAACTTTGCTTGGGGGGAAAGCCTGCGGATGGGAGTGCAATCACTCAAAAGGAAGGTACTGATTTGGTGGTGAGTGGATGGTGGGGGAATGGAGTTGTGGTGAGGAAGAATGGAAAGGGTCTGAGCTGGCAGAACTGTAGGAGAATAGGATTGTTGAACATCTACTTTGTTTTGCCGCTGCCTTATTAGTAATCAGTAAGAACATAGAACTGATTGTGGACTTCAGAAAGGGTAAGACTAGGGAACACACACCAGTCCTCGTAGAGGGATCAGAAGTGGAAGTGAGCAATTTCAAGTTCCTGGGGGTCAATATCTTTGAGGATCTAACCTGGACCCAACATATCGATGCAGCTACAAAGAAGGCACAGCAGCAGCTATATTTCAATAGAAGTTTGAGAAGATTTTATATGTCACCAAAAGCTCTTGCAGCTTTCTACAGATGTACAGTGGGGAGAGTTCTAACTAGCTGCATCACTGTCTGGTATGGAGAGGGAATTGGGGGTGTGGCTACTGCACAGGATTGAAGCAAGCTGCAGAGAGTTGTAACCTTAGTCAGTGCTATCATGGGCACTCGCCTCCATAGTATCTAGGACATCTTCAAGGAGTGATGCCTCAGAAAGGTGGCATCCATCATTAAGGAACCCCATCACCCATGTCAAGCCTTGTTCTCAGTGCTACCATCAGGAAGGAGGTACTGAAGTGTGAAGGCACACATTCAACAATTCAGGAATAGCTTCTTCCCATCTGCCATCCGATTTGTGAATGGACATTCAACCCATGAACACTAGCTCAATGCTTTTTTATTTCAATTTTTGCACTACTTATTTAATTTAACTTTTTTACATCGAAAGATAGAAAGTATGTGGAAGGTTAAAGCCAGAGTAATCCTGGTGGTGATAGGAGCACTTGGAGCTGTGACACCTGGACTGGGAGAGTGGCTCCAACAAATCCTGGGAACATCTGAGATCTCAGTCCAGAAGTGTGCTCCACTGGAACAGCAAGGATACTGTGCTGAAACCTCAAATTCCCAGGCCTCTGGTAGAAGACCTGAAATTGAGGGGAAAATACACATGCACACCACCCGTAAGAAGCAAGAAAAAAACACTTAAAAAATAAAAAAAACTTACTGTATTTCACAATTTTTTTCTATTATTATGTACTGCATCATACTGCTGCTGCAAAGTCAACAAATTTCATGATAAATGTCGGTGATGTTAAACCTGATTCTGATTAACTGTCGTCATATTTGGTGAAAACAGATCTGAACAAATAGAATGGATAACTTTCTGATTTTCATGGACTCAGGTGGTACAGAAACACCCGCCAGTCAACTCGACCCAAGCAACAAGTGCAGGTGAATAGCTCATCTGTTTCAATGACCCTTCTTCAATTGATTCTTCACTTTCTCTCTATTATTTATTAACTATTGCTTCATAATAATTATCTATACTGTAGAGCTGAGCACTTTGTATTTTAACGTGATTTGAAATGAGCAAAAACTTATGGAATTATTCAGCAGATCAGGTAGCATCTGTAGAGAGAGAAAAGAAAGAGTCAATATTCTGGTCCATGATCTTTCATCAGAGTTAGAAAAAAAGTATTAACACAATATTTTGTGTTACAGAGAAGGGGAAGGGTTGGAGAAGTGAAGAGGATGCCTGTGATAGGATGGAGACAATAATGACACTGGTTGTGGTGATGCTGTATGAAGCAACTGGTTAATCACAGCTGATCTCTCTTTATGAGGTGTTAATAGAGGGAGATGAATGAGGACAGGGGAAAGATAATCCATGCAGGGACATTTGAGAAAATACTGCAGATGCTGGAAATATGAAATGTATCCAAATCAAAAATGTGACAGCGGAGAGGAGGACTATTTGGTTCATTAAGACTGTAACTGCTCTATGTATGTAAGAATAATCCAGTTAGCTCCTGTCATTTAGTCTCTCTTGGTGTCCACTCTATCACATAACATTCACGACGAGTGGTGCTGCAACAATAATGTTGCACTCGGTGTCAGCAAGATCGAAGCATTGATTGTGGACTTCAGGAAGGGGAAATCAGGAGAACAAGCATCAGTCTTGATCGAGGGGTCAGCAGTGGAAAGGGTGAGCAGCTGCACGTTCCTGGGTGTCACCATGTCCTGAATATCTATCCCGGGCTGAACACATGGATGCAATTATGAAGAAGACAAACCAGTGGCTAAACTTCATTAGGAGTCTGAGGAGATTTGAGATGTCACCAAAAGCTCCAGAAAAAACTTATCCAGCTCCATCATGGGCACTAGCTTTTCTACCATCGAGAACATCTTAGAGGTGATGGCTCAAGAAGGAAGCATACATCATTAAGGACCCTCATCACTCCTCTTCTCATTACTACCATCAGAGAGGAGATACTGGAACCTGAAGGTGCATATTCAATGTTTTAGGAACAGCTTCTTCCTGTCCGCCATCATATTTCTGAATGGCCCACGAAACCATGAATACTAGCTCACTATTTTGCTCTATTTTCACTAGTTAATTATTTCTTTTATTTCTTTAATAAAGCAATTTTTATGTATTGCATTGTACTGCTGCCACAAAACAACAAATTTTATAACATACGTCAGTGATAATACATCTGATTCTGATTAGTATTCTCAGGTCTATAATAGATCAGTTCACTGAATGGTTCAGTTCACTGTTTCTCTCTACGATTGCCTCCAGCATTAATATTTCCAGCATTTTCTGCTTTTATTTCAGATTTTCCTCACCTGCATTTTCTGATTTATGCCTGAAAAAACCTCACTCTAATTTTAAGGTAGTCTCTCCTTGAATCTGAAGCAGATTCCCTTTATTATCAAACCACAAGGTATATAATCAGAATTAATCCATTCAGTCCATTGTGTCTGTTCCACAATTCAACCACGTCTAATTTTTTCAGCCACATATGCCTGCGTTTTCCCCGTAACTCTTGATCACCTTACCAATCAATAACCTATTAGTTCCTACCTTAAATACACCCACTGACTTAGCCACCACAATACACTGTGTCAACAGATTCCACAGACTCACCAGCCATTGCCTGAAGAAATTCCACCTCATCTCAGCTGTAAACCTCAGCTCAGCCCCTTATTTTGAGGTTGAGCTCTTAAATTGTAGATTCTTCTACCAATGGAAACATCCTCCACATGTTCCAGGCCTTTCAGAATCTAGTGAATTTCAGAAATTGCCACCCCATCTTTCCGAACTTCATTGAGTTAGAGGTGCAGAGACATCAAGTGTTCCTCATAGGTTAATTTACAATCTTGGGATGATTCCCCTCTAACCAATCCTTCAATCATCTTATTCCCCTTTTAAACTGAAGAGATGAATGTCTAAGTAGCCGAACCTCATTCCCTCGCCTTCACTCCCTACTTCTCCCTGCTTGTGTGCCTCAGATGCATTCTTGATAAATTAAATCAGAGTGTCAGGGGATATGGGTGAACTTTGGGGCTATTTTAATCCCTAATCTGTTACTGTTGCCATGGATTCCATGTGTCAATGCTGTTGCTTCAAAACAACAACAACAACAAAAATGCCTCTCTGATGCCAAGGATAGATTGTTTTCAGAAATCCAGGATTTATACGCATGCGTTGCTGGCACTTCCTTGTTCCTCTGACTGGCAGCAACACATGGACAGAGGGTAAGGTTCAGCCCAGTCTGTACAGAACCTGAGTGATTAGAACTTGGCTTCTGTAAGGGAAAACTTGAACAGCTTGTTAAAGAATGCCCATGTAAATTGGAAGGAATCCATGATGGGGAATTTGCACATGGCCATTGCAGGATGTCAGCTCAAGTGGGAAAATTATCTTGTCTCATTCTTGTAATGTTCTAGCCCCTTACTACATACCTCTTTACAAAGCTGCCTTCTTTGTCTTGAAACAGTGTAATCTTTCATTTGCATTCTCAGGACAGAGAAGGTTTGCTAAGAGGGGAATGGTCCCAAGAATGTAAGTTAAACTATGTGGATCATTGATATTTCTGCACCTCTAATTCAATAGAGTTCAGAAGGAGGAGGCGGGAATCTCATTGAAATTTATTAGGTCCTGAAAAGCCTGGAATACCGAGAAGATGTTTGCATTGGCAGGAGAGTAAAGGGCCATGCCTCAAAGTAGAGGGACACCCCTTTACAACTGAGATGAGGAGGAGTTTCTTCATCCAGTACAGAAACAGTCCCCTCAGCCCACTCTGTCACCATTGACCATCGATGACTCATTACACTAATCCCACTTATGACTACATTCTCATTAACTCCACCAAGGCTCTATCATTCACTTGTGCATGAGGAATAACTCCCTGTGGCAACTTAACCCACTGATTATGGATATTTTCTCCTTTCTCCTACATGGCAGTGACTCATGTGTACTATGTAAATGTAAACCTCAGCGAGTTGTTTCTCCACGTTCCAGGTGGCCACAGGAGTTTGGGAGCTTCAGCTGGTCCAGTGGAGGAGAGGAGAATATCAACTTGTGTCTTCTTCCACTACCTCCTAAACATGGTGGATACAGGTTGATGGTTCTGGGGAATAAAATGACCTTCCAAAGCTGCAGAATAAAGCTCCTGGTACAGGTCATTGAAGTTCAGGCACTTTAAGCCTGCCACAGCAGGGAGATAGATCATAACAATCCACATCACAGTTCTCTTCCTGACTTAATTCCACTTGTTCCCTTGTCTTGAATTGTTTCTTGACAGCCATTGGATATTGGGATAAGACCACTCCAACATTTGCTCCTTTCTAACATCACAGAAAAGGACACAGCAGCAAAAGACTAGTGTCATGCAAGAGAGAAGACCCAAGAGGTTTGGGGAAGTCAGGCATTCCTATAGTGTGTAGAGTCATAGTAATGTAACATAGAATAGTCCTTTTGGTCCTACTGCTTCAGGCTGACCATGATGCCCACCAAGCTAGTCTTACTTGCTTATCCAAGAAGTTTGTTAAGCCAGTGGGGTAACTTACTGGTGTTTAACATGCTAATTTCACTACTTGTCATATGGTCCTTTGCATCGTCCATTTTTGAGAGATAGATGGGCTCTCTTCTTTCAACGAACGTCACTGAAAATCTTAATTTATCACATGATTCGAATGATAAACAAAATCTTCCTTTAAAAATTGCTGCATCAAATGAAGAAGGGGACAATATTGTGGAGAGATGTCCAGCCTTGAAATTGGAATACTTGTTGTTTTAAATGCCTGGTATTAGTGTTCAGTGCACATATGTCACATCTGGCACAGTGTAACATATAAAGGCACCTAACTCTCTGACATATTGCTGCTGCACCAGGGTGAGAGTCTTTCATTTCCGGCTGGATTTCTGACAGGGTCTCTACATGAGTGTCAGGGCATCAATGTGTTGAACTCCAAGATCGATTTTCCAGGATGTTGACACCCAGAAACTTGAAGCTGCTAACCCCTCAATGAGGACTGGTGTGTGTTTTCCTAACTTCTATCCAGGCATGTGCTGTTTAATGTTACCTATAGCCAGAGACTGCGACAACACAGTCTCTGTTTTCTGCCAGTAACACTGCCTTCAAGCTACTTACCAGTCTTTGCTGGTATCTGAGATAAAACATACAATCAATTGATACACTAAGATTAAGGCTTGTGTCTAACCCAGTACAACAGACAACTTTCAAGAGATTTACTCTCTACATTAATCTGATCCAGTTTAGAGAAGCTTTTTCTCCCCTGTCTGCTGGACTACACTTCATTCTTCCACTTAATCAGTTTAGAGCAGGGGTTCCCAAACTGGGTCCGTGAACCCCTCGGTTAATGATAGGGGTCCATGCATTAAAAAGTTTGGGAACCCCAGGTTTAGAGAAATCGAACAAAACAATCTTTGTGGGCCTAATCTGTCCTGGTGAATCTGAATCCGAAAATGTAACCACAGTAGGCTAGACAAGTGTGAGTTTGTGTGACAGACAGGAGTGAATGATTCATAGAGTTTAAAAGACAAATTGCTAATTTAGACATGCCATCATATCACCCACTTGCTAACATCCTTTGCTGGTATATCTGATGAGCAGTCAGCTATGTGCTCAATAATGAGCCACATCAAGTGGTTGGCAGGAGGATTCTAACCAAGGATCAGATTACCAGGTACATTCATGCTTTGCTTCTTCCTTTCAGCACTGTTTAACTGTTCCAAAGACTTTGCCTCCACTAATCTACCCTGAATTTATTCATATGATCAGGATCAGAATCAAATATATTATTGCTGATGTAAATGACGTGAAATTTGTTGTTTTGTGGCAGCAATGCAGTTCAAAAAACAAAACTACTATGACTTACAAACATAAATAGAAAAGGAATAGCATGGTAGTGTTCACAGATTCATGGACCATTCAGAAATCTGATGGCAGAGGGGAAGAAACTGTTTCATTTGGAGTTTCTTTGTGGAAAAGATCATCCAAAACAGCTTAACTTTTTGTTGAAAATCGTGTGACATTGTGCTGGATTAAGTGTAAATAATAACCTTTAAAAATTCATTGGTTGAAAATTCTTTCAATATGTAAAGTGGGGAATAATTGTAAAATCATCCCAAATTTACCCCTCACTCTTTAAAAAAAATCACAGTTTACGCAATGCTCTAAAGGTTTAACATTTTAAACAAAGAATCTAACAGCAGTATTAACATAATCATGAACTAAGAGAACTTATTTTGCACACCTGATTTCAATAGTACACTGAGAGGATAGCAGAAGTACATTCAAGAATGCTTTGGAAACAAGTTTGGACAGTATGAGAAAGAGCTGCAAGGTTTGACGAAGTGCACAAGGCTGGTTAAGTTTACCAACTCTTTCAGAGAGTTAGCATGGACACTAGTGATCACCTGGCCTTTTTCTGTGCAGACAGATTCTGTCAAATTCCATAGAAGTGAATAAATTGTTATATTTTGCAATATTTAGTAGCACATTGCCACAGCTGCATAGCTTCGGTGACTGGGATTCAATGCTGGTCTCCAGGGCTGTCTGTGGAGAACTTCCCCCATCGCTGTGTTACTGTGGGGGCTTCCTACGAGTGTTCCTGTTTCTTATCACATCTTAAAAATATGCAGGTCATTTGGGTAAAATGCCTCTGTAAGATGCAGTAAATATATTGGGGAATGGTAGATTTCAGAGGGATTTGAAGGGAATATCGAGGGGATAAAATGAAATTAGTGTAAGATTAGTGTACGTGGGTGCCTGATAGTTGATGCAGATTCAATGGAATTAAGGGCCTGTTTCTGTTGTCACTTTACTATTTCAATAATATTTGAGTAATCTCACATATATATTGTTTGATTAAGCATTCTTGTTTGTTGAAATAATTATGGGTTATATGTACAAATATTGTGACACTCTGAGAGGGGGGGGTGTGGTTGACAGCCCACCCCTGCATTTCTAATGACCAGTACCGTTTCATGTTCTTGTGTTAAAATACTTTTGTGGGATTATGGTGGGAAGTTCCAGTTCATTTACTGTTACATTTTAGCTCGGGTTATACAGTTAGTCGCTTGTATATTTGTGGGTCGCCCTGACTGTAACCGGGGTGTGTGATGGTCACCTCCCCTGTCGGTGTGAGACTGGTTCTGTTCACTCTTCGGGTCAGGGTGCCCGGTCTGTTTTGTGTTTATCACAATAAAACGGTTGTTGAGTTAACGAGCTTCCTCATCTGTCATTATGGACCAAATGCTTGCCACATTATGTTAAGTGCATATGTCATCATGCCACCACATGATACGTGCGTACCTCGCTTAAAGTAAAGATGAAGTCAGCGCACTCCCTGTGTGTTCCTTTAATTAGCTTAATGTTTTAAAGTTACAAAACATAACATTGGTGAGGAGGTATTTTTAAAGCGAATGCGACACAGTTACTGACCTGTTAAAGTGAGCAGGTCGTTTGAACCATAGAACCATAGAACCATAGAACACTACAGCACAGATAACAGGCCATTCGGCCCTTCTAGTCTGTGCCAAAACTTTATTCTGCTAGTTCCATTGACCTGCACCCAGTCCATAACCCTCCAGACCTCTCCCATCCATGTACCTATCCAATTTATTCTCAAAACTTAAGAATGAGCCGGCATTTACCACATCAGATGACAGCTCGTTCCACACTCTCGCCACTCTCTGAGTGAAGAAGTTCCCCCTAATGTTCCCCCTAAACCTTTCCCCTTTCACCCTAAAGCCATGTCCTCTCGTGTTTATCTCTCCTAATCTAAGTACAATGACCCTATTTGCATTTACTCTGTCTATACCCCTCATAATTTTGTAAACCTCTATCAAATCTCCCCTCATTCTTCTGTACTCCAAGGAATAAAGTGCTAACTTGTTCAATCTTTCCCTGTAACTCAACTCCTGAAGACCCGGCAATATCCTAGTAAATCTTCTCTGCACTCTTTCAATCTTACTGATATTCTTCCTATAGTTAGGTGACTAGAACTGTACACAATACTCCAAATTTGTCCTCACCAATGTCTTATATAGCCTCACCATAACATCCCAACTCCTATACGCAATACTTTGATGTATGAATGCCAGGATGCCAAAAGCCTTCTTTACAACCCTATCTACCTGTGACGCCACTTTCAGGGAATTATGTATCTGAACTCCCAGATTCCTTTGTTCCTCTGCATTCCTCAGTGCCCTACCATTTACTGTGTATATCCTACCTTGATTTGTCCTTCCAATATACAACACCTCACACTTGGTCTAGATTAAATTCCATCTGCCATTTTCTGGCCCACTTTTCCAGTTGGTCCAGATCCCTTTGCAAGCTTTGAAAGCCTTCCTCGTTGTCCACAATGCCTCCAATCTTAGAGTCATCAGCAAACTTGCTGTTCCAATTTACCACATTATCATCTAGATCATTAATATAGACAACAAACAGCAATGGTCCCAGCACAGATCCCTGAGGCACACCACTAGTCACAGGCCTCCAGTCTGATACGCAGTCATCCACAACCACTCTCTGTCTTCTCCCTCACAGCCAATTTCAAATCCAGTTTACAACCTCTCCATGGATTCCTGGTGTCTAAACCTTCTGAACTAACCTCCCATGTGGGACCTTGTTAAAGCCCTTACTAAAGTCCATGCAGACATCTACTTTCATCTACTTTCTTGGTAACCTCCTCGAAAAACTCCACAAGATTCATTAAACATGATCTACCATGCACAAAGCCACGTTAACTATCCATAATCAGCCCTTAGCTAGCAAATACTTGTATATCCAATCGCTCAGAACACCTTCCAATAATTTACCAACTACTGATGTCAGGCTCACTGGCCTGTAATTACCTGGTTTACTTTTGGAGCCTTTTTTAAACAACGGAACAACATGAGCTACCCTCCAATCCTCCAGCACCACACCCGTGACAAAGGACATTTTAAATATTTCTGCCAGGCCCCTACAATTTCTACATTAGTCTCTCTCAAGGTCTGAGGAAATATCATGTCAGGCCCATGGGGTTTATCTACCTTTACTCACTGTAAGGCAGCAAGCACCTCCTCCTCTTTAATCTCTATTTGTTCCATGACACTATTGCTTATTTCCCTTCCTTCCATATATGCTATGCCAGTTTCCTGAGTAAATACTGATGCAAAAAAACTGTTTAAGATCTCCCCCATCTGGTGAGGCTCCACACGTAGATGACCACTCTGATCTTCTAGGGGACCAATTTTGTCCCTTACTCTTTTACTCTTAATATACTTGTAGAAACCCTTTGGGTTTACCTTCACATTATCTGCCAAGCAACCTCATTGTCTTTTTGCCTTCCTGATTTCCTTCTTTAGTATTTTCTTACATTTTGTATACTCTTCAAGGACCTCATTTGTTCCTTGTTGCCTATAGCTGCTATATACCTCTCACTTTTTCTTAACCAGATCGCCAATATCCCTTGAAAACCAAGGTTCCCTATGCCTGTTAACTTTGGCTTTAATCCTGGCAGGAACATGCAAACTCTGCACTCTCAAAATTAGGCCTTCAACTTACTGAACACATCCTTGCCGGAAAACAACTTATCCCAATCCACTCTTCCTAGATCCTTTCTTATTTCCACAAAATTGGCCCTTCTCCAATTTAGAACTTCAGCTCGAGGACCAGACCTATCCTTATCCATAATTAACTTGAAACTAATGACATCATGGTCACTGGACCCAAAATGTTCACCTACACATACTTCTGTCATCTGACCTGTATGGTTCCCTAATAGGAAATCAAGTATTGCATCCTCTCTCGTAGTTACCTCTATATATTGATTTAGAAAACTTTCCTGAACACATTTGACAAACTCCAAGCCATCTAGCCGTTTCACAGTGTGGGAGTCCCAGTCAATATGTGGAAAGTTAAAATCCCCTACTATTACAACTTTCTGTTTCTTACATCGGTCTGCTATCCCTCTACAGATTTGCTTCTCCAATTCTCTCTGACTATTGGGCGGTCTATAATACAACCCTATTAGTGTGGTCACATCTTTCCCGTTCCTCAGCTCCACCCATATGGCCTCTGTAGACAAGCCCTCCAGGCTGTCCTGTCGACGCACAGCTGTAATATTTTCGCTGACTAGTAATGCCACTCCTCCCCCTTTCATTCCTCCCCTCTATCACGCCTGAAACAACGGAACCCCGGAACATTATGCTGCCAGTCCTGCCCCTCCTGCAACCAAATCTCACTATTAGCAATACTGTCGTAATCCCACGTGTCAATCCACGCCCTAATCTCATCTGCCTTACCTACAATACTCCTTGCATTGAAACAGATGCACCTGAGAACATTTCTATCACATACAAACCTTTGATTTCTGTCTATACATGCAGTCCTTGCATGACCTTTATCCTCCTCCACCTCACTATCTGCTCTAACCCTCTGGTTCCCCTCCTCCGGCAAATCTATTTTAAACCCTCTGGAGCAGCACTAGCAAACCCTCCTGCAAGGATGTTAGTCCCCTCCAGTTCAGGTGCAAACCGTCCTGTCGGAACAGGTCCCACCTTACCTGGAACAAAGCCCAATTGTCCAGAAATATGAAGCCCTCCCCCCTGCATCATCTCCTAAAATAAAGTGCCACATGAGCAACGTTGAAACAGCTTAACATAGCCCAGCATGTGGGGAGACAGTCTTAGGAAGGGTAGACATGAAAACCAAGGAGTTCAGGGTTCATAAAGAGAGAGTACCAGGTGATGATAATCATAAAAAAATCAATAATGTCTGGCTACATCAGAAAGATTGAAGAGTTTGATTACAAAATGGGTAATTGCTTCATGTACACTGAGCTATTGGAACAGTATCGGAAGCAAATCAAATAACTAACGAGAAGCGAATGTCAATTTTGCTGAGTGCAATTGGCTTAAAGGCATACAGTTTGCTTCAAAGTTTGACTGCCCCAATGAAACCATCAGAAATGAGCTTTGATGATATTGTCATAGTAATGTAGGAACACTTAGAAGCAAAGCCATTGTTGATTGCCGAGTGCTTTAGGTTTGATAAGTGGAATCAAAAGAAGGGGAATTCTTTTCACTGTACATAGCTGAACTGAAGAGATTGCCTGAGCATTGTCAGTTCAGTAATGGTCTTATTGATACACTAAGAGGTCATTTAGATTGTGGAATCTTACAAGAAACCATTCAAAAACGGCTCCTAACTGAAGCACAGCTTACATTTCAAAGAGCAATGGAAATCACAATTGATACGCATTTGAGTTGTTGTCAGGAATGAAAGCGAGTGTGAACAAAATTGCAACATCTAAACAGAAACCAGCCCAGCCAAGCAAATTGTGTTACCATTGTGGCAGAGGCTCACATGCACCAAACAAATGCAGGTTTAAAAGTGAAACTTTGTCAGGAAGGACTTCATCTCACAAAATTAAGAAAGCCTCCAAAGTCTTTTGGCCTGAATGGGACCATATAAAATTTACTATGATGTAGATATTTGTATATAGTAGTTGCTTTACATAATATACAATGTACTTTATATAGCTGAGATGCATGCTATTAAGTTGGAGTTTATAGATAAGCAGGGAGGAGTGTTGAGTATTCAATATTTCAATAATATTTGAGTAATTTTGTATATACTGTACATTGTTTGATTAAGCATACTTGCTCATTTAAGTAATTAATTACGGGTTATAGCTAAACATTTGTTAATTGCATACGTCATCATGCTACCATGTGATACGTGCATGATTCGCCTAAAGTAGAGACGAAATCAGACCTGTATTTCAGACTCCCTGTGTGTCCCTTTAGTTAATCTAATGTTTTGAACAAAACATAACAGTTTCCATATTGTACACTAATGAGCTGGTCTCGAATAAACGTATTTCAAATCGCTTCAGCAAATTTGAGTTTGATATGTGCAGGGAAGAGGTAGATGCAGCGTCAATTAGAGGCTGGTGGTGTATGGTCTTTTCAAAGAGCTGTGGCTGGACCACATTAAATTGCAACATCCATAATGGATATGGAGACAAAGACAAGACAGATCCTGGTGGGAAGAAGACATGGTTTACCGTCCATTTGCAGTTCAGGAATAGGCCATTCGGTGAATCTGTTTTTGCATGCTCTTTATATTTCACCCGAATCTCATTCTTCTATGCTCTGTTCTTACATTCATTTCTTTGTTCATCTTTCCTTTAAAGGCATCTGTATCATTCACTTTAATCGCTCCATTTGATGTCAAATTGCCCATTCTCGCCAATTTCTAGGCAAATAAACATCTTCCAATACTTTATGGGAGATATCTTCTAAATGTGTGGCCCTGGTTTGGTGCTCCCTTCCATAAAAAGAGTTCCTTTCCGTCCATCCCATTGAACCTCCATTAGCTCATCCTCAGCCTTTCCTGCTCCATAGACGAAGGAACATTTTGTTTTTCAGGATATTTTGCAGAATATCAGCATTTCCCTGTATTCACCCAAGGCATCCAAAAGAGAACTGTTAAGAGCAGCAAAACTGTTCACGGAATGTCCAGACTACCAATGGTACAGTGAAATCAACGGCAACAAATTACACTTACAGAGTATCTGTGAACGAGGTAGATGGAGTGACAGAGTTGCAGAGTTGCAAATACTTGAGTGATGAAACTCAGGGATGATCTGAAGAGGTTTCAAGATTTCTCAGCGGGTTGAAAAGTAAGGGAGGGTCAAGACAAAATTGTTATCTTACTCAGCCAAAAAAGATTGAATGAATTTCAGTGGATATTGACAACAGATCTTTGAAAGAACAGAAGATTTCTGAATGGACATTAAACCCATTAACACCACCTCACTACTTTTCTTTCTCTTTATGCTCTACTTATTTAATTTAACTTTATGTATACATATCTTATAATTTACAGTTTTTTCATGACATATGCCAATGATATTAAACCTAATTTTGGTTCCGAAGTTTAGTTTGATATCATTAAACCACGTCGTGATCAAGTGGTGGTTTACATATTAAATTGCACTGGAGGTCAAAATTCAAAGTAAATTTACTATTAAAGTACATATATATCATTATATACAGCCTGAGATTTATTTTCCGATGGGCATACTCAATAAATCCATAATAGAATCAGTGAAGGACTGCACAAACATGGGCATTCAAGCAGTATGCTCTGTCCCCAGTTCACCACAAAGGCATGGTGTAATGGTTGCCTGGGGTGGCTGGTTTTGGAGAGGGTGGTGCTGTTGCAGGCAGTGGGGCATCTCCTGTGTCCAGCAAAAGATCTTGTTTTGACTCCCAGCGTAGTTTGACTGTGTTTGTTGACCAACGTGTAAGCCTCAGAGTACAGGTTCCTTTTATACTTAGGGGGATAAAGTCTTGTTAAAGGGTGTGCAATAGTAATGCACCTAATTCAGTTTTCACTTGCTGCTTTGTGAATCTCCATAGGATGCCCTACTTTCCTACTGCAATCAATCATAAAGTTGCTGACGACTGAAAAGAGAAAAAAAGGTCTTCACACTGAATTATGCTGGAACCCAGAATTGCAGTGAGTTATTAGATTTGTCCATGTTAGTGCCAAGTTTGCAATAAACTTTTAATAAGTCCTGCGGTAATGGTGATTGAAATATTTGTACCTCCTAAATATTGGCTGGTTTCTTCATTGTTGTTGCCAAGTTTAAGTGCTTTGTTTGTAAGGTTAAGGATGTCCAATTATTTGGCTTGGAGGGTGCACATTGTATGGAGAGGGAAGTAAAGGAGGGATAAAACCAAAGCTATAGCTATCCTTCAATTGGCAAAGGGAACTATCCAGGGTTTTCCAAGTGTAAACAACTCTAGATGTATCTGCTATTTGCCTATCCCATAGTTTGAGGGGATATGCATAGTTTGAGGGGATATGTGGGAGATAGGATAGGGGTTAGAGTGTTGGAGTGTGTTGGTCTGGGAGGGTTGGTTTTGTCCGAGTTAAAAGGTCACATGTTAACATCTCTATCCAATCTCTATCCAAAAGGTTGATCAGACCATATTTCCAATTTAGCATTGTACATTTCTAGAAGCTGAGCCTGCAGACGACATTGCTCTCTTGTTCCTCTGAATACTGAGATGGGCTGAATTAAGAGAGGAATTTCTGTGGGGTGGGTGGCTTGAAAAACATGGGTGTGCCTCTGACTGTTAACTTACTCCATTCCTCATACAACTTGAGAAATATTGCATGAGCCAACTCTGCTCAGATCTTCTCCCAGCAAAACCCATGGACGCTCCTGTTACTTTAAGCCCAACTGCTCCAGGACCTTCCTTGTTGGATTCCCTTGCATCTACTGTAATGTCATCCCATCCTAATCACTGATGCCTATGTCTTAACAAACTTTTCTCTTCACTTGCTGAATCTGTACTTCAAAGGGTCTCCTGCATTCTCTGTCCTGGAATGGTTCAGGAACAGTTATTATACCCCTCAGCCATTAGGCTTCTGAACCAGAGTGGATAACTTCATTCATACCAACACTGAACTGATTCACACACTGTGGACTCACTTTCAAGAACAGTGCAACTCATATTCTCAATACTTATTATTGATATTATTTTGTTTTGTTTCTTTCTCTAGTTTCACAATTTTTGTCTTTTGAAGATTGGTGGTTTGTTCATCTTTATTGCATGCAGTTTTTCCTTAATTCTGTTGTGTTTCTTTGTGTTTATTGTGAACGCACACAAGAAAATGAATCTCAGGGTAAGATATGGTAACATACACCCAGTGGCCACTTTTTAGGTGCCTCCTTTACCTAATGAAGTGACCGCTGAGTGTTTCTCTGTGGTCTTCTGCTGCTGTAGCCCATCCCCTTCAAGGTTCAACATGTTATGCATTCAGAGATACTCTTCTGCACACCACTGTTGTAATGCATGATTATTTGAATTACTGTTGCCTTCCTGATTGCTTGAACCAGTCTGGCAATTCTGCTCAGACCTCTCTCAACAAGGCGTTTTCACCAAATGAACTGCCGCTCATTGGATTTTGTTTGTTGTTTTTTGCACCACTGTCTGTAAACTCCGGAGACTGTAGTGTGTGAAAATCCCAGGAAATGAGCGGTTTCTGAGATACTCAAACCTTCCTGTCCAGGATCCAACAACCATTCTACGGTCAAAGTCACTTAGATCACGTTTCTTCCCCTTTCTGATATTTGGTTTCAACAATAACTGAACCTCTTCACCATGCCTGCATGATTTATGCATTGCTGCCACATCATTGGTTGATTAGATATTTGCATTAATGAGCATGTGTACAGGTGTACCTAATTAAGTAAGTAGGCATTAAGAGTATATGTACTTTGATAATAAATGCTAATCAGCAAAATTGATTCCTTGCTTACTGGAAAGAGAGTTCATCTGGGCAAAATTTCCACACTGTTGCTGAGTGCCAACATTTTAAATTAACAGGAACAGCTAGTTCTAGAGCACAAGCCTCCAGTGGCACCACTGGGATATGATCTAGTCCCATAGCCTTTGTCCCCAACCATTTCTAAATGTCAAATGGAGTAAAGACTGCTTTCTGTAATGGCAGGGATTTGATGAGCTAGCCACAATAGGTCATCCACTCTGCACCTCATTCTTGTCTAAAGCAAGTTAATTCTGGGTTCCTCCAATTTGAGGATGGAAATATTCTTGGAGCCTTCTCCTTCAAAGAGCTATTTAACTTGCTACCACCATTTGCAATTAGCTATAGCAGGATTGCAGAGTTTTAGTGTGTTCCATTCATTACAAGATGACTTATCTCAAGTCATTGTGTGCTGTTTTATACACATGTACATTTTCTCCTGCAGCTTTACTCGGCTACACCTCATTATCTAAATAAATACAAGTCTGGTGCTGTATTCAGCATTGCTTTTGCAC
This sequence comes from Mobula hypostoma, assembly GCF_963921235.1. Classification (NCBI taxonomy): domain Eukaryota; kingdom Metazoa; phylum Chordata; class Chondrichthyes; order Myliobatiformes; family Myliobatidae; genus Mobula; species Mobula hypostoma. The sequence continues at coordinate 92,814,977 of NC_086105.1, forward strand.
TCTTCATTGTTATAGGATTGATCTCCTGGCTTGGCTTGGTTCATATGGTAGAGTGAGTGGTAAGCATATTTTGGGCAGATATAATCCAATTCACTACACCCTCTCTATCAAAAAGTTATCTTGCCTATTTCATTTTGGTATAAAATGCTATTATTCTGGCAGGATGTCTGTGACCAGTGTTATTCTGCAGGGATCAGTGCTAGGATTGATCCTCACAGAACAGATACCTATATGTTATTTATGATATATATCAATGCTTTGGATGGAATGCAGATGGGTGGATTGGCAAGTTGTCAGATGACAACAAAGGTATAGACTAGTTACAGATACGGGCAAAGAAGGGGCAGATGCAGTTTTATCCAGGCAAGTGTGAGGTCAAATGAAAGGAGAAGGTATCGAGTTAATGATAGGCCTCTTAATAGCACTGTGGTACAGTGGAATCTTGGGGTCCACATCCATAGTTCACTGAATGGACCATGCAAGTGGATACATTGATAAAGAAAGGGTATGGCATACTTGCCTTCATTATTATGGATGTTGAATGGTGTTGACAAGGTGTTAGGGGTGTTGAGAGTAAGAGTAAGAGTCATGCAGTAGCTATATAAAACTTTAGTGAGACTGGATTATTGTGTGTACTGTAGTTCTGGGCTCCCCATTATAGGAATGACGTGGAGACAGTGGATCAGGTGCAGAAGCAGTCTACTGGATTTGAGGTTATGAACTGTAAGGAAAGGTTGGACAAACTTTGGTTGTTCTCCCTGGAGCATCAAAAGCTGACAGCTGACCTGCTAGGGTATTTTAAGGTTAGAGGAACATATAGGGAAGATGGTCTGAATCTTTTCCTCAGGGTAGAAATGTCAAATACCAGAGGACATTCTTTAAAGTTTAGGAGGAGGAAGTTTAAAAGTGACGTGAAGGACAAGAAATAGGGGCAGGAGTAGAGCATCTGCCTCGTTAAGCCTGCTCCACCATTCAATAAATTCATGGCAGATCTGGCCATGGATTCATCTGCACCTACCTGCCTTTTCCCCATAACCCTTAATTCCCCTACAGTGCAAAAATCTATCCAACCTTGTCTTAAATATCTTTACTAAGGTAACCTCCACTGCTTCATTAGGCAGAGAATTCCACAGAATCATCACGCTCTGGGAAAAGCTGTTCCTCCTCAACTCCATTCGAAATCTACTCCCCCAAATCTTGAGACTATGCCTCCCAGTTCTAGTCTCACTTACCAGTGGAAACGACTTTCCTGCCTCTATCTTATCTATCCCTTTCATAGTTGTATATATTTCTATAAGATCTCCTCTCATTCTTCTGAATTGACTTAACCTCTCCTCGTAGTCTAACTCCCTCATCTCTGGAATCAACCTGGTGAACCTCCTCTGTACTGCCTCTAAAGCCAGTATATCCTTCCTCAAGTAAAAAGACCAGATATGCACACAGTACTCCAGGCGCAGCCTCACCAGTACCCTGTACAGTTGCAGCATAACCTCCCTGCTCTTAAATTCAATCCCTCTAGCAATGAAGGCCAACATTCCATTTGCCTTCTTGATAGCCTGCTGCACCTGTAAATCAACCTTTTGCGATTCATGCACAAGCACTCCCAAGCCCTCTGCACAGCAGCATGCTGCAATTTCTTACCATTTAAAAAATAAACTGCAGTTCTAGTTTTCCTTCTAAAGTAGATGACCTCACATTTACCAACATTGTACTCCATCTGCTAGACCCTTGCCCATTCACCTAACCTATCTATATCTCTCTGCAGACCCTCTGTAACTTCTGCATAATATGATTTTCCACTCAATTTAGTAACATCAGCAAACTTAGATACACTACACTCGGCCCCCTCTTCCAGATCGTTAATGTATACCATGAACAGTTGTGGGCACACTGCCCTCCACTGATTGCCAGGCAGAGTAACATCTATCCCATCTCTGCTTTCTATTAGTTAACCAATCCTCTATCCATGCTAATAAATCACCCCCAACTCTATGTATCCTTATCTTATGGATAAGTCTTTTATGTGGCACCTTATTGAACATCTTCTGGAAATCCAAGTAAATAATGTCCATCTGTTCCCCTCTGTCCACTGTGCTCATTATATCCTCAAGGAACTCCAGTAAGTTTGTCAAGCAAGACCTGCCTTTGCTAAATCCATGCTGCATCTCCCTGATGGATCAATTTCTTTCCAGATGCCTTGCTATTTCTTCTTTAATGATAGCTTCAAGCATTTTCCCAACTACAGATGTTAAACCAGCTGGTATATAGTTACCTGCCTTTGGCCTATATCCTTTTTTTGGACAGTGGCATGACATTCACCATGTTCCAATCCACCGGGACCTGCCCAGAGTCCAGAAAATGTTGGTTTGTTATCACCAAAACTTCGATTATAACTTCTGCCATTTCTTTTGATACCCTGGGATGCATTCCATCAGGACCAGAGGATTTTTCTATCTTCAGGCCCACAAGTTTGCTCAGCACTACCTCTTTAGTGATAGCTATTGTATTGAGGTCCTCACCTCCCATCGCATCCATGACATCTCTCTTTGGAATATTAGACGTGCCCTCCACTGTGAAGACCGACAGAAAATAGTCATTTAAAGCCTCTGGCATTTTCTCATTACCCAGTATCAATTCCCCCTTCTCCATTACTATACATTTTTATACTTTGTGCTTGTTTATCTTCATATTCTATCTTCCCTTTCTTTATTGCTCGCTTTGTGGTTCTTTGTTGCTTTTTAAAGTTTTCCCAGCCTTCCAGTTTCTCACTACTGTTGGTGACTTTGTATGCACGAGCTTTCAGTTTGATGCTTCCTTTTATTTCCTTAGTTATCCAAGGCTAGCTCTCCCCACTCTGACTATCCTTGCTCTTAACTGGAATATACTTTTGTCGAGCACCATGAAAAATCTCTTTGAAAGTCTTCCACTGTTCCTCAGCCGTACCACCATATAGCCTGTGTTCCCAGTCTACACAGCCAAATCCTCCCTCATCCCATTATAGTCTCCATTGTTTAGGCATAATAGACTGGTTTCAGATTGAACTATTGCACCCTCCATTTGTTTGAGAAATTAAATCGTACTGTGATCACTCTTTCCAAGAGGATCCCTAACTACAAGAGCACTAATTTTACCTGTTTCATTGCACAGGACCAGATCTAAGATAGCACATTTCCTTGTAGGTTCAGTAACATGCTGTTCAAGAGGCTATCACGGATGCATTCAATGAGGTCTTCCTCAAGACTGCCTCAACCAACTTGATTCACCCAATTTATGTGCAAGTTAAAGTCCCCCATGATAGCTGCTGTTCCATTCTTACATGCCTCAGATATTTCTGTTTATTGCCTGTGCCACTGTAATGTTATTATTTGGTGGCCAATAGACAATTCCCACCAGTGCTTTTTTTTCCCTTTACTATTCCTAACCTCTACCCAGATGGATTGTACATTCTGCTCCTTAGATCTTATATTGTCTCTCACTTCTGCCGTTTTCATCTTTAATTAAGAACACTACCACACCTCCCTTACCTTCCTGCCTATCCTCCCGTATTACCTGATATCCTTGGATGTTTAATTCCCAGTCCTCTCCACCTTGAAGCCATGTCTCTGTATTGGCCACTAAATCATACCCCTTTGTACTGATTTGTGCCACAAGTTCACTGACCTTGTTTTGAATACTGCGGACATTCAAATAAAGTGCCCTTACACTCATTGTGCTTTTAAAATCTTGTAATCTTTCACTCTTTTGTACTTGACATTTCTTCACTCCACTCTTACCTCTTTCTTATCTTTTGCTTTTACTTTATCTTTATCAACCCTTTGCTTTTCTACTTTATCCATACTTCTCCAATCTGTCAAACCCACCCCCTCCTACTTAGTTTAAAGCCCTATCCACAGCCCTAGTTTTGTGATTTGCTTGGATCCAAGTCCCATCACGGTGCAGGTGGAGCTGTCCCATTGGTACAGCTCCCTCCTTCCCCAATACTGCTGCCAATTTCCCATGAATTCTCCCACATTCCTGAGTCATGCATTTAACTCTCTAATTTTCTTGACCCTGTGGCAATTTGCACAAGGCTCAGGCAGTGATCCAGAGATTACCACCTTCTTGGTTCTACTTTTTAGTTTAGTCCCTAGCTGCTCAAATTCCCTCAGCAGAACATCTTTCCTTGTTCTTGGTACCCACATAGACCATGACAACTGGATCTTTGCCCTCCCATTGCAAATTCCTCTGCAGGTCAGATAAGATGTCCTGAACCCCTGGGCACCAAGCAGGCAGCACCGCCTTTGGGATGCTCTATCCTTGTGACAGAAAAGTCTGCCTATTCCCCTGACTATACTATCCTGAATCACCGCTATATTTCTCTTCTCTCCACCCACTTGAGTGTGGAATTACGGTGTTACAGTTAGGTTGCTGATCCTTCCTGCAGCCCCCATGTCATCAGGGAGATAGACAATGTGAAGAGAAAGGACAGATAAGGATGATACACAGGAAGAAACTATTTAGTATAAATTGGCATCAAGATCGATACATCATGGACCAAATTGCCTGCCCAGTGACGTACTATTCTACGTTCTATGTTCCATTACGCTCTGACAAAGCACTAGAAAATCTCTGGTCAAAGTTGACAAATCCAATTGTCACTTTAATAGATCTGATATTAGGAGAATTTCCATTTGTTGTACTCTTAATTTAAAGGGATATGGATCTATTACTGATCAGAGTTGAATTTTGAGAGAAGTATGTTCATTGACTTAACATGCTTTAACTTCCTCTGTCAGACAGTAATCTATCACCAGAGATGTGAGCACTTGGGTTGACCCCCCCCCCGCCCCGCCTTAAAGGAAGAGGGCCTGTTTCTTGTTCTGTTACCCTCTTGAAGAGTGCTGCTTACAGACGTGAAATATTACATTGAGGCCCTTTCAACCTCAATGGATGCAAAATGTTTTTGAAAGAAATGCCAGGCAATGGTATTTCCCTCCATCAACACTATGAACTGAGATTATCATTCTGCTGCTCCGTAGAAATCAGCTACCATCTTTCATATGTTAGAATTTCATTTACTGCAAAGCATTTTTGAACATGTTGAGACTGTTAAAGGTGCTGTAGGGATGCAAGATTTTCTTTTATTTAATTCCCAATGAGTTGATCTACCTGGCTTGTATTGATACATTGATATACTCACTGAATGTCCTTGCAAATCCTTCCCAATTTTATGAGTTTTCCACCTGCATAGATGAATAAATCTCCGTCCTCAAGAAACCAGCCTCAATCACAGTTCCTGATTAAAGTTAACACAAAAGACATGGTTTGATATAATACCCAATGTGAGGAGCAAATCAAATTGTGCAGCAGGATGGAAGAAGGCAAGAGACTTAGAAGTGTGACTGTTGATTGATTTTGAGTTTCAGTCCTGGACATGAGTCATTTAAACTGTGTGGGACATTTCCAACAGGGTAAGTAAGAGGGAATCATCTGGATACTTCTCAGCAATGGATAAAAATTAGAGTGCTCTCCACAATTACATTATCTACCATCTTTCAGTACAATGCAAAATGGTAATTTTTAAAATCATTGTCACATGTACTGAGATACAGTGAAAAACTTTGTTTTTGCCTGCCTCCTTACAGATCATTTCACCACATCAATGCATGGAGATAGTATAAGGGAAAAATAACATCAGAATGCAGAATGTAATATTAGTGGTACAAAAAAAGTGAAGTGCGGGTAGAAAATGTGTAAGATAAAGACCTGGCTTTATATGTACATCAAAACATACAGTGAAGTGCATTATTTTGCATCAGATCAAGTCAATGAGGATTGCACAAGTGGTAACATGCCCACAACTCACTAACCCTAACAGTACACCTTGGGTATGTAGGAGGGAACCAGAGCACTCGGAGGAAACCCACATGGTCAAGGGCAGAATGTATAAACTCTTTGAAAACAGCATTGAGAATTGAACCCCAATCCATGCTAGCTGGTTTTGTAATTAGCATTGAGCTAACTGCTACATGACTGAGCTGCCAAATCTTATCCATCTTATCGTTTTAGAGGACTTTCAATAGTCTTATAATAGTCAGATTGAAGCTGTCCAAGAGCCTGGTGGTGGCTGCTTTCAGGTTTTTGTACCTTCTGTCCGATGGGAGGGGTGGGGTGAAGAGACGATATTCCGGGTGGGACGGGTTTTTGATTATGTTAGCATCCTAACTGAGGCAGTGAGAAGTGTAGTCAGCATAGAAGAGACAGTCTACAGAACTCACAGAGTTTAACATAATGATACACATTCTGCAGCCATTTTATTAGGTACCTGCTGTACCTTGTAGAGTGGCAACCAAGCGTATGTTCACGATTTTCTGCTGCCAAAACCCGAAACATCAACTGTTTATTCTTTTCCATAGATGCTGCCTGGCCTGCTGAGTTCCTCCAGCATTCTGTGTGAGTTAATAGTGGGGTTCTTTCACCGTAAGCCAATCAGCCTGAGGTCCCTGAGGATTAAAGACTGAAGGACAAAAAGATCCACAGGCAAGGACTTTAAGTTTGAGGTTTTGTTTAATGGGAGCAAAGAGATAGAATGCTTATTCTACTTGAATGGATGAATGTACTGATTAATTATTGCATTGAATTCAAAAGATAAAACAGTGTCCTGAAAACTGATGAGGTTAGAATATATCCATAAGAGTATAAAATAAATTCAGATTTCTTTCAATATGTTGAAGGCCAAGGTTTTGTATGAAGCAATCTGAATGCAGATGAAGCGTCTTGGCCCAAAATATCGATTGCTTGTTCCCCTCCACAGATGCTGCCTGGCTTGGCGAGTTCCCCCAACATTTTCTGTGTGTTCTGACATTTTGCTCTATAGTTCTTCTAGATGCAGAGCTGAATGCAGATGTGGTGAACCTCATGACATCTATAACAGTCTGAAATCTTGCCAGAACTTTAGCCTGCCAGGGATCAGAGCTGTCATACATCACAAACCTAATGAACGGGGTGGGGGAAGCTGACTTAGTTTAGTGCTGAGAAAGGGTAGGTGAGCGAGGGGATCTGAGGAGTCTGGTGAAAGAGCTGAATCTGGGAGAGGAAGGGAAGAGCATAAAGAGAGACCACCCTCAGTGCAATACTTTGAGGTCTGCATAGAAATCAAGAACAAGAGACGAAGATGAAGGAGAAGAGAATGTAACCCAGAGGAAGCTACAAGAATAGTCTTAATTCTGGAAACAAAATATTTCATGAATTAATTACACAAAGAAGATTTCCAAGGGTAACTCCAATGCTTTGCAATTCAGAGGAGAGATGCACTGGAAGAAATAGACACTAGGAAAGCAGATCCCTGGTCACCTCTGAACTAGATTTTCCTGTTGTGACCAGTTATCTCATGAAAACAGAGCAGTCAGATTTGAGGTAATTGGTAAGGATAGATGAGAGGATTTTGAAAACAAATTGCTAATAAATAAACTACACTGCCCATTGACAGCATGCTCCACAGTAACTTCCAAAATGAATATGTACATCTGGAAAGAAACTAATTTTGTGGGGAGGGAGTGATTGGATTAATTCAATAACCAGTGGTCTGTGCTGTGTGATGGATGATGGAATCGGGCCCAATGAAGATGATGAAGCAATTGCATGGATGGTGAATAGGGGGGAGAGTTAATCACAATATAAAAATGTGCCTCTATATCTCCGCTTGATTATATATAGTCAAGCACTATGTGGAGGAAGGCAAGTCACAATATGGTATTTCATACTACAAATAATTTAACCTCATAATGTAGTTTGGTAGACTATTTAAACAAAGAAAGAATTCTTGTACTTAAATCATACTTTTCCCAAATAATTCAGCACCATTGAAATTCTTTTGAAAATCCCTTACTATTGTGACATGGGAAGCGTCGAAGCTAATTTGTACATAGCAAGATCGCACAAACAACAATTTAATAAGTGAACAGTTGCTCTATTCTTGGTGATGTTAGCTGAAGGATGACCGGGCGTTAGAAGAATTCTCCTTTTCTTTGAACAGTGTTGTAGAATATTTTGAGACAACGGGTTCTGAGAGTTGGAGGCTGGAGGGGAGCTTTGGATCTGAAATTACGTTGGCCATTTGTCCATTCAGAAATGTCTCTTGATGAGCCTAGGAGCTCACTACTTAAACGTTTGGAAATCACCGGTGTCACAAGAAGCAGACGTTTAAGTGAGACTGCATGATAGGCAGAAGACACTGTGCAGGAGTGAGAGGGAGAAAGTCTAACATCTACTTGTGGCTCAGGATGCTGCACAGTGATATGGTCTATATTTGGAATCCAAATGCATCGAACAGTGTTGCAAAGCAGTTTGAGTGTCTTGTGTTAGAGCATTCACAACGGCTATATAATTGGCATATTTTATTCAGCAACAGCTGTTGCATCAAAGATTTAAGAATTTAACTTTTTATTAAGAATTTCCATGTTGGCAACTGCTGTTCTTCACGCATTTGCTGGAGATTGCAGGGCTTTAGGAAAGGCTTAATGTTAACTTTATGCATCAGTCAATAGGGTCAATGTACTTACAAAGAAGAAGTGCTGCTTTTCTATCAGAATACAAATATGAAAATAAATAGGAATCAACAATCTGCCAGAGGAAAACAATGACTCAGGTACCATCTGATGGAAGAAAGAAATTGTCAACATTTGGGTCAAGGGATAGACAGGAGATTCTGTGGTGCAAAAGAGCAGATAGGATATGTGTTGCTTCCCAGGTGCATTTGTCGAGGATGTCTCAGAGTAGCTGCAGTAGACTCTCAAGATGGAGGGTGAGCAGCTAAAGGTTGTGATGCACATTGACACCAATGACATGGGTAGAAAGTGGAGGGTGGCGGGGGGAAGAGATCCTGCACAGAGAGTATAAGGAGTTCGGGAAAAGGCAGAAGAACAGGACCTTCAATGAAAATGTAGTAATCTCTGGATTACTCCCTGTGCCATGTGCTAGGCAGGGCAGGAATAGGATGATGGTACAGATGAACGAGTGGCTGGGGAAATGGTGTAGGGGACAGGGTTTCAGATGTCTACATCATAGGGATCTCTTTTGGAGAAAGTATGACCTGTACAAAATTGACCGGTTACACCTCAATCCAGGGGGTGCCTATATCCTTGTGGGTGGCTGTTGGAGAGGGTTTAAACAAAGTTAACAAGGGAATGGGAGACCGCTTTGCTGAGCACCTACGCTCTGCCCGCCAGAGAAAGCAGGATCTCCCAGTGGCCACACATTTTAATTCCACATCCCATTCCCATTCTGATATGTCCATCCACGGCCTCCTCTACTGTAAAGATGAAGCCACATTCAGGTTGGAGGAACAACACCTTATATTCCGTCTGGGTAGCCTCCAACCTGATGGCATGAACATCGACTTCTCTGGCTTCCGCTAGTGCCCCACCACCCCATCTGTTACTTATTTTTATACACACATTCTTTCTCTCACTCTCCTTTTTCTCCCTCTGTCCCTCTGAATATACCCCTTGCCCATCCTCTGGGTCCCCCCCCTTGTCTTTCTTCCCGGACCTCCTGTCCCATGATCCTCTCATATCCCTTTTGCCAATCAACTGTCCAGCTCTTGGCTCTATCCCTCCCCCTCCTGTCTTCTCCTATCATTTTGGATCTCCCCCTCCCCCTCCAACTTTCAAATCCCTTACTCACTCTTCCTTCAGTTAGTCCTGACGAAGGGTCTCGGCCTGAAACGCCGACCGCACCTCTTCCTAGAGATGCTGCTTGGCCTGCTGCGTTCACCAGCAACTTTGATGTGTGTTGCTTGAATTTCCAGCATCTGCAGAATTCCTGTTGTTAACAAGGGAATGGGTTAGGTCTGAGGATGGGGCAGTTTTTCTACAAGTTGATGCATTGTTTAGTGAGAAACGGGTGATGAATACAGAACTGAAGGTGTTATATTTGAATGGATGGTGTAGTCTAATTAAGATGGATGTAAAAATACTTGTGGGTAGAGTTAAAAAACAGTAAAAAGATGTGATGGCAGATGTTGATGATAGTCTCCTGAACAGTAGCCAGGATGTGGGATATAAGTTTCGAGAGGAAATAGAAAAGGTATGTAATAAGGGTAATGTTTTGATAGTCATGGGAATTTCAGGATGATGCTGAATCCCAAGAGAAGAAATTTGTAGGATGCCTATGAGATGGTTTTATAGAGCAGCTTGCGGTCGAGTCCACTATGAGAAAGGCAATTCTGGATTGGATGCTGTGTAAAAAGCAAAATTTGATTAGTGAGCTTAAGGTAAAGGAAACCTTGTGAGGTAATGATCATAATATGATTGAATTCATCCTGCAGTTTGAGAGGGAGAGGATAAAGTCAAATGTACCAGTATTACAGTGGAGTAAAGGGAATTACAGAGGCATGAAAGAAGAGCTAGCCAAAGTTGATTAGAAGGGAACATTAGCAGGGATATGGCAGAACTGCAATGGCTGGAATTTCCAGGGACAATTCGGAAGGAACAGAATAGATACATCCCAAAGATGAAGACGTATTCTAAAGGGAGGATGAGGGAACCATGGATGACGAGGGAAGTCAAAGACACCATCAAAGCAAATGTGAAAGCATATATCAAAAAATAGTGGGAAGTTAGAGGATTGTGAAGCTTTTAAAACAACAGAAGGAAACTATAACAACCATAAAGAGAGAAAAAGTAAAATATGAAGGGAAGCTGGCCAAAAATAACAAATAGGTTACCAAAAGCTTTTTCAGATATATAAAGAGTAAAAGAGAGGTGAGAGTGGATATTGGGCTGCTGGAAAATGACTCTGGACAGGTGGTAATGAGGGACAAAGTAATTGTGGACAAACTTAATACGTATTTTGTATAAGTCTTCACTGTGGAAGACACTAGCAGTATGCTAGAAATTCAAGAGTCTCAAGGGGCAGAATTGAGCATAGTTGCTATTACTAAGGAGATGGTGTTTGGGAAGCTGAAAGGTCTAAAGGTGGATAAATCACCTGGACCAGGTTTCTGAACGAGGTAACTCAAAGACTGTGGAGCCACTGGTAATGATTTTTCAAAGATCAATAAATTCTGCAATGCTTCTAGAGGACTGAAAAATTGCAAATGTCACTCCACTATATAAGAAGGGAGGGAGACAAAAGAAAGGAAATTATAGGCTAGTTAGCCTGACTTCAGTGATCGGGACGATGTTGGAATCCATTATTAAGGATGAGGTTTCGGGGTACTTGGATTGCATGATAAAGTGGGCGGAAATCAACATGATTTCCTTAAAGGGAATAATAGCTGACGAATCTGTTGGAATTCTTTGAGGAAATAACAGGCAGGATAGACAAAGGAGAGTCAGTGAATGTTGTTTTCTTGCTGTAGATCTTCAGAAGGCCTTTGACAAAGTGCCGCATATGAGGCTGTTGAACAAAATAGGATCCCATGGCATTACAGGAAAGATACGAGCATGGATACAAGATTAACTGATTAGTAGGATACAAAGAGTTGCAACAAAGAGGGCATTTTTTGGTTTTCTGCCAGAGACAGGTGGTGTTCAGTGTAGAGACCACTTCTTTTCATGTTACCTGCCAATGACTTGGATGACAGAATTGATGCCTTTGTAGCCAGGTTTGCAGATCACACAAGGATAGGTTTAAGGGCAGGTAGTGTTGAGGAAGCAGAGAGCTTGAGGAAGGACTTAGACAGATTGGGAGAATAGGCAATGATTTGGCAGATAGACTATAGTGTAGGAAGTGTATGGTCAAACACTGTGGTAGAAGGAATAATGCCATAGATCATTTTCAAAACAGGGAGAAAGTTCAAAAATCAGAGATGCAAAGGGACTTGGAAGTTCTTGTGCAGGATTCCCTAAAGGTTAACTTGCAGTTTGAGATGGTGGTAAGGATGGTAAATGGAATGTTAGCATTAATCATAGTCATAGTCATAGTCATACTTTATTGATTCCGAGGGAAATTGGTTTTCGTTACAGTTGCACCATAAATAATTAAATAGTAATAAAACCATAAATAATTAAATAGTAATATGTAAATTATGCCAGGAAATAAGTCCAGGACCAGCATATTGGCTCAGGGTGTCTGACCTTCCAAGGGAGGAATTGTAAAGTTTGATGGACACAGGCAGGAATGATTTCCTATGATGCTAATTTCAAGAGAACTAGAATATAAGGGCAAGGATGTGATGTTGAGGCTTTATAAGGAATTAGATTGGTCAGACCACATTTGGAGAATTGTGAGCATTTTTGGGCACCTTATCTAAGAAACGATATGCTGACATTGGAGAAGGTCAAGAGGGGGATCACAAGCACGATTCTGGCAATGAAAAGGTTAACATATGAGGGGTGTTTGATGGCTCTGGGCCTGTACCTGCTGGAGTTTAGAAGAATAAGGGGGGACCTCATTGAAACTTATTGAATATTGAAAGGCCTATACAAAGTGGATATGGAGAGGATGTTTCCTATAGTGGGTGGGGGAGGGGGAGACTAGGACCACAGTGGAACAGCCTCAGAATGGAGGGACATCCATTTAGAATAGAGATGAGAAAGAATTTTTTAGCCAGAGGGTTGTGAATCTGTGTATTTCATTGCCATAGATGGCTTAGGGGCTAGGTCATTGAATATATTTAAAGCAGAGCTTGATAGGTTCTTGGTTAATCAGGGTGTCAAAGGTTATGGGGAGTAGGCAGGAGAATGGGGTTGACAGGGATAATAAATCAGCCATGATAGAATGGTGGAGCAGACTTGATGGGCCTAGTGGCCTAACTCTGCTCTGATATTTTACGGTCTTAAAGTCTTGTTCTACTATGACTAATGAGGTACTACAGGAATCAGTATTGGTCCCAGCTGGCATGATCCATATCAGTGGTGTGGCTGATGGAGCAAATGTCATGTTCCCAGTTTTGTCAATGAAACAAAACTACTGAGGTTGTAAGAAGGGATGGGGTCATTAAAATGTCTCCAGGGGGTATAGACAGCTTAGGTAAATAGGTAAGAACATGGTAGAAGCAATGTAACATAGTAACACACAAACTCTTTGCCTGTAAGTAGAAATGTAAAACCAGGAACAACACACAATTTCTGAAGGCTTGATGATGCAGTGCCATAGATCACTTCTGGGCTTTTTCACATCATTCCAGGAATGTGACTGCACTTCCTGGTGCAACATCTGCATGCAAGTGAATGAAGTTATTTCCTGGGTCTTGCTCCCTCTGATACACTGTCAGGGGGATTCTGCTGCCTCAGGACAAAAGCTGAGGCAAGCTGCAATCCACTAAGGTAACTCCTGTACCTCACTTTTCATTCTTTGGACTCCTCCCAAACTCCCTCAAGGTGCTAGTTTCAAAGTCAAAGTCAATTTAAAGTCAAGTTTAAGTACATGGATTCACAGGTGCAATTAAAAAACTTACTTACAGCAGCATTACAGGCACATAGCATGGTATAAACAGTACTGAAAAGAAATGCATAATGTAAACATAAATTTTCCAAGAAAGATAAACAATTAGAACACAAAATGTCCAGTTTAGTGCAAAGTGATGAAACTGGTCATATTATTGTTAAACTGTAGAGATTAGGGTTCTGTTGATTGGTTTAAGAACTGAATGGTTGAAGGGAAGTAGCTGTTCCTGAATCCCAGTGGTGTTGGACTTCAGGCTTTTGTACCTTCTGGCTGAAGGTAGCTGTGAGAAGATGGCATGGTCCAGATGGTGGGCCCATTTATCTCCTCCTCCCCACTTTCCTGAGCTCCTGACTCTCTCCTTGACCCTCCAGCTGGCTCATTGATGTTCCAATCACTTCAGGACCTTCATCACGATGGCTGAAGTGTATGTCACTTAGTTTCCAACTCCAGTATATTCTTGAATTACTTTGCTGTATGAACTAATGCCTGCCTCGCTGTTCATTTAGTGAACCATTAGTCACTTAACAAGGAGGAAAAATAGAAATTATTTTGGCAAAAATAATTTTCTAGAAGAACAAAAATGAAACACGTAGAATGGTATTGCAGCTGGGTTGTGGAAGTTTGTGCATCTCAGAATCAGAAATTTCCAGCTTAGGTTCACTATATCTTGACATGGTACATAATCTCCTTCTGAGCTACCCTATATCTGAAGCACAGTGCTTTTCAGAAATACTCACCTGGTCATACAGCAATTGTGAAAGGAGAAACAAAGTTAACTTTTCAGTTTGATTGTATTATTTCAGATTTCCAATAGTTTACAAATTACAGATTTATTGCTATTCCAATACAACAGGACATTGGTGAGACCACATTTGGGAAAATTGTGTACAGTTTTGGTCATCCTGTTATTGGAACGGTGTCATTATACTGGAAAAGAGCGCAGTGAAAGTTTACAAAGATGCTGCTAGAACATGAGGGTTTGAGTTGTCGGAAGAGGTTCGGCAAGCTGGGACTTGATTTCCTGGAATGCAGGAGATTGAGAGGTCACTTTTAAGAGGTGCATAATTTCATGAGGGACATAGAAAGGGTGAATGCACATAATTTTTTCGCCAGCAACTAAAAATTAGAGAGCACAGGTTTAAGGTGAGAGGTGTAAGATTTAAAAGGGTTATGAATTGGTAATCTCTTCATGCAGATGATGGTGCATATATAGAATTTGCTGTGAGACGAAGTGGTTGAGGTAGGTACAATAACAACATTCAAAAGGCACTTGGATGGTAAGGCATTTCAGTAAGTACATGGATAAGAGCGATTTGGAGGGAAATAGGCCAAATATAAGCAATTTGGACTAGCCTGGTTGCTACAATGGCCGGCATGGATGAGTTGAGACAAAGGGCTTGTTTTCATGTTGTGTTACTCTATGACTCTATAAACCCACCCTTACCTCTCTGGGGAGCTAGATGACATTGGGTAATTAGTCTCTCTCTCTACAGAGAAGCCTCAACCTCCCTTCACAAACAAGAGAAAATCTGCAGATGCTGGAAACCCAAACAACACAAACAAAATGCTGGAGGAACTCAGTAGGCCAGACAGCATTTATGGAAAAGAGTACTGTTGACGTTTCAACCGAAACCCTTTGGCAGGACTGCAGAGAAAAAAGCTGAGGAGTAGATTTAAAAGGTGGTGGGGGGGAGTGGAGGGAGAAACAAAGGTGATAGGTGGACCTGAGGGAGAGGGATGAAGTAAAGAGCTGGGAGGTTGATTGATGAAAGAGTTACAGGTCTGGAGATGGCGGAGCCTAATGAAGGAGGACAGAAGGCCATGGGAGAAAGAAAAGCGGGAAGAGCACCAGAGGGAGGCGTAGGTGGGCAAGGAGATAAGGTGGAAGAGGGAAAAGGGGATGGGGAATGGTGAAGGAGGGGCACTACTGAAAGTTCAAGAAATCAATGTTCATGCCGTCAAGTTGGAGGCTACCCAAACGGAATATAAGGTGTTGTTCCTCCAGCCTGAGTGTGGCCTCATCGTGACAGTGGAGGAGGCCATGGATAGACATATAGAATGGGAATGGGAAGTGGAATTAAACTGGATGGCCACTGGGAGATCCTTCTTTTCCTGGTGGATGGAACATAGGAATTCAGCGAAGTGTTCTCCCAATCTATTTCGGGTCTCAGCAATATACAGGAGGCCACACTGGGAGCACCGGACACGGTATATAACCCCAGCAGACTCACAGGTGAAGTGTTGCCTTACCTGGAAAGACTGTTTGGGGCCCTGAATGGTAGTGAGGGAGGAGGTGTAGGGGCAGGTGTGGCACTTGATGCATTTGCAGGATAAGGGCCAGGATCGCTTCCATTTCACATACCTCCACTTCCACCCCATCTTCCCACCACCCTACCTGGGATAGGATTCCTCTTATCCTCACCTACCACGCCACCAGCCTTCGCGTCCAGCATATAATTCTCCCTACACAACTCCCTTCCCCTTTCGCTTCCGCTCCGCCCCTCCTCCACGGATCTCCCGCTTGGCAATACCCGTGCAAGAGAAACAAGTGCTACACTGTTCAAGTTTCACCTGTCACCTTCTGTTTCTCTCTTCCCTCCCCCCCCCACCTTTTAAATCTACTTCTGAGCTTTTTCTCACCAGTCCTGTCAAAGGGTCTCAGCCCGAAGCATCGACTCTACTCCTTTCCATAGATGCTGCCTGGCCTGCTGAGTTCCTCCAGTATTGTGTGTGTGTTGTCTCAATTTCCTTTTCTTTCTTGACATTAGACAGCAGCATAAAGTCAAACATTTTGCTGGAGGACCTTAGTGGGTCAAGCAGCATGTCTGTTTTTGGAGGGAATGGGAGAGGAATCGTCAATGTTTCATGTGAAAGCTCGGCATCAGGACCTATAACCCCTTGTGACAGCACGATGCTGCTGATTGATGACAGTGGGTGTTGTAAACCACAAGTGTGGACTAATGATCTAAGGTGGTACCCGAGGAATGTTAATGAATCAAATAATTATGAGGATTGTATCAATGGTAAAAGCCACATTATTCAAAGCTCCCTGTTAACTGAAGCTCTATGGAGAAAATACCTCTATCATTGCTCAGCCTGTCAATATACTTTACTATGGCCTGCCCTATGTAATTTTGCCAAGCAAACCACTCCAATTGAAGGGTAACCACTGACTGACAATGAAAGCTGTCCTTAATAATCAGAAAAGAAAAACTAGTTAACTTATGAAATGTATCTTCACAGCTGGGAGGAACAAGGTGGAGGCAGTAGAGAGAGCCTTGTTATGCTTCTAGGAGCTGATAGAGCAAGCTTGAATCTGCATCGGGAGACGGAAATAGGCAAATGCTTCATTTGCCAGCACTAATCTTTAGATTCACAGATTGTTAGACAGCCATATAGGTTTAACAGGTTCTGAAATTGTCAGGTTCAGGCAGAGTTGAAGCACAGGGAGATGAAACTCAAAGATTTATATGTTTCATTTTGCATCTTGTATGTTAAGCACATAGCTGTTAATTAGCCCTGATGATGCTGGGGGAAATCCCAACTTTAGGCTTTCATGCACAGAGATAATGTTATGAAAAGAATTAGGATTAGGAACACAATCTGAAAATAGTGGAATTTTTAGATTTCAGCTTGGTAATTGTGATTCATTCCTGGAACTTGGAAACACTTTCAACCTTGGCTCAAACACTCAGTCTCCAAAAGCAACCAAATCACAAATGATCTTTCAGCCTACTTGACTGGCACCCCATCCATACTGGTTACAGAGTTCTTCCTCCATCAGCACACCCTCTGAAATCATCATCAGTGCGAGAGGAGAGTGAGGAAGGGATCTTGGCACATCGCTGAGCAGGTAGTGCTGTTCCCATCCATCTGGTGATCCTGGTATCCATTGCAGCCTGTGGGGAGTTGTCTGATTACCTTCCACATCTCACATTTTACTGGAAACAACTCCAAGGGAAGTTCGGGGAATCAATGACAAACACATCAGAGAGAATACTTGCTTACTGCCTGTTATGCTGCTGGCATTTAGGGCGACAATGAAGGACCACCATCATCAAACAGAATAGGTTACCAGGAAAAGAGTGGAGGAATTGAAACAGTGGGAATGCTTAAGAGCCAGCACAGACTCTATTGGCCAAACGGCCTCCTATGTGTCAAAGAAATATCAAAATACAAGAGGCATAAGCAGTCTACAAGCAACAGTATGCTTTTAAAATGCAGTCCTGTAAAAAAGGAAACACGGTGGTTAAGTTCCAAAACTTCAGCAAAGTGTCAATTGATTTCACTTATGATGTCAGCTATAAGATAATTTTAAAAATGCAGCAAGTAAACATCAAATTAGTTTGATTCTGGTTCTTAAACGTTAGTGACTGACATGTTGAAAACTGTTATTGTGATGGTTTCAGCTTTTGATTCTCTATATTTAAACATTTTCATTCATGTACAGAATATGTTATGACTGGCAAAGCCAGCATTCACTTCCTGTCCCTCCTTGTCCCTGAGATGGTGGTGGTGAGTAGTTCTCTGGAAATGCTGCAGTCTTTTTGGTGAAGGTGCTATTGTAGCAGAGAAGGTGGCGGCG
Source organism: Mobula hypostoma (assembly GCF_963921235.1). Lineage (NCBI taxonomy): Eukaryota > Metazoa > Chordata > Chondrichthyes > Myliobatiformes > Myliobatidae > Mobula > Mobula hypostoma. The sequence continues at coordinate 92,832,933 of NC_086105.1, forward strand.
TGATGCAGCGCGCAGTGGCCACTCCGGTGAATGATGTCTGTAATCTGTCAAGTAGGATGCCGTGCACAATCCTGATTTGATGGAGACGGATGTGAGAGCACGGAGGAACATCTGGTGAAACTTCTGAAATGCCTGTTTCTCTGCCGCTGCTACTGTGCGATCCAGAATCTCCGGAGGGGAAGGCCCCGAATCCTTGGCTTTGCCTGTTGCTTGGTGGCTGGGGTGGGGTCGAAGCGCTCGGCAGAGATGGTGCTCGGTGCTCAGTGTCAGAGGGCTGGTCGGAGGCTCGAAGTTTTCGGACGGACTCAAGAGTCGGCTGTGGTCGGGTGCTTCCAGAGTGCTGCATCGGCAAGTTTGCGGCCCTGGAGGTTCATGGATGGGAGAGTTTTTCTTCCTTATACCGTCTGCGTGAGATGATAGGGCTATCTGGACTTTGAGACTTTTTTTTACCATGCCCAAGGTCTGCTCTTTATCAAATTACGGTATTGCTTTGCACTGTTGTTATAATTATGTTATAATTATGTGGTTTTTGTCAGTTTTAGTCTTGGTCTGTCTTGTGTTTCTGTGATATCATACTGGAGGAACATTGTATCATTTCTTAATGCATGCATTTCTAAATGACAATAAACGAGGACTGAGTGTCCTCATAATCTAATCTAATCTAATTATTGTGCTGCTGGACAGGGCATTGGAGTCGTTGAGTTGTACAGTATAGAAACAGGCCCTGCAGCCCATTGGGTCTATGATGAAAATCACACCTATCTGCATTAATTCCATATCCTTCTGTGTCCAGCAGATTCAAGTGCAGTACCTGTCAAGGTGTCTCTTGAACATTATTACTGTTCCTGCCTTCACCATTTCCTCTGGCTGCTTATTCGAGATACCAACTACACTGAAAATTTACCCCTCAGATCCCCTTCAAACATCCTCCCAATCACTTTAAACCTCTGTCCTCTAGTTCTGAACATTCACGACATGGTGGGATGCGGACTCTGGCTATCTGCCCTATCTATGCATTTCGTAATGTTTTATACTTCCATAGTCACTCCTCAACCTCCTTTACTCCGGGGAAAAAATATGCCTGAATTATCGAATCTGTCATGATAACTCAAGGCATCCAACTCAGACAGTACTGCTCTGAATCTTCTCTACACCCTCTCGTATAATCACATCCTTCCTGTAGTGTGGTGGATGGAACTGCACACAGTACTCCAGTGCCTAGAGTCACTAACAAATAATTTGTACAACTGTAGCATAATGATCCGAGTTTCAAGCTCTGTGCCTTGGCCAAAGAAAGAAAGCATGCCACATGCTTTCTTGCCCTCCCTGCCTACCAGTATTGCCACTTCCAAGAAATTATCTACTTATCCCTCTAAGTTTCTCTGTTCAACAATACCCAGGGACCTGCTATTCATTTTTCATGACTTACCTGATTTAACTTCTCAAAATCTATCACTTCTCATTTGTCAGAGTTAAATCCCATCATCCATTCCTTTACCCATTTCCCCAGCAGGTCAATATCCTGCTGAAACCTCAGACAACCTTCTTCACTCTCTACTATGTAGTGGTTGGCACATTGCTTTACAGTACAGGCAATTCGGGTTCAATTCCCACCACTGCCTGTAAAGAGTTTGTATGTTCTCCCCATGACCACGTGGGTATCCTTTGGGTGCTCCAGCTTCTTACCACAGTCAAAGACATACTGGTTGGTAGATTAGTTGGTCATTGTAAATTGTCCATTACTGAGGAGGCTAGGATTAAGTCAGTGGATTTCTGGGCAGTGCAACTCACAGGGCTGGAAGAACCTGTCCACGCTGTATCCTTAAAGCATCAATTCTGGTATCATCCGCAAACTTGCTAATTATGTTCTCATCCAAGTCACATGTGACAAACAACGCGGGACCCACCATCAATCCCTGCAGCACATCACTGGCATCAAGTGTCTAATCTGAAAAATAATGCTCCATTACCACTCTTTGTCTCCTACCAGCAAGTAAATTTTGTATCCAGTTGGGTAGCTCACCCTGCATCCCATGGGCTCTAACATTCTGGACCAGCCAGCCATGTAGAAACTGGTCAAAAGTCTGTGTACGATCGAAAGGCTGTAAGATCGGGGTTCAATTCCTGCTACCATCTGTAGAGGATTTAGTATGTCCTCCCCATGACCACATGGGTTTCCTCCAGGTGCTCTGGTTTCCTCCTACATTGCAAAGAGATATTGTTACAGTTAGGGTTAGTGAGTTGTGGGCATACTATATTGGCACCAGAAGCACGGCAACTCTTGTGGGCTGCCCAGCACAATCCTTGCTGATTTGATTTGATGTAAACGACGCAATTCGCAGTACGTCTAATGTATATGTGACAATTAAAGCGAATCTTGTTCTTTACATCTTTATGTATACACGATCTACTATCCTGCCATCATCAATCCTCTTGGTCACTACTTCAAGCAAGTTCAAGCTGTTGGATTCAGTGAGGATGAAGAACCAGTGATATAATTCCAAGACAGAATGATGAGAGATTCAGAAGGAAACTTGCAGGTGCTTGTGTTCCCATTCACCTGATGGCTTTGTCCTTCTTGGTGATAAAGTTCATGGGTTTGGGAGATGATGTCAGAGTAGTCCAGCAAGTAATAGCATGGCTGTTTATAGACGCAACATTTCAGCCACTGTGTGCTGGCGGTGGAAGAACTCAATAATGGATGGGGTGCCAGTCAATCAAATTGCTTTGTTCTTGATGGTTTTGAGCTTCCTGAGAATTGGAGCTCACTCATTTAGGTAGGTGGTGAGTATCCCATCACATTTCCAAATTTTACCTTACGCAAAGGCTTTGGGGTATTAGGAGATGTGTCAATTACCACTGAAAACCCAGCTATGTAGCCACAGTACTTGAGTGCCTGGCCCTGATGAGTTTTGATCAGTGATTATCACCACTCCCAGCTGCTGGAGAGGTCAGTGACAGCAATACCACTGAATATCAACGTTTAAAATCCAAAATAAATTTATTATCAAAGTACATATATGTCACCAAATACTACCCTGAGATTTAGTTTCTTTCAGGCCTTTGCAATGGAATACAAAAGAATCAATGAAAACTACACTCAAAGACTGATAAGCAAGTAATGTGCAAAAGAAGATAAACTGCAAATACAAAAAAGTAATGATAGATAGATAAATAATACTGAGAATATGAATTGTAGAGTCCTTAAAAGTGAGTCCATAGATTGTGTTCAGTGATCAGTTCAGTGTTGTGCTGTGTGAAGTTGTCCATGCTGGTTCAGGAGCCTGATGGTTTGGACCTAAGACTCCTGTTCCCCCTTCCCGATATTAGCAGTGTGAAGAGACCATGGCCTGGATGGTGTGGTCTTTGATGATAGATGCTGTTTTCTTTTGCTGGTGCTCTTTGTAGATGTGCTCAATGGTAGATGGGGCTTTACCTGTGCTGAACTGGACTACAACAACCACTTTTTGTAGGCTTTTCCCTTCTTCGGCATTGGTATTTCCATACCAGGCCGTGATGCAAGCAGTTAGTATACTCTCCATTCTGGGTCTAAGAAGTTGCCAAAGTTTTAGATGACATGCCCTACCTGTGCAAACTTCGAAGAAAGTAGAGGCACTGCCTTGCTTTCTTTGAAATGTCGCTTACATGCTGGTCATCTGATAAGATAATGCCCAGAAATCTAAAGTTACTGCCACTCTACCTCTGATCCCCTACTGAGCACTGGCTCATGGACCCGAATTCTTCCTCCTGTAGGCAATAATCAGCTCTTCGGTTTTGCTAACATTGAATGAAAGCTTGTTGTTGTGTTACCACTCAACCAGATTTCAATCTTCTCCTTATAACCCGATTTTTCACCTCCTTTGATTTGGCCAACACCAGTGTTGTCAGCAAAGTATTTGAGCTGTACGTCGCCTCACAGTCATGAGTATAAAGCGAGTAGAACAAGGTTGGTGCATCAATGCTGATGGTGATTGTGGAGGAGATGTTGTTGACAATCCAGACTGACTTGGGTGTGCAAGTAAGGAAATTGAGAATGCAATTGCGCAAGCAGGTATTGAGGCCAAGGTCTTGAAGCTTACTGATTAGTTTTGAGGGGATGGTAGTGTTAAATACTGAACTGTGGTCAATGAAGAACAAAATGATGTATGCATCTTCACTGTCCAAATGTTGCAGGACTGAGTGAAGAGCAAATTAAATGGCATCTGCTGTTGACCTATTGAAATGGTAGCAAATTAGATCAGAATCAAGTTGCTCCTCAGGTAGTAGTTGATATGCTTCACAACTGACCATTCATAGTGCTTCATCACAGCGGATACAAGTGCCACTGGTTATCATGTTCTTCTTGGACACTGGTGAGACTGAAACCTACTTGAAGCAGGTGGTTACCTCAGACTGCTGAAGCAAAAGGTTCAAGATGTCAGTAGACATTCCAGCCAATTGATTAGCACAGATTTTCAGTACTCAGCCAGGTCAACGGTCAGGGCTAGATGCTTACCGTGGTTCACCCTCCTGAAAGCTGCTCTCATGTTGGCCTCAGAGACTGAAATCACAGGGTAGTCAAGGGAAGTTGGTTGCATTCTCTCTCATAAGAAATGGTCCCTGTCTGGCACTGTATGGTTTGCCTGTAGCTGGATGTTGTCTGGGTCCTGTTGCATGCAGACAAAGGCTAGTGGATTTGCCAAGAGGTTGTAAGCTCCTCATTCACTGTATCCAAACTGTGTAAAGGTAAAAATGAAAGGACAGAGAGTAGAATGTCGGAATAGGCAGAGAGTCCAATTGTGCTGTCATCTGGGAACATCTCCACTTCTGACCTTGTGATGGAAGGAAGATCATTGATGAAGCTGCTGTCCTGAAGCCATGACTTTGTTTCCATCTCAACAGAGGTGTTTACAACATATTTTGTTTTATTACTAACTCTTTCTTTTTCTCTTTATCAGGTATTAAGCTTTGTTAGGTGAGCGAATACCCCACTGAGCACGAACGTTAACTGTGACTGAGTGCAATCCAGACAGGTATGAAGCATGGAGCCCTGTCAGTGTGATCCATAGGGTGGCAAGCAACTGGTCTGACCATATTTCCCAGAAGTTTAGAAGTTGCAGTGGACTGTAAGAGAATTATCCTAGCAACATGATTCTTCAGCCTTCTGCAACGCTCCTCATTGAAGGCCCTGGAAAACCCAGAAATCACTCTTTCAGGGACAACAGAACAGCAGAGAGAAGCAAAAGCATCCAGAATAAGACTGGTGTCTTAGTTTTAAAATAGTGCTAAGGTGGAAGATCAGCTATTATTGTGATGAATGGAGAAATATGCTGATAGGCTCCATTTTTTTATGTTCTTTTGAAAGCAGAGTAGAACATGCTGATGTCTCTATGCAGGATAGAGATTGCTACTGAGCAGGGGTGAATTTCTAAGCAAGATACTGCAATTGCCAGTGATGTTCAACAGGCACATGCTAAATAACAGCAAGGACTTCATCCAGATCCTAACTTAAAGTGAAAGTTTATTTTTCTTTCTTCTATCATGCCACCTGCTTCCTGAAAGGTACGGGGGAACCGTCTGGAAGCAGTTAGGATTACATGGCCCATGTTCCTGTGTTGAAGTCTCATAGCACTGAATGTTGCTGAAAGCGCGAATTTGTCACTGTGCTGTCAGAATGTGCCTTGTAAGTATTCCAAATTGATGTTAAAATAACTAAGAACTACAGTTGTGCCACTTTGTACTTGAATATATTGCATAGATTGCTGAAAGTATAGGTTGACACTCCAGTGAAGCACTGAGGCAGCACTGAAACAGGTCCTTCAACCCATCTAATCCCTGCCAGACTGTTAATCTGCCTAGCCCCCTCAACCTGTACCTGGAACATAGCCCTCCATACCCATCACATCCATGTATCTATCTAAATTTCTCTTAAATATTGAAATTGACCCCATCCACCACTTGCGCTGACAGCTTCCGCATTCTCACCACCTGCTGAGTGAAGAAGTTTTTCCTCATGTTCCTCCAAACATTTCATCCTTCAATATTGTGCCAAAAGCTTTCTTTTTGATCCTTCCGACCTGGGATGCCACTTTGAAGAAATTGTGGATCTGTATTCCCAGATCCCTCTGTTCTACCACACCCCTCAGTGCCCTGTCATTCACTGTGTAAGACCTGTCCTGGTTTATCCTCCCAAAGTGCTACACCTCACATTTGTCTGCATAAAATTACAGTCACTTTTAAGTCCACTTTTCCAGTTGGTCCAGATCCCACTACAAGATTTGATAGTCTTCCTCACTCTCCACTACATCCCCAGTCTTGATGTCGTCTGCCAGTTTGCTGATCCAGTTTACTACATTATCATTCAGATTGTTGACATGGATGGCAAACAACAACACAACCAGCACTGATCCCTAAGGCACAGGTATCCAGTCAGAGAGGAAACCATCTACTACCACTCTTTGGCTTCACCGGCGAAGCCAATGTCTAATCCAATTTACTACTTCAGCTTGAATCCGAGTGACTGAACCTTCTTGACCAAAATCACATGCAGGGTCTTGTCAAGGTCCTTGCTGAAGTCCATATAGACAACATCCACTGCCTTGCCTTCATCAATTTTCCTGGTAACTTCCTCAAAAAACTCTGTAAGATGGGCTAGAAAGGACCTACCATGCACAAAGTCATGTTGACTATCCCTAATCAGTCCCTGTCTATCTAATCAGTCCCCGCTTACCATCATATCTTAGATTACTTCCCAATTACTTTCCCACTACTGATGCCAGGCTCACTAACGGAGAATTTCTTTGCTTATTCTTAGAGCTTTTCTTAAACAACAGAACAACATTAGCTATCCTCCAATCCTCTGGCATCTCACCAACAGCTAAGGATGCTTTAAATATCTCTGCTAGGGACCCTCCAATTTCTGCAGTTGCCTCCCACAGAGTCTGGGGAAACACGTTGACAGGCCTTGGGAATTTATCCATTCTAATTTGCCTCAAGACAGCAAAGGTTTCCTCCTCTGTAATCCGTATAGAGTCCATGACCTCACTGCTGCTTTGCCTCACTTCTATAGACTTTTTTTCCATCTTTCGAGTAAATGCAGATGCAAAAAATCCACTTAAGGTCTCCCTCTTATCAGATCACCACTCTGATCTTCCAGAGGACCAATTTTGTCCCTTGCTATCCTTTTGCTCCGTGCATCTGTCAAAGCCCTTAACATGCTCTTTCACCTTGTCTGTTACAGCAACCTCATGTCTTCATTCAGCCCTCCTGATTTCCTTCTTAAGTGTTGTTGGACAGGCTCTCTTCCAGAAGAGGCATTTTCTCTCTGAGATGGACATAATGAACCTATCACACTGTTTTGAAGAAGAACAGTTGAGTCATCCCTCATGTTTCAACCCATATACACATCCTTCAGTCAACTCCAACTAGGGACAGAATACTAGCTTATCATCACATTGATGATTTGTTTGGGGAATTGACAGGTGCCTGTCTTTCAGCTCATGAATGACGACCTTCCAGCAATGTATCAGATTGGCTGCAAGGTTCTTTGGACTATCTTGATTTTATGAAGGGTAGTTTCTGAGTACAAAATGTAATTCTTTACTGTACCTACTTTTCTTCCTCAGTCTAGTGCGCTGATAGTTCGGGCTGCCTTATTAGTTCGTTCACTGTGTACCTGGCTGTCAACTGTTACTTTCCCACTTGGGGGTATCTTATCCTTCCTGAACTTTGAGATTCATTGACGGGTCTTGTGGAACATAGGACGATCCAATGTGACATAAAGTGTTTGAAATGTAAAGATATTCTAATATAACTTCAGCTCTCATGCACCTAAGCAATCTCTCATACTGCACTCATACAGATACTTTGTCTCCTGTCTAAGCAAGAAATTCTTTTATAGAGTGTCTATTTTCAGCACCCCTATATTTGGGCAGTTCTGCGTGACTGAGTGTCATATTTTTATTCTGTTTTACATAAATTCTCCCCAGTTATGAGTGGGAATTAAATGAGCCAATCTCGTTGACTCTATTCCACTAGAACCTAAGCATGGTGACTGTCTCATAACACATGAGGATTTGGGCTCAAGTTGGATGCACATCGAATAGATGGGGCAGATTGTCCCTTTTTAACCCATTGCTCAGGCGTCTATATCCAAGGTAATTACCTGGCATGTTAATGTATAGCACTGTGAGTATTGGCAACAGCTTCAGTATATGAACCTTGAATTATTTAGACCAAGCTATATATGAAGCTGTTAAGGTTTTTGAACCTGTGATTTTTCCTTGCAGAGGTGTTTTTGGAATTGGTTGTTTGTCTAATAGAAATGTAAAACCATACCTAATACAGCAGTTTGTCAATCCTATTTCTGTTTGAATATCTACGATACCTTTTGCAGATCTGTGACTATTGATTTAAAGGGATTCTGACTGCAAATGGGTTGATTGCTGTGGTTTTCACTGAACTGAGGTGGAGAAAAAAACACTAACTTCCGGATGAGAAGACTGCTGTTTGAGTCTTAGTCCAAGGGTTTCACTTGGTTTCCACTCTTGTACAGTACTGAGGGAGTGTAACACTGTCAGAGGCATTTCCTTTAAGACAGTTGAATGCGTAAAATGTGCTGGCAATGTCCAGAAAGTAAATTGGTATTTGATCCAACAGTTGTCGTTAAATTCACATCTATAAAATAGATTTTTGGCCCATGTGCACCACTTATGTGGGATCTTGTAATGCTGAAATCAAAGGCTGAATTTCCCAGTTCACAAGGACTAATAATAATTTTGTACCTGTCTGCTTACAACCTTACGTTTTTCTCATTCCATACTGCAGACTTGACCACACTGTGTGAATGCCAAGAGGGTCTGTGGAGTCTCAGTCACTAAGTAGTCTTTTGGATGTGAAGAGAATAGTGAGATATGGGGTTAATGTAAGAAAGTGGAGCTGAAGTGACAATCAACGGTGATCTTTGTGAATGGCACAGCACGTGCAAAGGGCTGAATGGCCTCCCCCAGCTTCAGTTTTCTACGTTCTCCTCAGTCATTGCATTTCTCCAACACTGGCATCTTTTCTGCACCTGTTATGAATAATCAGCTGCTCAAAGGGCAGCCACTGATATCTTGTGCTCCTTCATGCCATAGCTGAGCATAAGACATAGGAGCATAATTAGGCCATTCTGTCCATCAAGTCCAGCAGTGGATTTAGTCAAAATGAGGAGGGCCATGGACAACTAGCCACCACATCACTCTGTGCCAAAAGGGTCTGAAGGGAAGATTTTCCCTGCTATTTCAAAGCCTTGAGGCACTGAACATTTAATGCATGTTGTTCCTTTGTTGTTTGTCTTGTCAACTTATACCATAAGCAAATGAGACATCTACTGACATTCTAACTCATAGCAAGCCTTATGCACCCAATCCTATCTCTTCTTGTCACAGAGACTGAGGTACCCCCTTCACCAATTATTACCTGATTTCAAGCTCTGCTTTCCCTAATACTCCTTGTTATTGCTCCATCATCACTCAACCTAACTTCTCTCCTTAACTATACAATCCACAGGAGCTTCTATTCCGTCCTACCTCCGTAATATCACCTATCTGTATATCCTTCTCCATCACTGTAACCTTCTCTATCTCCTACACCCCTCCCTGTCCCTGTATCTCTTCCAGTCCCTTTGCTCCTCTGTGACCCCCTCTATCCCTTCAGCCCCTTGACGTAATTATATTCCTGTAAATCTAGTCTTTTGTGCCTCTTTAGTTTTACATTTCAACCTATGGAATCTGTCACATCAGATGGTAAAATGATTAGTTCTCACACACTGTCCACATCCTTGTCTCCTTATTGCACACTTTAAAATCTATTTCATTGGTACAACTTACCTTAGCCTTTCATCCTCCGCAAGCCTGCCAGATGCTGTCCTGTGGAGCACCTGCAGGATATGTTTCATTGAAGGAGTTTCACGAATACTTGTGGATGATGAAGGGCAAGTGTATCACCTTTCCTCTAGTTTCTTCTCTAAATATGACCCAAATAAAAAGCGATTGGAACGGGTCAAAACTTGATGTTTTTCAAACTCTACTTTACTTCAACTTGACACATTGGAATTTCTTCAAATCTCAGCTCCTCTCCAAATGTTGATGTTAGAATCTGGGTTAATCGACTGTAGAGTCAACAGCCTGGAAAGAGGCCCTTTAGTCATTGAATCCACATCAACCATGACGTACCCATTTACACCAGTACTTAGTACAAAACAATGGATTTGACCTCAGAGTCTGCCTCGCTATGGCCTTGCATTTTATTGTCTAACTGTACTGCACCTTCTTTGTAGCATTTCATTCTGCACTCTTGTTTAATCTTAATGCATTGTTGCAATGGATAGATCGGTATGAACAGTATGTAAGACACGTTTTTCACTGTACCTCGGTACATATGACAATAATAAACTAATTTACCAATTTATCAATACTACACTAGTCCCATTTTATTCTCCCTACAATTCCAACAACCACCCGTAACCCTTCCAGCCGCTCCTGAGTTATCACCCACCTATACACGCAATGTAATTTACAGCGGCCAATTACTCTACCAATTCACGTGTGTTTGGGATGTGAGGGGAAGCTGGAGCACCCAGAGGAAACCTACAAAGTCACAGGGAGAACATTTCACAGATAGCATCAGGAGTCAGGATTGAAAGCAGAGTGTTGGAGTTGTGAGGGGCAGGCATTACTAGCTGTACCACCCTGCTGTTGATGCAAGAATGCTTTTCAATAAAGCAAGGTAAAAAAAAAGGTATCTGTAAAATCAAAGTTTGAGAATTTGTAATCAATAAAATGGATGTTTTCTCTCAGTTCTACTGCAAGGCACTTAATATTTCTGCCCACGCAAAACAATTAATTGAGATCTGAATCATGTCTCCATTAATATGGGGCTGAAAATGGAGCAATTTCCCAGTTAGGTCCAACTGAAAAAAAATCCTTCTATCTTTGCAAAATCAGGCATTGGAAGTGAAAAGTGAAATAAGATGATGGCGATCAGAACCAAGACCAGAAAATACAGGAAACAGTCAGCAAGTCAGGTAGCATCAGAGGAAAGAAATATGAAGTTAACATCAAAGGTCAAAGATCTTTCAGCATGCTGGTCTTTGACCTGATACATTAACTCCGTTTCTCTCATCACATGCGCTGTCTGACCTGCTGAGTGTTCCCAGCAATTTCTGTTTATATTTAAAATCAAGCCACTTCAAAGCTGCTGCCTAAGACTGGGTTATTAATCAAATGTCCTATTTTCTTCTCCCAGCTATTTTTGTACAAATTACTGATGAAGTGTGGTCTGCAGAGCATTCATTCTTGTCTAATCCCTGCTCGGCTGTGGGAGAGTGAACACAATGATCACAGTTAAAAAAAAACACTCACCAGGTTAGGCAGTATCTGTGAGGACAGAATTAGTGTTAGTGTTTCAGGTCATTTCTGAAGGAAGGTCACTGACCTGAGATATTGATTCTATTTCTCTCTCTGAAAATGTTGGCGATCCTGCTGAATATCGGCTGGATGTCCAGTCCTTATATACTTCCATCCCCCATCAGGAAGGTCTCAAAGCTCTACGCTTCTTTTTGGATTCCAGACCTAATCAGTTCCCCTCTACCACCACTCTGCTCCGTCTAGCGGAATTAGTCCTTACTCTTAATAATTTCTCCTTTTGCTCCTCCCATTTCCTCCAAACTAAAGGTGTAGCTATGGGCACCCATATGGGTCCTAGCTATGCCTGCCTTTTTGTTGGGTTTGTGGAACAATCTATGTTCCGTGCCTATTCTGGTATCTGTCCCCCACTTTTCCTTCGCTATATCGACGACTGCATTGGCGCTGCTTCCTGCACGCATGCAGAACTCGTTGACTTTATTAACTTTGCCTCCAACTTTCACCCTGCCCTCAAGTTTACCTGGTCTATTTCCGACACCTCCCTCCCCTTTCTAGATCTTTCTGTCTCTGTCTCTGGAGACAGCTTATCCACTGATATCTACTATAAGCCTACTGACTCTCACAGCTATCTGGACTATTCCTCTTCTCACCCTGTCTCTTGCAAAAACGCCATCCCCTTCTCGCAATTCCTCCGTCTCCGCCGCATCTGCTCTCAGGATGAGGCTTTTCATTCTAGGACGAGGGAGATGTCTTCATTTTTTAAAGAAAGGGGCTTCCCTTCCTCCACTATCAACTCTGCTCTTAAACGCATCTCCTCCATTTCACGTACATCTGCTCTCACTCCATCCTCCCACCACCCCACTAGGAATAGGGTTCCCCTGGTCCTCACCTACCACCCCACCAGCCTCCGGGTCCAACATATTATTCTCCGTAACTTCCGCCACCTCCAACGGGATCCCACCACTAAGCACATCTTTCCCTCCCCCCTCTCTCTGCATTCCGCAGGGATCGCTCCCTACACAACTCCCTTGTCCATTCGTCCCCCCCATCCCTCCCCACTGATCTCCCTCCTGGCACTTATCCGTGTAAGCGGAACAAGTGCTACACATGCCCTTACACTTCCTCCCTCACCACCATTCAGGGCCCCAAACAGTCCTTCCAGGTGAGGCATCACTTCACCTGTGAGTCGACTGGGGTGATATACTGCGTCCGGTGCTCCCGATGTGGCCTTTTATATATTGGTGAGACCTGACGCAGACTGGGAGACCGCTTTGCTGAACATCTACGCTCTGTCCGCCAGAGAAAGCAGGATCTCCCAGTGGCCACACATTTTAATTCCACATCCCATTCCCATTCTGACATGTCTATCCACGGCCTCCTCTACTGTAAAGATGAGGCCACACTCAGGTTGGAGGAACAACACCTTATATTCCGTCTGGGTAGCCTCCAACCTGATGGCATGAACATTGACTTCTCTAACTTCCGCTAGGCCCCACCTCCCCCTCGTACCCCAGCTGTTACTCATTTTTATGCACACATTCTTTCTCTCACTCTCCTTTTTCTCCCTCTGTCCCTCTGAATATACCTCTTGCCCATCCTCTGGGTCACCCCTCCCCCGTCTTTCTCCCTAGGCCTCCTGTCCCATGATCCTCTCATATCCCCTTTTGCCTATCACCTGTCCAGCTCTCGGCTCTATCCCTCCCCCTCCTGTCTTCTCCTATCATTTTGCATCTCCCCCTCCCCCTCCAGCTTTCAAATCCCTTACTCACTCTTCCTTCAGTTAGTCCTGACGAAGGGTCTCGGCCTGAAACGTCGACTGCGCCTCTTCCTATAGATGCTGCTTGGCCTGCTGCGTTCACCAGCAACTTTGATGTATGTTGCTTGAATTTCCAGCATCTGCAGAATTCCTGTTGTTCATGAATATCGGTCGAGCTCTTTTTGTTTCCGTTCCAGATTTCCAGCGTCTGTAGTTATTTTTAATTCTGATTTACACATTAAAAAATACGTTTGCTAAATAACACAGATTGAACTATTTTGGTCCTTATGTCCTCATTGTCGTCCTAATAATGGAACCAGTGCTTCAGTGAAGAGTTAACCTGGTCATGGGGGCTCTTCACCCTTGCTGATATAAGTTAATGCACTGTGTGCAGTTGGGATACTTTGACACAAATGTGGGAAAGTATCCCTTGCACAGAGCCACTTTCTGTTTTTGCTCACATTTCACACATTTTCCTACCCATTTGTGATTGCTGGCGAAAACAGACAATATGTCGCGGTGTGCACTCATTCTCAGGACTGGACCCAAGTGCGGAGGAACGACAGGCTCGTGCTGCCACGGGGTCGCCGACTCCGGCTCAACCCGGGACAGGTGGACGGCAGGCTCAGGAGTGGAGGAATCTGAGAAACCCCGAGAAGAGATGGAAGCAAGAAATCAGGCTTAGGAATACCTCGGTGAGACTACCGAGCAGCACCACGAGACAACATTCTCCGCTACACAGTAGGACTCGGTAAAGAGCTAACTAGAGACCCCTTTAAGTAATCATAGAGAGTGGGAAACATGTCAATCACAATTAACTTGACAAGATTAAACCCAAAGCACAAGGGTTTAATGGCTCTAGTTAAGCTTAAAGTTAGCAAATACGGGTACTCAAGAAACTTAGATCAGCGATCTATGGCAAGCCACAGAGCTCATAACACAATATTGCTGCTTCTTTTCGCTACCTAGCCTGTGCCTGGCTGAATACAGATTAACTCATCCATTGAGGTGCAGAGGGCCCATTTTACTGTGAAGGTGAGGTCAGATGGCTGCATTGAATTGAAATTTCCTTTGCCCTTACAACTGGGAGAGCAGCGGAAGTAATGAGATTGCTCGAACATGTAGTGCAAGGAATCAGACACCATAAGCATGAACACTAGCATACAAAGACAGATCACAGCATGGAATTTTTATTCAAGAATGATTGTTGAAGTTGGTACTTTGAAAGAAGTTGAGAGAGAATTACTTGCTTGCTGAAGGAAGAGGAATTAAAAACACACAGACACACACACATTTTGAGGTGTGGATGCTTTTGACTTTAAAGCAGGATTTGACCGATTGTGGCAGCAAGGAGCCCTGGGTAAAGCTGAAGTCAATGGTCACTGATTTGAAGCCACTCCAGTGATTAGAGTCAAATGTTGCACAAGGGAAAATGGTTGTGGTTGCCAGGGTTCAATCCTCCCAACCCCGGAGCACCACTGCAGTCGTCCCGTAGGGCAGTGTCCTCATCCGAACCATCTTCATTCACTTCATGGGTTTCCTCCCTTCCACCATTCACTGATTACTGCACTATATTCAGTTCCATCTGAAGCAGATTGTGCCTGTCTGTAGCAAGAACTGGACAGTGGTCAATGGAATGATATGGGCAGCAAAATTCACACTGCACATGAGCCAGACCATAGCCATGGAGTAAATCCATCCAGCCTTTATATTCCATGACTTTACCTACACTGTACTCCACTGTCAAATTCCTGGAATCATCATTGACCAGAAGCACGATGGGACAGTCACTTTTAAATATTATGGCAAAAACACTAAGACAGAGACTTAATAACTCATTTTCTGATCACCCAAATCCTTTTCACCAGCTCCCAGTTACAAGTGATGAAATGCCTCCTACTTGCCTAATGAATGCAGCTCCAACCGCATTCAACATAAGAGCATTCAAAATATAAGCAAAGTAGATCAAAAATTCAACAGCCTCCAGTTGAAGAAATTTATTCTCAGCTCTCCCCTTCATGAGCTTTGAGACATAATGAGACGGAGATCACTGGTTGGTAAGACGGCTGTCAGTGTAGTGGCATCCGCACTGGACTTCGAGGTGAGTGGTCCTGCGTTCGAATCCGGCCTGCTCCTCGCACACTTTTCATCCGTGCTGGGTGAATGTCGAGCTAGCAACTTGACCTCATAAAAAATAGAAATCCGAAAGGAACAACAACAATAACAGCCCCTGGCTGGTGCCAGCCAGAACTAAGCAGCCTACATGATGGATTCCTCACTGACCACTCTAATCACTCAGCTCCTCCACCATCAGACCTCAGTGGGATGCAATGTGTACCACCAACAAATGGCATTACAGGTATTCACCATGGTATTCTGACAACGTCTCCTGATCCCAACAACTTCTACAATGCTGACATTGGACACTGGCACTTTTAGATATCCCTTCAAGTCACACACCATCCCGAAATGGAAGTACTTCACTAGAGCTTCATTAACACTAGTGAAAATCCTGGAACTCCTTATCCAATTGCAATATGGATGTATCTTCATCAATGGGAGTGCTGCCAGTCCAGGAAGACTTTCAGATTAAATTAGATAAGATTATATGGACACTCAGTCCTCGTTTATTGTCATTTAGAAATGCATGCATTAAGAAATGATACAATGTTCCTCCAGTATGATATCACAGAAACACACGACAGACCAAGACTGAAACTGACAAAAACCACATAATTATAACATATATTTACAACAGTTCAAAGCAATACCATAATTTGATAAAGAGCAGACCATGGGCACGGTAAAAAAAAGTCTCAAAGTCCCGATAGCCCATCACCTCACGCAGACAGTAGAAGGGAGAAACTCTCCCTGCCATGAACTTCCAGCACCGCAAACTTGCTGATGCAGCACTCTGGAAGCACCTCACCACAGTTAACTCTGAGTCCGTCTGAAAACTTCGAGCCTCCGACCAGTCCTCCGACACCGAGCACCGAGCACCATCTCTGCTGAGCGCTTTGACCCCGTCCCGGCCGCCGAGCAACAAGCAAAGCCGAGGACTCAGATCACACAGACTTGTTTGAATAAGCACTCATACTTAGACTCACTATCTTTTATGAGTTCTTCATCCTCGTAAAGCCATCACCAGGTTCAGGAACAGTTACTTCCACTCAATCATCAGGCTCTTGAACAAAAAGGGATAACTTCACTCAACTTCACTTGCTCCATCATTGAGATGTTCCCACAACCAATGGACTCACTTTCAAGGACTCTTCATCTCTTGTTCTGAATATTTATTGCTTTTTTTTTATATTATTGCTTTCTTTCTTTTTGCGTCTGCACTGTTTGTTGTCTTCTTCACTCTGGTTGAAAACCTTAGCTGGGCAGACTATCATTGATTCGATACTAGATATTATTCTATAGACTTGTTGAGTATGCCCACAAGAAAATAAATATCAAGGTTGTATATGGTAACATATATGTAGGTTGATAATAAAATTTACTTTGAAATTTTAACTTTGAATTCTCCAATTAAACTGCTTTGGTAATCAACAAAGAATTCTAAAACTCAAATAATCCTTGAGCGAAAACATTTCCACAGATCAGATGAGATAAGTTTATTGTCAGATACACCAATGTGGAATGAAATTCATTGCTTAAGTGAAGCTCACATTTTAATCAGTATACATGGCAATAAAACATACAAGAATAAATCCATCGTGGAGTGGATCAGCAGCTTTAAATTGCTCAGTGATATTATTTAGAAGGACTTGTCCAGGGCTCAGCACATAAGTGTAATTACAAAGAAAGCAGGGCCGTCCCTCTACTTCCTTAGGGATTTGCGAAGATTGAGTAGGACACCTAAAACTTCGACAGACTTCTATTGATGTGTAGTGGAGAGTATATTGACAGGCTATATCACAGCCTGATATAGACACAGTAATGCAGGGGTAGGAAACCTATTGTCCGCGAGCCAGATTCGGCCCGCGAGCAAATATTGGGATACTATGCTTATCCGGCCCGCAAGCGATTTTTCCTTATTCTGAGTGTTTCACGTGACCACACTGATGGGCACACGTGGCGTCTTGTTACACTGGCCCCAGGTTCCGATCTGTTCCAAACCAAACACTGGTATATACGAATGACGGGAAAGCAGACTACCTTATTAATATGTATCAGATACTCTCTGTGCATGCGCAGGTTTTCGGATGGGGTCATTCAAATTTGTAAACAAAAGCAGCTAAATATCCAGATATTTACATGTGCTACGATACTTGTTCAATAACTCGTGTTTCGAAATAAAATCGAAGAAAAAAATTCCAATGAACGCAAAACACGGAAAGGTAGACACTGAGTGCCGTAATTTCCAAGATGCTTGGACACTAGATTACTTCTTCATGGAGCAAGCTGGGAAACCAGTTTGTCTCATTTGCCTAGAAAATGTTGCTGTGAAGAAGGTGGCAAATATCAGGCAACATTACGAGACCCACCATAGTGGAAATATGGTCCAAGAATTGAGAAAAGAGTTTTCATCTCGTTTTGCTGATTTTCACTTGCATGCAAATGAGTTCAAACTGTTTGCTGCTCCGTTTGATGTGGAAGTGGACACTGCATCAGAAATTTTTCAAATGGAATTGATTGACATGCAGTATGACGACATATTGAGAGAGAAATTTCATTCTGAAGATGTGCCAGTGCTTGACTTCTATAGAAAATAGATTCATCCAAGTGGGAAGTATCCTAACTTAGTGGACCACGCAAAAAAAATGGCGTCATTGTTTGGCAGCACTTATCTGTGTGAGCAATTATGTTCAAAAATGCATCACACCAAGAACCATTTGAGAACAAGATTGACTGATGCTCATTTGGATAATGTCTTGCTCTTGGCGTCAACAAGTCTGACACCCAGTATTGAGAAGCTTTCAAACAACAAACAGCATCAAGTTTCACATTGATTTATCGACTGTTTGCATTAAAATTTTCTTTTTTATTATACTTAATTTACCACCATTCAATGCATCATGTTCATATGTTTTATGTTTAAAGATTCTTTGTGTCCTTTTAATAGATTCAAAAGATGCCTTGATTGAAATAAATTGCAACTAAACTGATTTCTTTGATTACTAATTGGCATCCTTGGTTAAGCACAAATGATTTTCTAGCATGCGCCACTCAATAATTCGAGGGAGAACATAACTAGATGTATCTAAATGGATAATTCCCATATTTCAAGTTTATTATGACATTTATCTGGCCCACCGTCTGCTCATTGATTCGCGAACTGGCCCACAGAGGCAGAAAGGTCACCAACCCCTGCACTAATGCCTTTGAATGGAAAATCCTACCAAATGTAGCGGGTATGGTCCAGTGCATTATGGGTAAAGCTCTCACCACCACTGAGCCCATCTACACGACAGTGTTATCGCAGGAAAGCAGCATCCATCATCAGGGACCCCCACCGCCCAGGACGTGCTCTCTTCTCACTGCTGCCATCAGGAGGAAGGAACAGGAGCCTTAGGATTTACACCACCAGGTTCAGAAACAGTTAATACCTCTCAGCCATCAAGCTCATGAACCAAAGGGGCTAACTATATTTTCATCCACTTGCCCCATCATTGATATGTTGCCACAACCTTTGCACTCACTTTTACGGACTTTTCATTTCATGTTCTCAATATTTATTGTTTATTTATTTAATGTTATTTCTTTCTTTTTGTATATGTACAGTCTGTTTTTGCACGCTGGTTGAATGCTCAATTTGGCGTGGTCTTTCATTGATTCTGTTTTGGATATTATTCCATTATAGAGTTATTGAGTATGCCCACAAGCAAATGAATTTCAGGGTGACGTATGTACTTTGATTAAAAATTTACTTTGAATTTTGAAGTTGACTCTTCATGATCAGGGAAATAAAGATTCCTATTAATTTATGGCAAAATGACAAGTTAACTGATAATCTGGGTACTGGTCAGAATCTATTTTGAGGCTATTAATTGTTAAAACCTGAAGAAGTAATACTAGTCTATGTCAAAGACAAATTTGTTGTCATATGCACAAATGCAAAATGCACAGGTGCAAAGAAAATCTTACTTGCAACAATGCTACAGGTACGTTGCATCAGGTGAATACCATTCACAGGAAAAACATCAACGTAAATTATAAAATATTTTTACAAGAACACAATTAGGACAAAAAAAGTTCATCGCAGTGTAAAGTGATCATACTGTTGCTATACTGAGGTAGAGGGTAATGTGCCAGTTGGTTCAGGAATCAAGTAGCTGAAGGGAAGTAACTGTTCTTTAAACTGGTGGTTTGGGATTTCAGGTTTCTATACCTGCTGCTTATGGTAGCTGTGAAAAAATAGCATGGCTTAGATGGTGGGGATCTTCGATGATAGATTTTAAAGCAGTGCCTTGTGTAGCTATTTTCAATGGTGGGCAGGAATGTACCTGTGATGTATTGGACTGAGTCCAGTACATTCTGTAGCTCCTTACATTCTGTACCAAATTGTGATGCAACCTGGCAGGATATTTTCAACAGAGGACTTGTTTTGTAGAAATAATCCTGAAGACATTTGGCTGAAACGTGCTGAAATTTCCCTTAATATCACTTTAAGTTGTCCTTTTGCAGAGAACAGAAGAACCAGCAGCCTTGTGAAATTTGTCTTTCAGTTGAGAGCTTGTTGTCCAGTTGTTTTCTGCTAGGAGGCAGGCTTTAGTGAGGTGCCGTTTTGAATTGATCATTTTTTAGGAATGGCCATGTCTGAAGTCTAAGTGCTGAGGCTTTGGCTCAGGAGGCTTTGGTGAGAGGAAGCTGCACAGGTAAAGTTGGGCGAAGGGAAAGATGTGCTTGATGGTGGAAAGTGCAGGTGAGGTTTTCCTTAGAATTATTCCACCTATCACAGTAGCTAGGATGTCAGTTAGGGCAGCGGTATGTTCCTTCTGCAAGATGTGGGAAATCAGGGAGATGGCCAGCATTCCCAAAGACTTCACCTGTAGGAAGTGTGCCCAGCTGCAGTTCCTGACTGACCGTGTGAAGGAAATAGTGCCATTGGACACAATTTTTACTGAGGTGGTTACACCTATGGTACAGGCTGCAAGTGACCACCAAGAGGGGTAAGGAGAAGAGACAAGTAGTTCCCCCCTATGTAAAAAATACTCCTCCTTGGATACAGCTGGGCTGGGTGGGGTGGGGGGAATAGAAATGATTTATCAGGGCACAGCAGCAGCAGCCCAGTCAGCGGCATTGAAGCAGGGTCTGAAGCTCAACAGGAAAGGGTAAATTCAGACAATAATGATAGAAGATTCAGTAGTTAGGGACACAATCAGAAGACCATGAGGCCACAAAAGAGATGCCTGGATGTCGTGTTGCCTTTTAGGTACCAGAGTTGAAGATGTTTCAGAATGACTGCAGAACATTCTCCAGCAGAAAGCTGAGCAGCCTAAGGTATAGAGCACTTTGGCACAGCAGCATAGGTAGAAAGAGGGAGAGGCATTTAAGAACGACACTGAAAATCAGGATTTCTAAAGTAGTAATCTCTGGATTACTCCCAATGCCACAAGCTTGTCAGGGTAGGAATGGAAAGATAGAACAGATGCATGTGTGGCCAAGGAGCTGGTGCAGGGGGCAGGGTTTCAGGTCTTTGGATTATTGGCACAAGAAAATCTGCAGATACTGGAAATCCAAAGCAACAGACACACACAATGCTGGAGCAACTCAGAAGGCCAGGCAGCATCTTTGGAAAAGAGTAAACAGTCAATTTTTCAGGCCGAAACCAGTACAAGTGAGATGTCCTCCTTCTTCAAAGAAAGGGGCTTCCATTCTTCCACCATCAATGCTGCCCTCATCTGCATCTCTTCTTTATTGTGCATATCTATCCTCATCCCATCCTCCCATCACCACACCAAGGATAGGGTCCCTCTTGTCCTCAGCTACCACCCCACTAGCCTCCACGTCCAGCGTCCAGAGGTTATGATTTTCCATAACTTCTGCCATCTCCAACGGGATCCCATCATGAAACACATCTTTCCCTTCCCCCAACTTTCCCCAGGGATCACTTCTTATGCAACTCCCATGTCCACTTGTCCCTCCCCACTGATCTCCTTCCTGGTACTTAACCTTGCAAGTGGAACATGTGCCACACCTGCCCCTACACCTCCTCTCTCACTCTCCAGACCTTTAGTTCTTTCATCAATCAACTTCCTAGCTCTTTACTTCACCCTCTCCCTCTCTCTGTTTCACCTATCTCCTGCCACCTTCCTCCTCTCCCCACACCTTCTAACTCTGACATTTCCCCTTCCTTTCCAGCCCTGAAGAAGGGACTCGGCCCAAAACGTTGACTGTTTGCTTTTTGAATAGTTGCTGCCTGACCTGTTGAGTTCCTCCAGCATTGTGTGTGTGTTGCTTTGGATCATTAGAACCTCCTCTGAGTCAGGGATGATTTGTACAAGAGGGTCAGGTTGCACCTTAACTGGAGGGGAACTACCCATTGACAAGTTCACTAATACTACATGGGAGGGTTTAAACTAGTTTGTCAGGGGAATGGGAATCAGAGAACTAGGTCAGAAAGAGGAGGGGCTAAGAGGAAATTAGATGTCATGACCAGTAAAAACAGGCAGAAGTAAGGAAATCGACACAATGGGACAGACAGGTTGAAGTATGTGTATTTCAATCTGAGGAGTATTTTTGAGTAAGGTGGGTGAATATAGAACATTGATCAGTACATGGAACGAGAACGTTGTGGCCATAACAGAGATGTGGTTGAGAGAAGGACATGAATGGATACTAAATGTTCCAGGATTTTGATGTTTTATAAAACATAGAGCAGGATAAAGAAAGATAAAGGATGTATTGAGGTTGAGAGGGCTTAGAGCTTCAAGTTCCTAGCAGTGAACATCACCAGTAACCTCTCCTGGTCCAACATTGTTGATGTCACGGTGATGAAAGTTCATCAATGCCTCTAATTCTTCAGAAGGCTAAAAAATTCGGTATGTACCTATCAACTCTTACCATTTTTTATTGATGCTCCAAACAGAGCATTCCATCTGTGTGCACAGTGGTTTGGTAAGATAACTGCTCTGCATGTGACTACATGAAACTATAGAGAGTTGTGGAGATAGCTCAATACAACACAGGAAACTGCCTCCCCTCTATAGACTCTGCCTATACTTCTTGCAGCCTCAGTAAAACAGCCAGCTTTACCAAAGTCCACCCGTTCCAGAGATATTCTCTCTTCTCCCCTTGTCCATTAGGCAGAAGATACAAAAGCCTAAATGCATGCACCACCAGACAGATGCAAGTGGGAGTTTAGAAGAATGAGGGAGGAATTGCAATCAAACCTTTTGAATATTGAAATGCTTAGACAGAGTGGACCTGGAGACAATGCTTCCTATAGTGGGGGACTTGAGGACCAGAGGCCACAGCTCTGTCCCTTTAGCTGGAGTGGGGTGAACCTGTAGAATTCATTGCCACAGAAGTCAAGTCATCAGGTATATCTAAAGCACAGCTTTATAGATTCTTGATTAGGAAGAGTGTCAAAGGTTACGGGGATAAGGCAGGAAAATAAGTTTCAGAGGAATAATAAATCCGCCATGATGGAATGGTGGACCAGACTCAATGGGCCAAATAGCCTAATTCTGCACCTCTCCCTTAAGGTATTATGGTCTTAAGGCTCAATAACTGCTTTTACTTGAAAGTTACTAGACTCTTGAATGAACATCTTGTTTGATAAAATGGGCTCTTGACCTCACAGTCTACCTCGTTATGATCTTGGACTTTATAGTTTACCTACACAGCACTTTTTTTGGTAGCTTTTATGCTTTATTCCACATTATTATTGTTTTACCTTGTTCTACCTCAATGCAGTGTGCAATAGCTTTGATCTGTATGATCATTATACAAGACGAGCTTTTCACATTATCTTATGAATGAAACAATGATAAACCAATATCAATAGCAAGGAGATAAAGGTGGGGGGGGGGGCGGAATTGCTCTATTAATTAGGGACAATATTGCAGTTGCACTTGGAGGGGACATAAAAGAGGACACTTCCATTGAGCAGAACTCAAAAATAAGAAAGATGCAATCAGGCTATGCTCTCTTTTCACTGCTGCCACCAGGAAGAAGGTACAGGAGGCTCAGGATCTGCACCATCAGAATCATGAACAGTCATTACTCCTCTAACATCAGGCCCTTGAACCAGAGGGGATAATTCCACTCAACCTCACTCACTCACTCTATCACTCAACCGTTCCCACAATGTATGGACTCACTTTCGAGGCCAATTCATTTCATGTTCTCAATATTTATTGTTTATTTATTGTTATTATTGTTACTATTTCTTTATTTTTGTAATTGCACAGTTTGCTGTCTTTTGCACGTTTGTTGTTCGTTCATTCTGTTGGGTGTGGTCTTTTTTGATACTATTGTATTTCTTGTTTTTACTGTGAATGCCCACAAGAAAATGAATTTCAGGGTTGCATATGGTGACATATATACTTACTTCAATAATAAATTTATTTTGAACGTTGAGCCCACTCCACCACACCCCCACCACCACTTTATAATTTCCTGTTAGTTATCTTATGTACAGATACTCCTGTACCGTGTGTCACTTTATGCACACATAATCTATCTCTATATATAAAAGGGATCTAATGTATTTATAGTCAGTGTGCTTTTCTTATTATTGTGTTCTTCATCCTAGTCTGTTTTTATGCTGAATCAGATCCAGAGTTACAATTATTTCATTCTCCTTTACAGTTGTGTTTTGGAAATTACATTAAACAATCTTGAATCTTGATCTTTAAGATGGCTGTAGAGAAGGATAAGCATGGACCTTCAGGGAGACTATTAAATTGAAGCAGGACAAATTACAAGAGTATTAGTTAGGTAAATAGGAGCAGCTGTGTTTGGGCAAATCCATATCTAATATTCGGAAGATGTTTAAAGACAAGCTACACAGAGTCAAGGGCAGGTATGTTCCAATAAGGAAGACAAGGATAGCAGGGTAAGGCAACCTTGGATTTTGAAAGAGGTGATGAATTTAGTTGAGTAAAAAAAGAGGAAGCACATATAAGGTTTAGGAAACTAAAATCAAACAGAATCATAATGATTATAAAGAAGCCAGGTAAGAACTCGAGCAGGGAATTAGGAGAGCCGGTAGGGGCCTGAAAAGTCCTTGGCAAGTAGGATTAAAGAGAATTGCAAGCCATCCTATACATACATCAAGAGCAAGAGGGTAACTAGGGAGTGGGTAGGATCACTCAAGGATAAAGAAGGAAACATTTGCTTGGAGGCAAAGGATGTGGGTGAGGTATGAAAGACAATGATGATAGAAACATCAGCATGCTAATACGCTAGCGCATTTCATGTTAAAGAAGTGTTTGGTCTCTTAAAGAACTTTAGGGTGAATAAGTCCCCAGGACCTGATGGGATATATGCTAGGTTATTGAGAGAGGCAAGAGATGAGATTGCTGGGACCTTGACAGGTATCTTTGTGACCTCTCTAGCTACAGGTGAAGTCCGGAGGATTAATGAGCAGCTAACATTATTCCATTACTCGAGAAGGGAATAAGGATAATCTTGGAAGCTATAGACTGGCGAGTCTCAAGTTAGTGATAGGAAAGTTATGGGAGACTATTCTTAGGAATAGGATTTATCAGCATTTAGAAAGCCATTGATTAATTAGACAGAGTCAGCATGGCTCTGTGTGGGGTAAGTGATGTTTTACTAACTTGATTGAGTTTTTCAAAGAGTAGACAAAGCTGATGATTGTAAACCTGTAGATGTTGTCCATATGGATTTTAACAAGATGTTTGACAAGTTTCTTCATGTGAAGCTCATCCAGAAGATTAAGATGCATGGGATTCATGATGAATTGTCCATTTGAACTCAAAATTGGTTTGCCCATAGAAGACAGAGGGTAGTGGTCAATGGGACCTATTTCTGCAGGAGAGATGTGACTAGTGGTGTTCCACAGAGATCCCTAGTGGGACTTCTGCTGTTTGTGAAATGAACGTGAGCTGAGTGAAAACGTTGGGTGGTTAGTCTGCCTGCACATGATACTCAGGTTGGTGGTACTTTTGACAGTGTAGAAGACTGCCAAAAGTACAGTGAGATGTTGATCAGTTGCTGATATGGGCGACAAAATGGCAGGTGGAGCTTTACTTGTCAAATGTGAAGTGCTGTACTTTGGGAGATCAAATGTAAAAGGACAGTAATTGCTAATGGAAAGACCCTTAACAATATTGATGTCCAAGTCCATAGCTCCCTGAAAGTGCTACCCATAGGGTTGGGTGTTTGAGAAAGCTTTTGGCATGCTAGCAATCTTTTGTTGAGGAGCTGAGTTCAAGACTCGGAAGTGATGTTGCAATTTTACAAAGGATGGGTGAGGCTGCATCTGATGTACTCATTTCTGGTAGCCCCATCATAAGAGTGATGGCAACGCTTTGTAAAGGCTACAGAAGAGGTTTATCAGGATTCTATACAGAAATGTTAGGCAGACTTAAGTTGTTTTCTCTGGAGCTGCACAGGCTGGAGGGAAATGTGACAAGTTTATAGGAATTTGAGAAGCATACAGTAGGTTGAGTAGACAGCCAGTATCTTTTTCCCAGGGTTCAAATGTCTAATACCAGAGGGCCTGCATTTAAGGTGAGTGCGGATATGTTCAAAGGAGATATGTGGGACAATTTTTTATAGAGAGTGTCAGGTACTTGGAAAGCAGTGCCAGGTGCAATAAAAGCATTCAAGAAGTTCTTAAATAGGCACATGAATGTGCATGAAATGGAATGACATGGAAGTTGTTTAGGATGAAGGAGTTAGTTTCATTGGGCATGCAATTACGAATGTTATTAGTTTGACTAACATTGTTGGCTGAAAGGCCATTTCCTGTGGTGTACTGTTCTGTGTTCTATGTTCTAAATAGAATGGATTCATTGTTATTGCCATTTCTCTTCTCACCTTGACTCCTGTGCTGTTACCTAATAGGTCTTCATTGACACTATTTGTACAAAGCAAATCCTTTGCGTTCCATGTTCTGAGATACCATCAGAGACCAAATTAATTATAAAGCCTGTCACCTGAAGGAACATTATAACAATTAATGTTTGAGCATAATTAGTAGTAATGAAGGAAATGGGATTTAGATATTCTATTTGATCACTAACTGGTTACAAACTAGGTAACGATTTAATTAGAAGAATAATTTATTCCCACGGATTGTGACAACCAGTCACAAACTGTGGGAATAAAATAATTTGTATTTATTTTTCAGTTGTTTTAATCGTGGTATGATGCTTTGCCATCACACAAAGATGTACATGACCTTAAACTGTCTGAAAGTATTAGACTAATTTCTCAGACATAGCAATTAACAGTACACTTACAATAGTGCTGTGACAACAAAAACATCATAGTTCAAGCCATTAAATTCAAAACTCCCCTTACTGTGCTGAATCCTAGCCTCATTCAGTCTGAAGATAGATCTATTCACTATTTATCAGATTGACCTGGCAGCTAGAGAAAAGAAAGAGCGTTAATTCTTGACTGCAGCAGGGTCTGTTAACCAACTGGGTAACAGCAAACCAGCTTTAGAGGTAGAAGATCACACCAGGGACGAGGGATTGCAGTTGAAGGGAGATGCAGGCATTGGTCACTTCTGAGCAGAGAAGATTAAGAAGGGATTTAATTAAAGTGATCAAATTCTAGAGAATAAGAAGCTTTTCCACTTTACAACTTCCAAACAACTTATCTTGATAACCAATAAAGACAGATTTGACTAAGTGGCAAAAGAACAAGATGAGGATATTTTATTTATGCTACATTTTATGCTCTGAATTAGAATACTTTGCTTAGATGGATGAGGGCAGAAAGGTAGACTATGAAAGTTGATACCAGGTACATTCACAAAGAGGGAAATATTACTGTGCTCAAGATACAAGACGGGACATGAGACTTAGTGGACAGAACTGGATTCTATGCCTCTGTCTGAAACACCGATTGTTCATTTTCCTTCATAGCTGCTGCCTGACCTGCTGAGTTCCTCAGGGATTATGCATGTGTTGAGTTGATTGATGTGATTTGTTGCAGCTACACAAAGCCATAAGAGCAAAGTGAGATGCCTTCTTCAAAAGAGCTCTTGCCAAGGATTTAAATCTGCAGACAAACTAACCTCATTACACTCCCACCACTTGATTCAAGGGCACACATTTAAAATTATGTCAATGATTTACTAGAAAACTGGACAGTGGTGTGAAAGCATAAAAGAGGCTCACAAGAAGACAACATGGTGTGCACTTGATGACCTGACTGAACATGTGGCTGTGACTGGACTTCACACATGTGTTGGAGTCACCCTTGAGCTGGAAACCTGAAAGTCTGACAGAGCAGCCTTTGAATGGAAGATCTCCTTCCTTCACTCTCTCCCTAGTAAGGGGCACAGGATCTGTTCAATATCTCCCCAATCCGACTCCAGCACTGAGCTCACTTCTCCCCATCCCTACCACAATCCACCTTCCTAGTGAGACTTCAAGAGACACACAAATGCAAAATTCACAAATGGGAGATACAAAAACACATGTATATACGTATGTAGGCGCACATCCTCGCACATGCACACACACACACACAATTTTGTACACATAAATGCGCTCACCACACACGGACCACAAATACACTTACACAGACCAGACAGAATCATGCAAAAGGAGGCCTTCTCAATTTATATGCATGCATCACATACATGCACTTGCACGCTTCTCCACACACATGTACCACAAGTACATCCACACACATACCTTTCATGTACAAGGAAGCCTTCTCAGTTCACCAGCTCATTAAGGACGAACAGCCCCAGTCAGTGGAACCTGCTTAAGGTGGTCCCTTTTAAGTAACAAGCGTAGCTGGTTGGGACATCCCACCATCTGGTAGCAGCTTCATCATTGCCAACCTCTTGAGCCATGCAGCTGAAAACCTGACTACCCACTGCCCCACTACCCATTCCCTGGCAGCTGACCATTACCGCAGCACTACCTCCTCCCCTGACCAATCCCAGGGCAGCAATCCAGTAACCATCCAATCTTGAGTCAGCAATCCCTGACTCACAAGCCTTGTTCTACCACGCACTTGCCAAACTTCTTGGACCAGATCTACCTACTTCCTTTTGGTCACTGCCTTTGACTGCATAGGATATGCCCAGCAGTGCCAAATCCCTGGAGACTTCTGTGGCATTGGGTTAACAAGAAGCTGGTTTTAAAATCAATGTCCATTGCCCCAGTGGAAATTAGATGATTACTCATTTGAACAGATACCCTTATATCATACACTGTATATCTCTCATACATAGAAAGAGGCTATTTCAGCCATCAAGTCTGTGCTGGCAATTCCACTCCCTTACTAATACTTCCTGCAATCTATTCTCCCCACATTCCCATCAACTACTCCCCCCGCCCCCCCCCCGCAAAATTATATCACTCAGCTACATTCTTGGGCCAATTTATAATTTACCATGCTGCGTGTCATTGGCATGTGGGAGGAAACTAGCTCACCTGAAGAGAAGCCATGGAGTTGCTGAGAAAACACACAAATTCCACACAGACAGCACCAGAGGTCAGGACCAATCCAAATGGCCACTGTCTGTCCCACCGTGCTACACTCTATTTCAAAGCTCTAGTGTTTTGTTAAGAAAACTAGTGAAGAGGATACGAGTCTTCCCCAGACTACAGCACGGTTCCATTCCTGATAACTCTGTAATCTGAAATGCGGTCATGACCTGAATCCCCCACCTGGCAAAAGATGACTGCAGCTCCACAGTAGCCTGAAAATCCACATCACTGGTCTTCCCGGTGCCTGTTTGTATGTGCAACCTGTACAGAAGTCGACCATTTGTAAGTTGGGGAAACCTTGTAAACAAGTAAGTCTTTGATTATCAATTCTGTGAACTCTCAGATCAGCAAAGCAGTGTGTAATGGTACTGGTGAACTTTATTAAAATAGAGGACAGAGCTACTTACCTCCAGGAAGTGCAAAATATTGTGCCTTTCAGTATTTATTGGAATCACATGCCTCTCTGACAATTCATCTCTTAAGAAGCTTTTGGTGTTTTCCAATAACTGTTCCTTGTGTTGCAAAATCATTAACCAAGCCAGAATATGCACACATAAAAATAATGCGAAAAATGCTCAACAGGTCAGGCAGCAGCTATGGAGACCTTTGTCAGAAATGGGGAAAGAGATGTGTTTGGAGAAGTGAGCTTTGGCCAACAGCTTATCGAAGGGGAACCACCAAGGATGAACAAAGGATAAAGGCAGATGAAAATCCCATCCACTTCTGATGAAGAATCCTGGATCTGAAACATTAGCTCTGTTTATCTCTCCACAGATGTTGCCTGATCTGCTGTTCCTAGTATTTTCAGTTTTAATGTCAGATTTCCAGCCTCTGCAGTTTTGTTGTTGATCCTTACAGTGGAGGTGATACTAACTAACAAAAAATGCTTGTTCAATGTGTTGCAAATTATTGCAGATGCTGGAAATCGGAAAGAAATGAGGATAGGTGTATCATTCTCTTACCTTCTTACTCTTCACAGGTATTCCACTTGGTGACTAAAGACAGCAGATGCTGGAATTGGAGTAACAAACAAGCTGTTGGAGGAATTCAATGAGTTGAGTGGTATCTCTGAAGGGAAATGGGTTATTGGCATTTTAGGTTGATATCTTTCATCTGGACTGAAACATAGAGGGGAAATACACAGCATAAGGAGGAATAGAACAAGGGAAGGGAAGGGATGGAGCAAGCGATTGCAGGTGTTAATTGATAGGTATACAGAAAGGGAACGGTGGAAATAGCAACAGAGGCTGGGAGATGACAAGTGGCTGAAGATGATGGAGTCTGACAGGAGAAGAATATGGAGCATGGACTCAGTTAAGTGAGCTGAAGTGGGCATATGGGAACAGTAGGGGAGAGGACACAGTGGAAGGAATGTCTGGACAGTCCATTCATTCCCTCTGCTTTTCCCACTTTTTTGCAACATACATGCACAATTTATATTTTTGTTTCTTGTTCTGACAAAAGGTTATTAACCTGAAATGATAAATTTTGTTCATTCACCATTGATGCTTCCTGACTTGCTGAGTATCTCCACCATTTTCTATTATTTCAAATTATCAATATTTGCAGTTACTTTGCTTTTTAGAATTTATATAAATATTAGCATCATACTTCAGAACTTAACTACTATTTTGATATTTTGATATTTTATGCTTTGCCATTTGACTGAAAATAGTGCTTAATTGCTGTCTCATTTTATTTCAACAATGCTCCTACAGAGTAACCCTGGATAATATTAAAAACAAATCCAAAATCCTGGCTTACAGTTCTTGGCTTTCTTCTAAAATATGCCAAGTTGGAGCATAACAATATATGAAATAGAGCCATTCGTCCCCTCATGCCTGCACTGTTTTTCACTCAGATGGTGTTTGATTGCCCACTGATAATGAAGAAAATTGTAAATTGTAAATTGGTTTATTATTATCACATTTACTGAGGTACAGTGAAAAAAAATTGCATGCCATCCAGACAGTCAATTCCAGTATAGCATGCATTGAGGTAGCACAAGGCAAAACAACAACAGAATGCAGAAATGTGCTCGAGTTGCAGAGAAAATGCAGTGCAGATAAACAATAAGGTGCAAGGCCAAGTCAAGGTAAACTGTGAGGGCAAGTGTCCATCATATCACACTAGGAGACTATTCAATAGTCTTATAACAATGGGAGAGAAACTGGCTTTGAGCCTGGTGATATGTACTTTCAGACATTTGTATATTCTGCTTGTGTCGTGGTTTCTCGTTTCTCACAAACGTCAAGGAGACGCAGAAAACTCGTCAAGACGTTTTAATCTTTAATTTGCAAATCAAAGCTGAGACAATCAGAAAGCTAGTAGCTGACTGCCCGTCGAGGCTTGTATACAGCATTTTTATAGCAATTTCCTATCTTAGCTACATTATCATATCCAGTCGGCCTGTGATTACATATCATCAATATATCCGCTCTCGACTTTCCACTATTGTTTTACTCCCCAGCTTAATTATATCCTAGTTTACATTTTAGACCAGGTATCTTCTCATCCCTAACCACAGTTATTTCTTAATTAGTCTTGCGTTGACATACTGCCACGTATTTCATCACCTTACTCGCCACCGTTATCTTTCTACTTGGTTTCATTCTAGTTCTCTTCATGAATTAATAGTGATTAGGTCAAAAGTCATGGCTATATAGTGAATACCTTCTATTCAGCTAGCAGTGGTTACATAGTAAATATGGAAAATACAATGTGTGCATTTGAGTAAATACTGTAATACCTACAAAATACAATGCATGCGTTTGCATTTTCCAATACTTGATGGGACCAGGGTGAAGAGAGAGTGTCTGGGGTGAATTGGGGTCTTTGATTATGTAGGCTGGTTTACCAAGGCAATGACAAAAGTGAAGAATTCTTGGAGGGGATGGTTTCCATGATGTTCTGGGCTTTTTCCACAACTCTCTGAAGCATTGTCTCAACTCAATGCTGAGTGGCCTATCCTGTATTTAATGCAAAGACCCCTGTTTCTAAACAAACCAGCTAGGAGGATCATTCATCGGTCATGGCTATCCCTCGAGGTCGAGGATGATGGTCTTCGTTCTGAAGAAGTGGCCCATAGAGCGAAGACGCCTGTGCGGGTATTTGTTTAACGTGTACTTGATGTTGCACTCCAAGAAGCACACGATACTTCACAAATCAACCAATTGATTCCAATGGCATGGAAACCACAACGATTGGAGCTGATGGATTTGTTGCAGCCTTCATCCCACCTTCACAGCCGTTGAGTTTGAAGTAACTTCGTCCGCCTGTTCCACCATTGAGGTCCTGATTGGATTGTTCTTTGTCAGGGACCTCATCCTCGACCTTACCCCCATGGGTGACCCTACCAGGAGCATAGCTCCAGACGGCATTGCTCTCGGGATCACAGGACCACACAAACTTCTCCACCACGACAAGGTGACAATCCACGGAGAAGAAGAGGATTATTGCTCTCACATCAAACCTATCAAGTTATGTAAGACCCCATTGAGCTCACCTCCCATCCTTCTAATTCAC
The DNA here is from genome assembly GCF_963921235.1 of Mobula hypostoma. NCBI lineage: Eukaryota > Metazoa > Chordata > Chondrichthyes > Myliobatiformes > Myliobatidae > Mobula > Mobula hypostoma. The sequence continues at coordinate 92,865,200 of NC_086105.1, forward strand.
TAGAGAATACAGACGCAATCAGTGCACAATTGCTTTATGGAACAAACTCACCATCGCAGAAATCACTCAGTGGATTATTGTTGCACCTGTCATATCACAGTTGACAGCAGAGAAAGGATGGCATGGCCTCTGTTGCGGGGATTAAAACAAAAATCCAGTGAACCTTATCTCTGAATCAGGGCTGTCAGACTGGCTGCACAGTTCTTTTAAAGAGCTTGCATAGGAGTCATGCTTAGTTTTGCTCCTCTTTCCTTTTTCAAATTGAATCTTTTTGCCTAGTTTCTGGTTGCTTACCCTATGTTCTTCTTCTGTGCATCAGTGTCGAACTCTGTTTCACCACAGCCCTGTGAAGTGCCTTTGGATGTTGTTTGATTAAGGACACTATATAAATGCACTTGTTGCAGGTGTTAGAGGAATTATGTAATGTTGCTGGCTGCAGCTTTTCTCCTACAGTTTTATGTGGGAGAAACATAACCAAGCACCCTTTTAAAGTTACACTAATCCTACGTGTCCTATTTTATTTTTCTCAAACTCCCATCAACTCTTCCAAGGTTCTACACACTCACCTGCACATCGGAACCATTAGCAGTGGCCAATTAACCCATCAACCCGCATACGTTTATGATGTGGAAGGAAATCGGAGCACCCAGAGGAAAAGTATGCAATAACAGGGAGAATGTGCAAACTCACAGCGCTGGAGGCCAGTGGAGCTGTGAGACAGCAGCATCACCTTACTGCCCGATGTTACAGTGAAAGTGTACTTTAAGACATGGAACTCAACACCTCAAGCTGAGGTGAAACACTTAAGTCAGAAAATTATGGATAAGCACATCAACAAAGAAGACGAAGAGGAGGGAAGGGGGATCATATGGAGCTTTAATGCTGATTGGGCATGGCTGAACCAAGCAGTGGTTGGGAAGTAAGTGATAGAGATATATTTGCTCAGAACAGAGTGAATTTTCTAGACTGCTAGACCTCCACAAGTGGAAGAAATATTGTCCAAATCAATTTTAATATCTCTTCATAATCATAAATGTATTGATCAAATCATGTTTGAGCCATTCCAGCTGGAAAAGCTTTTGTGGATAGATCCCACATCTTCACCAGCTGGTCTATCACTTTCCTATATATGCTACCTTTTGTGCAATCCAGTCAGGTTTCTATGTCAATTCAACAGCTGGCTTCAATCCGGCCACTTCTGTTGACCATGGCTTTAAGTGTCATTAAGCTGCTCTGTTCCCCCTCCCTTTATTAGATACCACTTAGTCATACCCCTTTGACCAAAATTTCTGTTCTTCTAAAGGCCATCAAGTTTGTCTGACTATACATCCATGAAACTCCTCAGAATGATTTCATATCTTTAAGTCAATATTTAAACACAAGTTGCTGTTTAATCCTTAACTGGGTCGAAGAAGAGGAAACAAAACCTTCAGTCAATAGTCGTCCTGGGATCAGCCTTTTCCAGCATTCATTAATCCAATAAACCAAAGTTATTCTCAGCATTATTTTAGTCCTAAAGACCCCTGAATCCATTAATTTACTGCTGATCGTTCTTGCCCTTTGAATTGTTTTAACTGAAATCAGCAGCAGTTTAATAGAAGGCTGGGCCAGCAAGTCAGGCAGCAATAGTGTGAAGGGATACCACTGCAAATGGAGTGAACCAAAGCAGATAAATCATCTCATCCTGTTCAGTCCATCGCTTACATCCTACCCCCAGGCCAGAGGCCCAATCATTTTGCTGCACCCTATTTGGAGAGATTTCCTTTTCTGTTCAATGGCCCAACAACATAAGCTCCCACTTCAACTGCAAACACTGAATGGACACTTTCTACTTTTTAATTGCACATGTCTAATGTTTTACCATACCTCCTCTGCATGCTTGCTCTAAACTCCAATCCTGAGCCCCATCCCATGATTTAAAAGCCCAAGTCCTCTGAAGATGTTTGAGCTACCTGCTTCCAATGACTGCAGGAATGTTTCCGTGTAAAGCACATCTTGGGACAAAATAAACCATCTTCAAAACCCCTAAAGTAAAGGCATCCGTTTGTCTTGCGAGATCATGGATCTGCGCCTGGAGAGTCTTCACTCTCCAGGACGCAGGCCTGGGCAAGGTTGTATGGAAGACCAGCAGTTGCCCATGCTGCAAGTTTCCCCTCTCCATGACACCAATGTTGTCCAAGTGAAGGGCATTAGGACCCATACAGCTTGGCACCAGTGTCGTCACAGAGCAATGTGTGATTAAGTGCCTTGCTCAAGGACACAACACGTTCCCTCGACTGGGGCTCGAACTCATGACCTTCAGGTCGCAAGTCCAATGCCTTTACCACTTGGCCACGTGCCCACACATCAAAAGCCCTAACATAACGATATTAAAAGCCTGTTGGCTTGAGGAAGAAAGATTTGCATTTTGCTATCATTAGCAAGGCAGAATGAGCCCAGTTTCAGGGTGACTGCCTCTGTAGTTTCTACTACAAACCTGTGGATGTGACTTCTGTCCTATAGGTTGGATCTAGCTGATACCTCCAGTGTGCACTGGGGCAGCACTGTATCATCATCAAAGGATGATAGACTAAAGCCTTGTATGTCTTACCAAATGGATAGAAAGCAGCCTGCCGCACCTAGTCAAAGAAAAGATGTCTAGAGCTATAACGACAGAGCTCTGTTAGTCCCAAATTATGTAACTGAAAGCAAATCTCTTTTTTCCAGAGTAAGATATTATAGCTACCATTTCTGAACTAGATGCAGGAAGTGTTGGAAATACTCAGCAGATCAGGCCTCAATAGTAAAGAGAGAAACAGACCTAACGTTTCAGGTTAATAACCTTCTAAAAGGTCACTGAGTTGAAAGTTAACCCTACTTTCCTCTTTACAAATGCTGCATGACCTGTTGACTATTTCCAAATGTTTCTATCACCTGTTTGGATTTCTGATGCAGGCAATTGTTTGGTCTTGGGTGTCTTTGCACTATCTCAACTATGTGACCAGCCACATTGTAGCACATACATTCTTGCTATATACCGTACATCAAAGCAATTTCCACATTATGAATGCAAAGAATGACATAATCTCCAAACACTAGATATAAATTTTATTTCTTTATTTATTGAGAAACAACATCGCCCTTTCAGCCACGCCAGCCAGCAACCCCAATTTACAATGGCCAATTAACCTACCAAGTGATATATCTTTGGACTGTGGGAAGAAGCCCACAGCGTCATGAGGAAAACATACAAACTTCTTAACTGTTATTAGTGGGAATTGAACCCTGGTCACTGGTGCTGTGAAGCGTTGTGCTAACCATTACACCACCGTGCTGCCCCTGGGACCATGGGGATCTTGATTGTTATCTTCTGTAACTTCCAAACATTAAACTAATTCAAAGGATGATACAGGAGTCCGGAAGTATGAGCGTAACTCCGTCTGTGTCATGGTCCCATCTGGCAATTCCCCATCTTGCTATTACCTCCTTAATTGTGCCTTAATCCCCTCGTCTGATTTCCAATCATTCCCAGTTCCACTAATTACAGCACAGCTGCTTCCCATTAGCGAACACAGGATAAAACTCGGACGGCACAGCCATGCTTTACCAATTTGTTGGTCGACTCTAGCGTGAGTAAACCTCATTTCCTGATTCCTTGGGACTGTCAGTTCTCAGTTCCGCATCATTTCCTGGATACTCTACGTGACCCTTGTCTCTGTGTAAAGACTCTCCTGGATACCAGTTCCCCATTCACGGCGGTGCTAACACCTCATGACTCTGCCTCTGCGCCTGTGTCCTGCACTTGGGGTTGTCCTCAGCCTCGTCCTTGCAACAGTCTGTGCTCTAAGCATGGAATACACGTTATCATGTGTAGCATGATGTCATTTGCAATTAAAGTATTTTTACATATAACCTGTAATTATTTATTTAAACAACCAAGCACATTTAAGCACAATATATACAAGATCACCCAAATATTATTGAAATATTAAATACACAACACTCCTTCCTGCTTAGCTATAAACTCCAACTCTATAGATTGCACCTCAACAAAATAGACAGTATACTTTATAATACAACTACTATATACAGACATTCACAGCATAGTAAATTTTAAATTGTCCCACTCAAGCCTGAAGATTTAATTGCTGTGGAGGCTTTCTTACCCTTATGGGATAAAGCCTCTTCTGAAAAGAGAGGTCACTCTGCTTGGCTGGTGAGACTTGTGCTTGTGAAAACGACCTCAGATTTTGGGTCCTTCTCCATGGTTGTTGTAGGACTTGATTCTGAGACTCCAGGAAGTGGTTCTGACAGCTCTGGACACTTTCCTTATTCTTTCTTTTTCTTCTAGTTGCATTTTGATCATAGGAAGTTCCACTGGAGTATTCTCTTATTAATCCTTCTATTACTTCCTCTATGATCTGATCTCTCCTCTTGGTTTCCTCATCCACAATATCATCTGACGAATCCTTTGTTTTCATATCTCCATTGACCTTTTGTTTATGGCCTTCCATTCATCCACCTAGGCTTTGGTCTTTGAATCTACCTTTACAAGCAGCTTTTTGTCTCCCACAATAACCTTAATGCATGCAGAGCAGATTCTGGATCTTTATACTCACAGAAGCCAAATGCTTGCAACTTTCTTGAACCTCATTGATCTCTCTTCCAGCTTGAAACCAAGCTGCATTTTGCAAGTAACTACTTGATTAACATATCAGAAGCTTTCTCAGATATGTTACCTACGAAAACTACTGTAGTCAGACCAATTCTTCATCACTTTCATGCTTCCTCTGAGCAGCATGATCCTTCCTTGGTCCATTATGCTTTCCAACCCAAAGGACAGCGGTTGGCATCAACATCTGTTTGTCCTCTGTTGGGCTACAGTTCATGGTGTTTGGCATGGAGACTGTTGTGGCATCATCCAGTACTTTTCTTAATTTGCTTTCAGTTGGCTTCATTGTAGAGGATGTGGCATGCAAATGGTGGATAGATCTCCAATCAAGTTGTAGTTGTCTCGGCCAATCACTTCCCCACAATGCTGGCCCTCCTGTTTCTACAGCGTACTAGCTCAATGTGGCTTGTTGGTTGTTGTATTTCACTGATGCAAATGTCATTCCTACAGGGTTTATTTTTTCTCCAGTATAAGTTCTTAGTTTACTATCTGCAGGCTTCATTTTGGTATGTTTGAAATAACATTCAAACTTATTTTGAATGCATCTGCAGATTTTCTCTTGTTTGTGATTCAAACTCATTTTGTGGAATGAGTGAAACAGCTGAATCAGTGTCTGATTGCATTTTAATTAATTTGCCGTTCACTTCTGGTGTAATCAATATTGCTTGTATGTTGCTAATTTTCACACTGTAAATCTCAAGGCTCCGTAGTCCGGTGTCACTCTCATTGTTATCAGATTTTTTGCAACATACACACTAATGCTCTTTTTGAAACTGCAATTTGACTTTTTAGTATTTTCTCTCCCCTCTGCAGACCATTTATTTTTGTCTGCCCAACATGCTCTTTGTATGCGACCAATTTTGTTGCATTTTCTGCAAGTTTCAACTTTAAATCTGCATTTCTTTGGTGTACGTGAGCTACTGCCACAACCACTACATAATTTGATCAGCCAGGTTGATTTCTCTTTAGATGCTGAAATTTTATTTATGCTCACTTTCATTTCTAACTGCAACTCAATTGCATTTCTGTCTGCTGTTTCCATTGAAACAGCAATTACAATTGCTCTTTTTGAATCCAAGTTGTGCTTCAGTTAGGAGCAATTTTGAATGTTTTCTTTTAAGATTCCACAAACTAAGTGATCTCTCATTGTATCATTAAGCCCATTACCAAATTGACAATGCTCAGACAGTCTCTTCAATTCAGCCACATATGCTGAAATGGAATCCCTTTCCTTTTGATTTCACTTATAAAATCTAAAGCATTCAGTAATCAATAATGGCTTTGGTTCTAAATGCTCCTGCATTACTCTTACAAAAGCTAATTTTTGATGGTTTGGTTGGAACAGTCAAACTTTGAAGCAAACTGTCTGCCTTTAAACCTAATAGACTTAGCAATATTGGCACTCACTTCTCATTGGCTATTTCATTTGCTTCAAAATGCTGTTCAGTATACATGAGCCAAATATCCATTGTGTAATCAAATTTGTCAATCTTTCCAATGTTGCCAGCCATTTCTGTTATATTTTTAATGATTATTATCACCCAGTACTGACTCTTCATGACTGCTGAATTCTTCCATTTATGGCCTTTTTTTTCCCACTCGCCAACTCTACATCTCCTACATTTAAATTCTAATGTTCCTTGCAGTGTTTTTTCTTAGATTGAATGTCTTGCTCTGCTCTAACAGGTCAGTAAATGTCTCAGTTTCATTTTAAAAATCTTATTTTCATCGCCAATGTAATGTTTTGTATCTTCAAAACAGTAAACTAATTCAAAAGAAACCACGGGAGTCTAGGATAATGGGTGTAACTTTGTCTTTTCTTTGAGTGAGTCATAATGACATTTGTGATTAACATATTCTTACATATAACCTGTAATTAATTATTTAAATGAACAGGAATGCTTAATCCAGAGGTAGGCAACCTACGGCCCGCGGGCCAGATCCGGCCCATGAAGGTATGTTGACCGGCCTGTGAGCAAATATTGGAATACTATGCTTATCCGGCCCACGAGCGATTTTTCCTTATTCTGAGTGTTTCACACGACCACACTGATGGCATGCATGGCATCTTGTTACACTGGCCCCAAGTTCTGTTTTGTTCCAAACCAAACACTGGTATATACGAATGATGGGCTTCCCGGGTCCGGGCTCGCAGGCTGGTCAAGATACCTTTGCGGGCCAGATTTGGCCCGCGGGTCGTAGGTTGCTTACCCCTGGCTTAATCAAACAATATATATACAAAATCACTCAAATATTATTGAAATATTAAATGCACAACATCCATCATGGGCACTCTTGGGACAATGTGTTATGAATGTTATGTACCAAACTGAAATGCCTGTCAGGTAAATAAATAATGCAATCTCAGTCCCAGTGCTCCCTGCTCTGAACTCACAGCAATAAACCCCATCCTGCCCCACCACTGAAGATGCGCTCCCAGTTTCTCCCCTCTTCCCCTGAATGCTGTGCTGCAATTTATCCCCACTATAACCTTAGCACAGGCGCAATTATACCTACAAGTGTGATGCATTGCCTGCAAAATGATTAGCACTGAGCCGAGATTGTTGAAGCTGTTTTAGATATACAAGTCTTTATAGCAGCAAAGAAAATCACTGGTAACATAAAGCAAGATGCTTAGATTGCATTCCCATTCAACATTCATTGGCCTTAATGTAACAAAGTCTCACTGTCTTTAATGTATCAAAATGTCTCCAGATTCTATCACTGTCAACTCCTTCGTAGTTGATGGGAAACCTCTTCCCCAAAGTGAACAACCTCCTATCTGAGTACATGCAGCAAGGAAAGAGGCTCTCCAGCCCAACAATTCTACACCGACCTATGGATAAGGGAGAATTCACAGTGGCCATTTAATCTCTCAATGATTAGGTCTTTCAGATTTGAGAAGAAAGCAGGGCACATAGTCACAGTAAGAGCATTCAAACTGCACACAGACACCAGTGGAAGTCAGGAATTTTGCGTTTCTGGAGCTGTGAGGTATCAGCACTACCCACTGTTGTGTCACCCGAACCAATGCTTCTGGGAACTGGCTCAAAAATCTTTTAGTAGCTACTCTCAGCACTTGTAAAACTACACAAATACAAGCTCTAACCTCTTTCTCTCAAAAAGACCCTCATGAATGTTCACTGTCTACCAACCCCTCTGGGATGGAACTGCAGTTTAAAGTCGACAGGCAGTCAAAGGGTGAAACAAGTTTGGGAACCAATAGAAGATGAGCGTGAAAGGGCCAGGGAAAATTTGCCCTAACAGAGACCTCTGCTTGAGAAACCAGTGCCTTCAATTTACTGTTCTAACATAGAAATGATTACAGTACAGAAGCAGGCATCCTAACCACACTGCTGGTGTTTGTGTTCCTTGCTAGCCTTCCCCATTCTACCTCTTCCCATCCTTTCAGCATTAGACTAATGGTTCTTGCTAAATGCATCAATACATTTGTGTTCTTTATACTAATCAATCTCTGGGCTAAAATGCCTTCTCTGAACTTCACACAAGGTTAAACTTCTGACCCCTTCTTCATAAAAGTTCCATTAAGTACGTCAAAAACTAATTTATTTAGTCCTTCTGTCAGCCTGTTTCTCTCTGGAGATGTCCTCATCCATTCTCCACCAACATTTTAAGGACCGCTGTGGGTTTCTAAGCTCATGCTTGCTGTAACTGCTGGATGACTATTGAATGACTTGAAATGGACCTTCCCATCCTCATCCATACTTTTTGCCATAATAGTACTTAGTACTGAATTTGGATAAGGAGCTGTCTGCATGTTTTCCTCTCAGAGAAGATCTGACGACAGTGGGAGACCCAAATGAGGGTGTTCCAATTTATATATTTGTAAATATGCAGGTACAGCTCATGGCAGTTTTGTGAAATGATAGAGAATGATTATTGCCCTCCAGCTTGCAGTTTACCGTTCCCTTGAGAATAAAGAAACACTCATTCACTTGTTCATTCATTATTTAGATCAACTAGAAATATATCATGAAGGATGAAAGATACTCAACATGATCTGTACAAGCTAGATGTGGCAACAGATTTTTAATCAATGATGTACTACCTTCTCCCTCTGCTTTATATTTTATTTCTTCCATCAACTGCTTTTGTCTGTGAGTGTAGATTTTGCTCAGGCAGACTGAACAGAAATGTCTAAACTAGCTTACATTAAAAGATTGGAAGCTCCAAGTCCAGATGTGAGCTATGCTACCATTAAGGAAAAGGTATCCCTTTTGAACAGTTCGAATATAGGCTACAGTTCAACACACTTTTCATCCCTCTTCCCTCTGGGAGAAGGCTCAGGAGTTTGAAGACTCATACAGCCAGATTTGGGAACAGCTTCTTTCCAACTGTGATAAGACTGCTGAACGGATCCTGACCCGGATCTGGGCCGTATCCTCCAAATATCCAGACCTGCCTCTTGTTTTTTTTTTCACTACCTTACTTTCCCTTTTCTATTTTCTATTTATGATTTATAATTTAAATTTTTAATATTTACTATCGATTCAGGGAGCGTGAAGTGCAGAATCAAATATCGCTGTGATGATTGCGCAATCAATTGCCTGGTGACAATAAAGTAAAGTAAAGTTCCAGTTTCTTCATTGTGGCACAGAGTCAGTGTGATTCATTATTAAGTAAAATAATAGTAAAATACAGAGAACACTAGTAGGACAATAGACAATGTCACAGAGATTCAGCATGTCAAGCAACTTTCGTAAAGAACGATAAGTAGATATGTTTTATCATTTCATTACTTTTCATCACAACTGGAAGAGATTAGAGGTGTAACATGGGTTACGAAAGTCCAGGGCAGGTAAAGTGGGAGGACATGGACTTTACAGGGAGAAGCATTGCAACAGAGAAGGGGACCACTGGACCCCATGGACCCCCTGGGTCAGTGCCGATCCGAGGAAAGCAATCCCAAACTTCCAAAAGACCAGGTCACCTCTTCATTCTGCAGGTCATTCCCTCTGTCTGATTGACTCTGTTTCCACCACCCCTATAGGAATGAGTTGCAGATCCTGCTTATGACAACATTCAAGGCCTATCCGGCCACAGTGGCTCCAGGGAGCAATCCCATTTGTCCCATTTCTCTCTTTATGCCTACTTTGATTCTTTCCCATCTACCAATACAAGTGCAATTTACCGTAGTCAATAAATTAGGCAGTTGCAGTGTGGGAGGGAAGTGAAGCACATGCAGAACTCACATGATCATACAGAGGTTATGTTTTACACTGTACTGCTGCTTCAAAACAACAAATTTTACAACATATACCAGTGATATTAAACCTGATTCTGATTCTGAACATGAAAGCAGCATGCAGAGTGATACTGGGTTCCTGGAGCTCAAAGCTATGCTGCCTGCTCCCAGACCACAGACCTCTAACATCCCCTCAGTATCTTCTGGTCAGAATTTTAATCAGCTTCTTCAGTCCTTGAACCATCCATTAATGGGAACAACTACCCACTAGCTACCTCAACTCAGACATTATTTTGCCACTGCTATCACATTCTGTCTCAAATTTTTTAGTTCTGAGGAGAAGAATAACCTTGAGAGGTCTGAGGGGGATCAAGAAGTCAGAGAGAGGGCAATGGAAGTAGCCATGGGTCTGGGGATTTGGGAGTGAGCATCATGCCACTGCATATTGGAAAGCTTGGCTGGGAGTCTCGGCGATAAGAAACCACATGTTGTATATCTCGAGGCAGTGCAAGGTCAAATGAACTGGCAAGTATGCAATCAAAGGATGGGCCTGGAAATGCCCAGTAAGAGATGGGAACGACAGTTAAGAGTTATTTTACTTTTATTTATTTCGAGGTACAGCATGGAACAGGTCCTTCGGCTCTTCGAGCTATGCCACCAGCAATCCACTGACTTAACCCTAGCCTAATCACGGGACAAATTAAATGACCAATTAACCTTCTAACTGGTACATCTTTGGACTGTGGGAGGAAACTGGAGCACCTGGTGGAAACACACATGTTCACAGGGAGGACATTCAAACTCCTTACAGTCAGTGTTGGAATTGATCTCTGAACTCCAACTCCTGGAGCCGTAATAGAGTTGTGTTAAATGCTGTACCACCATGGTGCCCAAGATCTAAATAAGTTGCTGATCAAAAATGGTAAAACTAAAAAAAAAACGGTTGGTTAAGACTTCACTGTAATTACTTCTTTGACGTATTCTTCATTACTTTACTGAGGGGATTTAAGAGATCAGCATGGATGTCCTGTGGTCTGGATCTTTCAGGAATCACTAAATTCTGAAGTGGTTCTGAAGGACTGGAAAATTGCAAGTGTCACTGCACTCTTTAAGGAAGAAGGACGGCGGAAGAAAACAAATTATAGGCCATTTAACATGATTTTTAGATCATTGGGATCTCTTCTGGGGAAGGTGGGACCTGTACAGATTGGATGGGTTGCACCTGAACTTGAGGGGGAGCAATATCCTTGCAGGTAGGTTTGCTAGCATGGTTCAGGAGGGTTTAAACTAATTTGCGAGGGTGTTGCGACCCAGAGCGATAGAGCAGTGAAAGAAGTGCATGGAGTAAAGCCAGATCTAACATATAGAGAGGCTTTGAGGAAAGAGAAGCAGAATAAACGGTGTAAAGACAGTAAGGTAGAAGAGTTGAAATGTGTGTACCTCAATGCAAGAAGCATCAGGAACAAAGTGATGAACTGGGAGCTTGGATACATATATGAAATTATGATATAGTGGCCATTACAGAGACTTGGCTGGCACCAGGGCAGGAATGGATTCTCAATATTCCTGGATTTCAGTGCTTTAAAAGGGATAGAGAGGGCGGAAAAGGGGAGGAGGGGTGGCATTACTGGTCAGGGATACTATTACAGCTACAGAAAGGGTGGGTAATGTAGCAGGATCCTCTTTTGAGTCAATATGGGTGGAAGTCAGGAACAGGAAGGGAGCAGTTACTCTATTGGGGGTATTCTATAGGCCCCCTGGTAGCAGCAGAGATACAGAGGAGCAGATTGGGAGGCAGATTTTGGAAAGGTACAAAAATAACAGGGTTGCTATCATGGGTGACTTTAACTTCCCTAATATTGATCGGCACCTGATTATTTCCAAAGGGTTAGATGGGACAGAGTTTATTAAGTATGTCCAGGATGGATTCCTGTCACAGTATGTGGACAGGCCGACCAGGGGGAATGCCATACTAGATCTAGTACAAGGTAATGAACCGGGTCAGGTCACAGATCTCTCAGTGGGTGAGCATCTGGGGGACAGTGACCACCGCTCCTTGGCCTTTAGCATTATCATGGAAAAGGATAGAATCAGAGAGGACAGGAAAATTTTTAATTGGGGAAGGGCAAATTATGAGGCTACAAGGCTAGAACTTGTGGGTGTGAATTGGGATGATGTTTTTGCAGGGAAATGTACTATGGACATGTGGTCGATGTTTAGAGATCTCTTGCGGGATGTAAGGGATAAAGTTGTCCCGGTGAGGAAGATAAAGAATGGTAGGGTGTAGGAACCATGGGTGACAAGTGAAGTGGAAAATCTAGTCAGGTGGAGGAAGGCAGCATACATGAGGTTTAGGAAGCAAGGATCAGATGGGTCTATTGAGGAATATAGTGAAGCAAAAAAAGAGCTTAAGAAGGGGCTGAGAAGAGCAAGAAGGTGGCATGAGAAGGCCTTGGCGAGCAGGGTAATGGAAAACCCCAAGACATTCTTCAATTATGTGAATAAAAAAAGGATGACAGGAGTGAAGGTAGGACCGATTAGAGATAAAGGTGGGAAGATGTGCCTGGAGGCTGTGGAAGTGAGCGAGGTCCTCAATGAATACTTCTCTTCGGTACTCACCAACGAGAGGGAACTTGATAATGGTGCGGACAATATGAGTGAGGTTGATGTTCTGGAGCATGTTGATATTAAGGGGGAGGAGGTGTTGGAGCTGTTAAAATACACTAAGACAGATAAGTCCCCGGGACCTGACGGAATATTCCCCAGGCTGCTCCATGAGGCGAGAGAAGAGATTGCTGAGCCTCTGGCTAGGATCTTTATGTCCTCGTTGTCCACGGGAATGGTACTGGAAGATTGGAGGGAGGCGAATGTTGTCCCTTTGTTCAAAAAAGGTAATAGGGATAGTCCGTGTAATTATAGACCAGTGAGCCTTACGTCTGTGGTGGGAAAGCTGTTGGAAAAGATTCTTAGAGATAGGATCTACAGACACTTAGAGAATCATGGTCTGATCAGGAACAGTCAGCATGGCTTTGTGAAGGGCAGATCGTGTCTAACAAGCCTGATAGAGTTCTTTGAGGAGGTGACCAGGCATATAGGTGAGGGTAGTGCAGTGGATGTGATCTATATGGATATTAGTAAGGCATTTGACAAGGTTCCACAAGGTAGGCTTATTCAGAAAGTTAGAAGGCATGGGATCCAGGGAAGTTTGGCCAGGTGGATTCAGAATTGGCTTGCCTGCAGAAGGCAGAGGTGTGGTGGTGGAGGGAGTACATTCAGATTGGAGGATTGCGACTAGTGGTATCCCACAAGAATCTGCTCTGGGACCTCTACTTTTCGTGATTTTTATTAACGACCTGGATGTTGGGGTAGAAGGGTGGGTTGGCAAGTTTGCAGACAACACAAAGGTTGGTGGTGTTGTAGATAGTGTAGAGGATTGTCAAAGATTGCAGAGAGACATTGATAGGATGCAGAAGTGGGCTGACAAGTGGCAGATGGTGTTCAACCCGGAGAAGTGTGAGGTGGTACACTTTGGAAGGACGAACTCCAAGGCAAAGTACGAAGTAAATGGCAGGATACTTGGTAGTGTGGAGGAGCAGAGGGATCTGGGGGTACATGTCCACAGATCCCTGTAAGTTGCCTCACATGTGGATAGGGTAGTTAAGAAAGCTTATGGGGTGTTAGCTTTCATAAGTCGAGGGATAGAGTTTAAGAGTTGCGATGTAATGATGCAGCTCTATAAAACTCTGGTTAGGCCACACTTGGAGTACTGTGTCCAGTTCTGGTCGCCTCACTATAGGAAGGATGTGGAAGCATTGGAAAGGGTACAGAGGAGATTTACCAGGATGCTGCCTGGTTTCGAGAGTATGCATTATGATCAGAGATGAAGGGAGCTAGGGCTTTACTCTTTGGTGAGAAGGAGGATGAGAGGAGACATGATAGAGGTGTACAAGATAATAAGAGGAATAGATAGAGTGGATAGCCAGCGCCTCTTCCCCAGGGCACCACTGCTCAATACAAGAGGACATGGCTTTAAGGTAAGGGGTGGGAAGTTCAATGGGGATATTAGAGGAAGGTTTTTTACTCGGAGAGTGGTTGGTGCATGGAATGCACTGCCTGAGTCAGTGGTGGAGGCAGATACACTAGTGAAGTTTAAGAGACTACTAGACAGGTATATGGAGGAATTTAAGGTGGGGGCTTATATGGGAGGCAGGGTTTGAGGGTCGGCACAACATTGTGGGCCAAAGGGCCTGTACTGTGCTGTACTATTCTATGTTCTACTTCAGTGACGGGGAAGATTTTGGAGTCCAGTATTAAAGATATGGTTCCGGAGTACTTGAAGGCACATTGTAAAGTAGAACAAAGTAGCATGGGTTACTTAAGGAGAAATCTTGACTGACAGATCTGTTGGAATTCTTTGAGTAAATAATGAACAAGGTAGACAAAGGAGAGTCAGTGGATGTTGTTTACGTGTATTTTCAGAAGGCCTTTGACAAAGTGCTCTACATGAGGTTGCTAAACAAGATAAGAACCCATGGTATTACAGGAAAGATATTAGGATGGATAGACATTTAGCTGACTGGTAAGAGGCAAAGAGCCAGAATAAAGGGGGCGTACTCTGATTGGCTGCCCATGTCAAGTGGTGTCCCCTAGGGGGTCAGTATTGGGATCACTTCTTTACATGGACGATTTCAATGATTTGGATGATGGAGTTGATGGCTTTGTGGAGAGATTTGCAGATGATGCAGAGATACGTGGAGGGCCAGATAGTGTTGAGGAATCCGAAAGTCTGCAGAAGGACTTGGACAAGTTAAGAAAATGGGTAAAGAAGTGGCAGATGAAATATAGTGTTGGGAAGCATATGGTTATGGACTTTCATAGAAATAATAAAGGTGTAGGTTGTTTTCTAAACAGCGAGAAGATTCAAAAATCAGAGGTGCAAAGGGATTTGGGAGTCCTTGTACAGGATTCTCTAAAGGTTAACTTGCAGTTTGAGTTGGTGGTGAGGAAGGCAAATGCAACATTAGCATTCATCATTGAGAGGACCAGAATATAAGAAAAAGGATGTAATGCTGAGGAACCATAGAGAGATCAGAAGTGGAGAGAAGGAGCAATTTCAAGTTCCTCGGTGTCAATATCTCTGAGGATCTAATCTGGATGCAACATATTGATGTAGCTATGAAGAAGGCAAGTCAATAGGTTTCAATGAGTATATTTAATGTCAGAGAAATGTATACGATGTATATCCTGAAGTTCTTTTCCTTCACGAACATCCATGAAAGCAGAAGTGTGCCCCAAAGAATGAATAACAGTTAAATGTTAGAACCCCAAAGCCTCCCCACTCCCCCTCCCTCGCGTAAACAGCAGCAATGCAATGAACTCCCCCCCCCCAACACCAACAAAAAGCATCGGCACCCCCCACCAAGCACTTAAGCATGCAGCAAAGCATCAATAAATACACAGGCTTGCAGTATCCCAAATACTACTCAATCACCTGGTAGTTCGAAATACCACATGCTCTGTCTCTCCCTAGTAAGGGGGAAAGAGATGTCTCCGTTTCACAGCGAGGGGGGAGACATAACAGAACAACTTGTTGATTTAACAATCTGTTGTGTTGCTTTGTGGGTCTCTGGGCACAGAGCAAACAGTCAGCTCACTGCTTTCTATCTTCCATGTACTCCCACGACACATCAGGCGGTGGCACTGATCTTGAATCTGCCCACCTCCAGAGCCACGAAAACCCGGCACCCTGAAGGCACGCCAGTCTTCCAGGCCATGTCCTTGGCATAAAAAAGCAGCCGGTCGTGAGGCCCTGACGGTGGGTCCCTACAATTTGAAAGGAGAAGGGAAGATCAGAAGTGTCAGTATTACAGTTGAACAGAGGGGACTATGGAGCCATAAGTGAGGATCTGGCCAAAGTTGACTGGAAAGATACCCTAGCAGGGATGACAGTGGAACGACAATGGCAGGTATTTCTGGGAATAATACAGAAGGTGCAGGATCAGTTCATTCCAAAGAGGGAAAAAGATTCTAAGGGGAGTAAGGGGTGACTGTGGCTGACAAGGGAAGTCAAGGACAGTATAAAAATAAAAGAGAAGAAGTATAACATAGCAAAGATGAGCGGGAAGCCAGAGGATTGGGAAACTTTTAAAGAGCAACAGAAGATAATTAAAAAGGCAATACGGGGAGAAAAGATGAGGTACGAAGGTAAGCTAGCCAAGAATATAAAGGAGGATAGTAAAAGCTTCTTTAGGTATGTGAAGAGGAAAAAATTAGTGAAGACCAAAGCTGGGCCCTTGAAGACAGAAACGGGTGAAATTATTATGGGGAACAAGGAAATGGCAGATGAGTTGAACAGGTACTTTGGATCTGTCTTCACTAGGGAAGACACGAACAATCTCCCAGATGTAATAGTGGCCAGAGAACCTGGGGCAACGGAGGAACTGAAGGAAATTCACATTAGGCAGAAAATGGTGTTGGATAGACTGATGGGACTGAAGGTTGATAAATCCGCAGGGCCTAATTGTCTGCATCCCAGGGTACTTAAGGAGGTGGCACTAGGAATCGTGGCCGCATTAATAATCATTTTCCAATGTTCTATAGCTGCAG
Source organism: Mobula hypostoma (assembly GCF_963921235.1). Taxonomy (NCBI): domain Eukaryota; kingdom Metazoa; phylum Chordata; class Chondrichthyes; order Myliobatiformes; family Myliobatidae; genus Mobula; species Mobula hypostoma. The sequence continues at coordinate 92,881,663 of NC_086105.1, forward strand.
GATCAGTTCCTGTGGATTGGAGGGTAGCTAATGTTATCCTATTTTTTAAGAAAGGAGGGAGAGAGAAAACAGGGAATTATAGACTTTCAGTTCCCCTCTACCACCACTCTGCTCCGTCTAGCAGAATTAGTCCTTACTCTTAATAATTTCTCCTTTTGCTCCTCCCATTTCCTCCAAACTAAAGGTGTAGCTATGGGCACCCGTATGGGTCCTAGCTATGCCTGCCTTTTTGTTGGGTTTGTGGAACAATCTATGTTCCGTGCCTATTCTGGTATCTGTCCCCCACTTTTCCTTCGCTACATCGACGACTGCATTGGCGCTGCTTCCTGCACGCATGCAGAACTCGTTGACTTTATTAACTTTGCCTCCAACTTTCACCCTGCCCTCAAGTTTACCTGGTCCATTTCCGACACCTCCCTCCCCTTTCTAGATCTTTCTGTCTCTATCTCTGGAGACAGCTTATCCACTGATGTCTACTATAAGCCTACTGACTCTCACAGCTATCTGGACTATTCCTCTTCTCACCCTGTCTCTTGCAAAAACGCCATCCCCTTCTCGCAATTCCTCCGTCTCCGCCGCATCTGCTCTCAGGATGAGGCTTTTCATTCTAGGACGAGGGAGATGTCTTCATTTTTTAAAGAAAGGGGCTTCCCTTCCTCCACTATCAACTCTGCTCTTAAACGCATCTCCCCCATTTCACGTACATCTGCTCTCACTCCATCCTCCCACCACCCCACTAGGAATAGGGTTCCCCTGGTCCTCACCTACCACCCCACCAGCCTCCGGGTCCAACATATTATTCTCCGTAACTTCCGCCACCTCCAATGGGATCCCACCACTAAGCATATCTTTCCCTCCCCCCCCTCTCTGCATTCCGCAGGGATCGCTCCCTACACAACTCCCTTGTCCATTCGTCCCCCCCATCCCTCCCCACTGATCTCCCTCCTGGCAATTATCCGTGTAAGCGGAACAAGTGCTACACATGCCCTTACACTTCCTCCCTTACCACCATTCAGGGCCCCAAACAGTCCTTCCAGGTGAGGCATCACTTCACCTGTGAGTCGACTGGGGTGATATACTGCGTCCGGTGCTCCCGATGTGGCCTTTTATATATTGGTGAGACCTGACGCAGACTGGGAGACCGTTTTGCTGAACATCTACGCTCTGTCCGCCAGAGAAAGCAGGATCTCCCAGTGGCCACACATTTTAATTCCACATCCCATTCCCATTCTGACATGTCTATCCACGGCCTCCTCTACTGTAAAGATGAAGCCACACTCAGGTTGGAGGAACAACACCTTATATTCCGTATGGGTAGCCTCCAACCTGATGGCATGAACATTGACTTCTCTAACTTCCGCTAGGCCCCACCTCCCCCTCGTACCCCATCTGTTACTCTTTTTTATGCACACATTCTTTCTCTCACCCTCCTTTTTCTCCCTCTGTCCCTCTGAATATACCTCTTGCCCATCCTCTGGGTCACCCCCCCCCGTCTTTCTTCCCGGACCTCCTGTCCCATGATCCTCTCGTATCCCCTTTTGCCTATCACCTGTCCAGCTCTCGGCTCCATCCCTCCCCCTCCTGTCTTCTCCTATCATTTTGCATCTCCCCCTCCCCCTCCAGCTTTCAAATCCCTTACTCACTCTTCCTTCAGTTAGTCCTGACGAAGGGTCTCGGCCTGAAACGTCGACTGCGCCTCTTCCTATAGATGCTGCCTGGCCTGCTGCGTTCACCAGCAACTTTGATGTATGTTGCTTGAATTTCCAGCATCTGCAGAATTCCTGTTGTTTGAATTATAGACCAGTTAGCCTGACATCAGTGGTGGGGAAGATGCTGGAGTTAATTATAAAAGATGAAATAGTGGGACATTTGGATCGCAGTAACAGGGTCCGTCCAAGTCAGCATGGATTTACGAAGGGGAAATCATGCTTGACTAATCTTCTGGAATTTTTTGAGGATGTAACTATGAAAATGGACAAGGGAGAGCCAGTGGATGTAGTGTACCTGGACTTTCAGAAAGCCTTTGATAAGGTCCCACATAGGAGATTAGTGGACAAAATTGGAGCACATGGTATTGGATAGAAAATTGGTTGGCAGACAGGAAACAAAGAGTAGGGATTAATGGATCCCCTTCAGAATAGCAGCAGTGACTAGTGGGGTACTGCAAGGCTCAGTACTGGGACCGCAGCTAATTACAATATACATTAATGATTTAGATGAAGGGATTAAAAGTAACATTAGCAAATTTGCAAATGACACAAAGCTGGGTGGCAGTGTGAAATGTGAGGAGGATGTTATAAGAATGCAGGGTGACTTGGACAGGCTGGGTGAGTGGGCAGATGCATGGCAGATGCAATTTAATGTGGATAGATGTGAGGTTATCCACTTTGGTGGCAAGAACAGGAAGGCAGATTACTATCTGAATAGTGTCAAGTTAGGAAAAGGGGAAGTACAACGAGATCTAGGTGTCCTTGTTCATCAGTCACTGAAATTAAGCATGCAGGTACAACAGGTAGTGAAGAAAGCTAATGGCATGCTGGCCTTCAAACAAGGGAAGTTGAGTATAGAATGTTACATACCCCGTAACTGGGTTGCCAAACCAGCAGAAATGGACCACTTAGTTGGAGTCTGGATTACTGAAACTAAGAAAGTTTTATTAAAGAAATAAGTAACACAGTACTCTAAACGCAAGGATATAAATGCACCGGGTTAGCAATGATAAAACACACATGTACACAGAACTAGGATAATAGGATCAATCAAGCTCTATCGCAGTCTAGGGGTAAAATGATCAGTCTCAAGTGACACAGATTTCAGTTCAGTTTAGCTCATTTCGCAGTAATTGCTGTTGTGCCATTGGGGAGAGAGAGCGAATGCTGATATTCAAATTGGATTCAACAGACCTTTGATATTCCTCGCAGTTAGCTTTCGGGTGAGCCCTTTGTAATGTCTTCTGAGGTCACCAACTGTGACCCCTCCGTTCCGGATACAATCGTTCTTCTGCGGTGAACCCGGCACCCAGGCAAGGGTGGACACACACACCAGGTTCCCGCTGATCGTACCTTCTCACCCTGTGCGTCTATGGTTGGTCCCGTGATCAGACCTCCAAAAACTTCCACCAACTTGTGGGGGCACACCGCTTTTCCAGGGTCTTGTTATCTCGTGGTGTCGTGGTGTGTGGTGCATCTGTTGCCTTAGCGAACCTGTTCCTTTTATCCCCCCTGCTGGGGTATCGCCTGTCCATCAAACTTCAAACAGGTCAGGTTCAAAGCAACTGGTCTCTGACAATACTCGGAACTGTGTCTCCTTTCATTAATCTCTCTCGTCTCCCATTAACATTTCTCAATGTTCCCCCATTGTTTTTCTTATTGGCCTCAATCTTCTGATGACTTGGTATTTTGTCACAAGAAGCAAAGAGGTCCTTCTACAGTTGTACAGGGCCCTTGTGAGACCACACCTGGAATATTGTGTGCAGTTTTGGTTTCCAAATTTGAGGAAGGACATTCTTGCTATTGAGGGGATGCAGCATATGTTCACGAGGTTAATTCCCGGGATGGCGAGACTGTCATATGTTGAAAGATTGGAACGACTGGGCTTGTATACACTGGAATTTAGAAGGATGAGAGGGGATCTGATTGAAACATATAAGATTATTAGGGATTAGACAAGCCAGAGGCAGGAAACATGTTCCCGATGTTGGGGGAGTCCAGAACCAGAGGCCACAGTTTAAGAATAAGGGGTAGGCCATTTAGAATGAAGTTGAGGAAAAAACTTTTTCACACAGAGGGTTGTGGATATATGGAATGCTCTGCCTCGGAAGGCAGTGGAAGCCAATTCTCTGGATGCTTTAAGAAAGAGTTAGATAGAGCTCTTAAAGATAGTGGAGTCAAGGGATATGGGGAGAAGGCATGAACGGGGTACTGATTGTGGATGATCAGCCATGATCACAGTGAATGGCGGTGCCGGCTCGAAGGGCCGAATGGCCTACTCCTGCACCTATTGTCTATTGTCTATTTCTGAAAAGATCTGAAGTCAGGTGAGGGTCTTCAAAAGAATCTTGAAAGGGGAAAAAGAGATATGAAAGATAGAAATAGAGCTGTTTCCAAAGACACAAGCAAAGGAGTCACCATTAGGTGCTATCATCCTCCTAAGCTCTATATTTCAGCGGCTATATTTCATTAGGAATTTGAGGAGATTTGGTTTGTTAACTAAAACACGCAAAAAATTCTACAAATGTACTATGGAGAGCATGCTAACTGGCTGCATCACCATCCGGTATGGGGGGAGGGGGCTACTGCATAGGATGGAAATAAGTTGCAGAAACTTGTAAAATTAGTCAGCTCCATCGGGGTACCAGCCTCTGTAGTATCCAAGACATCTTTAAGGAGCGGTGCCTTAGAAAGGCGGCGTCCATCATGAAGGACGTACCCTCTTCACACTCTGTTGGTAAGGAAGTACAGAAGCCTGAAATGACACGCTCAAGGATTCCAGAACAGCTTCTTCCCCTCTTGCCATCAGATTTTTCAATGGACATTGAACCCATGAGCACTACCACACTACGCTTTTACTTTTTTTGCACTATTTATTTTAAATTAACTATTTAATAGACATGTAGAAACTTAATGTAATTCAATTTTTTTCTCTATGTTTATCTATGATGTATTTCTTAAGAAACTTATACTGGGACCTGACAGCATCCATCAGAATAGAAGGAGAAGTGAGTGAGTATGTGAATATCATGAGAGGAGTCAGGCAAGGTTGTGTGGCCCACACACTCCTGTTTCAGGTCAAGTGGATCAATTCATTGGTATTCATTTCCAATTCTCTGGCTGCTGTCTCCAGCATCATTTGTCTTTGCCTTCCTCTTGCTTTCTTCCCTTCAGTCTTTCCCATAAGTACCGTGCATTCTAACTCCTCTTTCCTAATCACATGTCCAATGAAGTTACATTGCCTTTTCATGATCTCATATATTATTTCTCTTTTTGTGTTTGCTCTGTTCATGACATCCTCGTTCGATATTTGTTTCGTCCATGATATTCTTTGGATCTTCCTCAAAAACAACATTTCTGCTGCTACAATTCATTTCCTCATGTTACTAGATATTGTCCAACATTCTGAGCCATATAACATAACTGGATAAACGTAACATTTCAGTACTCTGAGGCAGGTTGTCATGCCTAGTCTAGTATTTATTGGTCAGTATACTCTTCAATCTGCACAAGTTTCCAATTCCCAGAAACAGCCTGTATTCAGAAACTCACTGGGACTGAGTGACATTATATAAAGGTCTCAAATATATTGAAAAATGTGCAGTTACAGGATCAACATCATGCTTTTTAAAACGGATGAGCTTAGAGCGTGGATCAGTACTTGGAGCTATGATGTGGTGGCCATTACAGAGACTTGGATGGCTCAGGGACAGGAATGGTTACTGCAAGTGTCAGGTTTTAGATGTTTCAGAAAGGACAGGGAGGGGGCCAAAAAAGGTGGGGGCGCGGCACTGTTGATCAGGGATAGCATCATGGCTGCAAAAAAGGTGGACGTCATGGAGGGATTGTCTACGGAGTCTCTGTGGATGGAGGTAAGGAACAGGAAGGGGTCAATAACTTTACTGGGTGTTTTTATAGGCCACCCAATAGTAACAGGCATATCAAGGAGCAGATAGGGAAACAGATCCTGGAAAGGTGTAATAATAACAGAGTTATCGTGATGGGAGATTTTAATTTCCCAAATATCGATTGGCATTTTCCTAGAGCAAGGGGTTTAGATGGAGTGGAGTTTGTCAGGTGTGTTCAGGAAAGTTTCTTGACACAATATGTAGATAAGCCTACAAGAGGAGAGACTTTACTTGATGTGGTAGAGCATTTTGGAGATAGTGATCATAATTCTATCTCCTTTACAATAACATTGAAGAGAGATAAAACAGACAAGTTAGAAAAGCGTATAATTGGAGTAAGGGGAATTATGAGGCTATCAGGCAGGAAATTGGAAGCTTAAATTGGGAACAGATGCTCTCAGGGAAAAGTATGGAAGAAATATGGCAAATGTTCAGGGGATATTTGTGTGGAGTTCTGCATAGGTACGTACCAGTGAGACAGGGAAGTTATGGTAGGGTACAGGAACTGTGGTGTACAAAGGCTGTAATAAATCTAGTCAAGAAGAAAAGAAAAGCTTACAAAAGGTTCAGAGAGCTAGGTAATGTTAGAGGTCTAGAAGATTATAAGGCTAACAGGAAGGAACTTAAGAAGGAAATTAGGAGAGCCAGAAGGGGCCATGAGAAGGCCTTGGCGGCAGGATTAAGGAAAACCCCAAGGCATTCTACAAGTATGTGAAGAGCAAGAGGATAAGACGTGAAAGAATAGGACCTATCAAGTGTGACAGTGGAAAAGTGTGTATGGAACTGGAAGAAATAGCAGAGATACTTAATGAATACTTTACATCAGCATTCACTATGGAGAAGGACCTTGGTGATTGTAGTGTTGACTTCCAGCGGACTGAAAAGCTTAAGCATGTAGATATTAAGAAAGAGGATGTGCTGGAGCTTTTGGAAAGCATTAAGTTGGATAAGTCACCGGGACTGGATGAGATGTACCCCAGGCTACTGTGGAAGGCGAGGGAGGAGATTGCTGAGCCTCTGGCGATGATCTTTGCATCATCAATGGGGATGGGAGAGGTTCCAGAGGATTGGAGGGTTGTGGATGTTGTTCCCTTATTCAAGAAAGGGAATAGAGATAGCCCAGGAAATTATAGACCAGTGGGTCTTACTTCAGTGGTTGGTAAGTTGATGGAGAAGATCCTGAGAGGCAGGATTTATGAACACTTGGAGAGGTATGACCTCACTTGGAGTACTGTGGGCAGTTTTGGTCTCCTTATTTAAGAAAAGATGTGCTTACGTTGGAGAGGGTACAGAGAAGATTCACTAGAATGTTTCCGGGATTGAGAGGGATAACATATGAGGAACATTTGTCCACTTTTGGACTGTATTCCTTGGAGTTTAGAAGAATGAGGGGGGACCTCATCGAAACATTTCGAATGTTGAAAGGCATGGACAGAGTGGATGTGGCAAAGTTGTTTCCCATGATGGGAGAGTCTAGTACGAGAGGGCATGACTTAAGGATTGAAGGGCACCCGTTCAGAACAGAGATGCAAAGACATTTTTTTAGCCAGAGGGTGGTGAATCTATAGAATTTGTTGCCACGGGCAGCAGTGGAGGTCACGTCATTGGGTGTATTTAAGGCAGAGGTAGATAGGTATCTGAGTAGCCAGGGCATCAAATGTTATGGTGAGAAGGTGGGGTGGGGGGTGAACTAAATGGGAGAATAGATCAGCTCATGATAAAATGGCGGAGCAGATTCGATGGGCCGAATGGCCGACTTCTGCTCCTTTGTCTTATGGTTTTATAATATGATTAAGAATAGTCAGTATGGCTTTGTCAAGGGCAGGTTGTGCCTTACGAGCCTGATTGAATTTTTTGAGGATGTGGCTAAACGCATTGATGAAGGAAGACCAGTAGATGTAGTATATATGGATTTCAGCAAGGCATTTGATAAGGTACCCCATGCAGGGCTTATTGAGAAAGTAAGCAGGCATGGGATCCAAGTGGACATTTCTTTGTGGATCCAGAACTGGCTTGCACACAGAAGGCAAGGAGTAGTTGTAGATGGGTCATATTCTGCATGGAGGTCGGTGACCAGTGGTGTGCCTCAGGGATCTGTTCTGGGACTCTTACTTTTCGTGATTTTTAATAAATGACCTGGATGAGGAAGTGGAGGGATGGGTTAGTAAGTTTGCTGATGACACAAAGGTTGGGGGTGTTGTGGATAGTGTGTAGGGCTGTCAGAGGTTACAGCAGGACATTGATAGGATGCAAAACTAGGATGAGAAGTGGCAGATGGAGTTCAACCCAGATAAGTGTGAAGTGGTTCATTTTGGTAGGACAAATATGATGGCAGAATATAGTATTAATGGTAAGACTCTTGGCAGTGTGGAGGATCAGAGGGATCTTGGGGTCTGAGTCCATAGGACGCTCAAAGCAGCTGCGCAGGTTGACTCTGTGGTTAAGAAGGCATACAGTGTATTGGCCTTCATCAATCATACAATTGAATTTAGGAGCTGAGAGGTAATGTTGCAGCTATATGGGACCCTGGTCAGATCCCACTTGGAGCACTGTGCTCAGTTCTGGTCGCCTCACTACAGGAAGGATGTGGAAACCATAGAAAGGGTGCAGAGGAGATTTACAAGGATGTTGCCTGGATTGGGGAGCATGCCTTACGAGAATAGGTTGAGTGAACTTGGCCTTTTTTACTTGGAATGATGGAGGATGAGAGGTGACCTGATAGAGGTGTATAAGATGATGAGAGGCATTGACCATGTGGATAGTCAGCGGCTTTTTCCCAGGGCTGAAATAGCTGCCACAAGAGGACACAGGTTTAAGGTGCTTGGGAGTAGGTTCAGAGGAGATGTCAGGGTAAGTTTTTTATGCAACAAGTGGTGAATGCGTGGAGTGGGCTGCCGTCAACGGTGGTGGAGGCGGATACGATAGGGTCTTTTAAGAGACTTTTGGATAGGTACATGGAGCTTAGAAAAATAGAGGGCTATGGGTAACCCTAGTAATTTCTAAGGTAGGGACATGTTCGGCACAGCTTTGTGGGCCGAAGGGTCTGTATTGTGCTGTAGGCTTTGTTTCTATGTTTCTATCTCATGTTCCCATTAATTAGGGTGTGTTTGTCCCTAGTCCTTTATATTTCTCCAGGTTCTTCCCTTCCTCAATTGCTCCCAGCATAGGAAGCAAAGGACTAAATGCTGGTAATTGGTAAAGATGCATACTCAATGTTAGGTATGGATTTGTTGGGTGAAAGATCCTCCTTTTCTCCTATATGAACCTATTCTTATTCTCTCAGATTATTGTCTTCTTCATTCTCATTCACACTGCTATCTCGCTTTCTGTCTTTCATAGAACATAGAAAACTTACAACACAATACAGGTCCTTCGGCTCACAAAACTGTGCCGAACATATCCTTACCTTAGAAATTACCTAGGGTTACCCATAGCCCTCTATTTTTTAAGCTCCATGTACCTGTGCAGGAGTCTCTTAAAAAACCCTATCGTATCCACCTCCACCACCGTCGCCAGCAGCCCACTCCACGCACTCACCACTCTTTGGATAAAAAACTTACCCCTGATATCTCCTCTGTACCTGCTTCCAAGCACCTTAAAACTATGCCCTCTCATGCTAGCCATTTTAGCCCTGGGAAAAAGCCTCTGACTCTCATTTTTTCTCTTTCTCCTTACCTGTTTATTTTGCTTCTAGCTCCTCTTGTTTCATTGTTTGTTTTTATCTTCATCTTTCTCCTTCTTATTTTTCCTGTTTTTTCACATATTTTTAGAGTCATAGAGTCATGGAGCCATAGGAAAGGACTGCACAGAAACAGCCTTTTGGCCCATCTAGCCCATGAAAAACCCATTAAAACTGCCTATTCCCATTGGCCCCCATTGGGACTATAGACCTTCATACCCCTAGCATTCATGTACTTATCCAAACTTCACTTAAATGTTGAAATTGAGCTTCCATGCACCACTTGTGCTGACAGCTCCTACCACATTCTCATGATCCTTTGAGTGAAGAAGTTTCCCCTCATGTTCCCTTTAAACATTTTACCTTTCACCTTTAACCTATGACCTCTGTTTCTAGTCCCACCCAACCTCAGTGGAAATATCTTGCTTTCATTTACTCTATCTATATCCCTCAACTTTGTATACCTCTAGCAAATCTCTCAATCATCAACATTTCTTTTGCTTCTGTTTCCCAATGTATCGCTAATTTTGAGCACCTTTAACTTTTATATGGGCAATCCCACCTGGCCGTCAATAAGAGACAGTGATAATCATTATCAGTAACTCTTTGGAAAGAAAGGAACACAACTGCTCAGTTGTTGGCAAGGTGTGAAACTTGAGTGACAAATGCAAAGGAGACTTTGTGTCACAATGTTGTAAATTTAATTGGGAGTTGAATTTAATCAGCAAAACATCTGATGTGTGGTTCAGTTGGTAGCACCTTAAAGCTTTGTTGAATATAACAGTGAAGCATACTTCCTAGTAAAGAGGCTTGCTGAGGACCCTGGATATACTACCAGTTTTAAAGGCTGTCTCCTTTTATTGCTCTCTCAGAAGTTGGACGTAACTGAACTAAACAACTATGATTTTCACCATGCTCCTGTAGGAGATCCCTCTGCAATTGATTTCAGAAGGTATTGCAAGGGACTGATAGGGGAGTATTTCCACTGATGCTATGATTCAAGTTTTGGTGTTAGAAAAGAAGTTAGAACCAAAACTCACAGGTTATGAAGCCCGTCTACACACAGAGCCAGTGACTTGGAATTCCACTGTAGATGACACTCAGCATTATGCCAGTTGAATATTTTAAATCAGCGATTCCTTGCCAAAGATATTAAAGGACAAGTCAAAAAAAAACATGGGCACATGACATTAGGTTGAGGATCAGCTACCTCATTGAAAAAGTAAATCACCTGTTCCTCTTCCTACATTGTTATGCATCCAGGTGGAAAATTTGCTTTAACCTTCAGGAATATGGAAGTAGCTGCTTATGATACAGCTTGCTTGAAAAAGTGCCAGCAATTTTGTTAAAACGGACCGTTGTTTGTGCTTGAAATTGGATTTTGAGGTCTAATGCCAAGGCAGGGTAGCAGCGTTTGTCTGTTATCTGACCCAGTGGTGCTTGATTCTAAAACTGGAATGATGAGCCAGCATTGACGTCCCTTTCTTTGATGAGAATTTTAAAAGAAATAGAACCTTCAGCAAAACTGCATCTGTTGCTTTATTCACTCCCAACACCAACCACAATAAATATCTCTTCAGGCCTGCCTCAAGAATGCCGCTGTCTAGAAGGTAAAATTTGGCAGTGATTAATTATATACGGTGCAGGGGGCAGTAACTGTGATAATTGTGATAATGAGTGGATAATTAGGCAATGCTTCATGCTTGTATGAAGAATCCTGCACAAAGACCAAGCTTTCATTGGCTACCCCATTGAAAATTACATTATTATCTGAAATGTAGTGTTCAAAAGAGCGTTGGCAGTATAATCAGCAAACCAATTGGATAAATCCTTCAAATGTAAACATTTGCAGGGATATGAGGAAGTGGGACAAATAGGTTAGGTTAAGGTCTTAGCCTGCAGATGCTGGTAATTGGAATGTGTAGATGGGTTCCCAAGAGAATGCCGATGCTGAAATCTGGAGCAATAGGCGGCTGGAGAAACTCAATGGGTTAAGCACCACCTGTAGGGGGAAAGGAATTGTCAATATTTCGGGTCAAAATCCTGCATTTGTACTCAGCTGGGTGTAGACAGTAACTGATGGACATGATAGGCCAAAGAGCCTTTCTCTGTGCTGTATCTCTGCACAGCTAAAAATCTGGTAAATCGTTAAATTGTTTTATTATTGTCACGTGGACTGAGGTACAGTGAAAAAATCTGTTTTGCATGTTTTCCATACAGATCATTTCAGCACATAATTCAAAGAGATTGAAGGATAAGGTTGCAGGGTGACAAAACGTGGCAGGAGCACTTGGAACTAAAAACTAATCCCTACTGGGAGAAAACAGCACCTGTTCTTTCCACATATCTATAGAAATTAGTCAGAATCTTTGGTGACATACTCAAACTCCAAACAAAGCAGAGCCACTAAAGTGCCTTCTCTGTGATTGCGGCAATGTGCTGGGCCCAGGATAGATTCTTCAAGATGTTGACGCTCAGGGACTTGAGGCTGCTCACCATTTTCACTGCTAACCTCTCAATGTGGACTGGTCTGTGTTTGCCTGAATTTCTCTTTGAAGTCCAGAATCAATTCCTTGGTGTTTTCAAATACACTTTGTAGAGAACCTGCTGGAGATAGTAGAAGACCCCATTGTTACAACAGGAATACAGCAAATGCAGTCTCTCTTGCTCTCCACTCAGCCTTGAGCATCTGGATAACTGTAATACATATGTCAACCTGTTGTTTATTAATTACAGCTTAGCATTCAAAACTATTGACCCCGTCCCCCCCCAGTACTAATCACAACCTGGGCCTATCTATTTCCCTCTGCAACTGGAGCCTTAAGTTCCTCATTAGGAACCCACAGTCACTGTAGATCAGTAATATCATCTGCTCCTCACTGATAATAAATACAGACAGACCTCGAGGATGCGTGCTTAGTCCACTACTCTGCTCTCTCTGCACACATGACTGTCTGGTTTGGCACAACTCAAATATTATCTATAAACTTGCCAGTGACATCACTGTTGTTGGCAGAATCTCAGACAACAACAAGGAGGTGAGCAGGAGTGAAAAGATCAGCTAGTTGAGTGGTGTCACAGTAACATTGAACTCAACATCAGCAAGATGAAGGAATTGCTTGTGGGAAGGGTGAATCAAGGGAACACATATCAATTTTTATGGAAGGTTTAGTAGTGGAAATGGTGAGTGGCTTCAGATTCCTGTGGGTCAACATCTCAGAGGATCGATCCTCGGCCCAACACATTGATGCAATTATGAAGAAAGTATGACAGCAGCTATACTTCATTAGGAATTTGATGAGATTGGTATGTCACCAAAGACTTTGCTGATTTTCTATAGATGTACTATGGAGACCATTCTGACTGGTTACATCACCAACTGGTATGGAGGTCCAATGCACAGGATCTAAAGAAGCTGCAGAAGGTTGTAGACTCAGGCCACAATCCTCCCCATGATCAAAGATATCTTCGAAATGCAGTGCCTCAGGAAGGAGGCAATCATTATCAATGACCCTCCCCATCTGGGACATGTCCTCTTCTGACACTCAACATTTTAGCAAACAGCTTCTTCCCCTCTGCCATCAAATTTCTGAATGTGTCATGAACCCATGAAAACTACCTTGTTATTCATCTTTTGCATATTTATTTAGTTACTTAGTTGCTTGTATGTAACTTCTAGTAATTCATATATATTTGCATTGTACTTGACCCACAAAACAACAAATTTCACCTGCAAAATCAAGAGAAAATCTGCAGATGTCAGAAATCTAGAGCAAAACACTCAAAATGCTGGAGGAACTCAGCAGGCCAAGCAGCATCTATGGAAACAAATACAGTCAATGTTTCAGGCTGAGACCCTTCATCAGGACTGGAGAAAACAGATGAGAAGTCAGAATAAGAAGGTGGGGGGGGGGTGGGGAAGGAAGAAATACAAAGTAGTAGGTGATAGGTGAAACTGAGAGGGGGGAGGGGTGAAGTGGAGAGCTGAGAAGTCGATTGGTGAAAGAGACAGAGGGCTGGAGAAGGGGGATAGGTGAGGACAAAAGGCCATGGAAGACAGGGAAGGGGCGCTACATCAATTTGCATACCAACTTCCCCATACTCAGCCCTATCGCTCTAGTTCCATCCCCCTGCCAAATCAATTTAAACACTCCCCCAACTGCTCTAGCAACCTGCCCACAGGAAATTGGTCCCCCTTGGGTTTAGGTGTAACCTATCATTTTTATACAGGTCATACCTTCTCTAGAAGAGATCCTAAACAGCAGAAATCTGAAACCCTGTCCCCTGCACCACTTCCTCAGCCACTCATTCATCTGTACCATCTTCCTATTCCTGCTCTGACTAGCAATTAGCACTGGGAGTAATTCAGAGATACTACCTTGGAGGTCCTGTCCTTCAGCCTTTTCCTTAACTCTCCATGCTTACCACACAGGGCCTCGTCCCACTTTCTACCTGTATCACCAGTGCCAATGTGCATTGCGACCTCTGGCCTCTCATTCTCCTTCTGGAGAATCTTCTGAGACATCCTGAACCTAATACTTAGGAGACAACACACTGACTGTACCCCTAACTACCAAGTCTCCTATCACTGACTTTACCCTTCCCTGCGGAGCCTCAGAACTGGCCACAGTGCCACTGGCCTGGATGCTGTTGTTGCACACTGATAGATCATCCACCCAGCAGCATACTTGTTGCTGAGGGGAATGGCCACTGAATGTTTACTCCCTTTACTACTCCTGGTGGCATCTATCTACTATCTGAAGCCTACAATCTCAGTGTGATCACCTCAGTAAAAGATTTATCTATGAAGTTTTCAACTTCGTGGATGGTCTTGAGCGCGTCCAGATTCAACTCCAGTTCTTTGACATCGTCAATCAGGAACTGAAATTGGGTGCACTTCCTGCAGATGCAATCATCAGGAAGACTGTTCAGTACACTGAAACCCCATATCTTAAAGGAGGAGTATTCCACTGCCTGAACTACCACCTTGCCTACAGTTGTCATGCCTCTAACTTCTCAAACTTAAGTTCTTGCCAAAGCCTGATCACTCTAAAACTGTCCACTCCAATGATGGCCAGATGTCCATCAGATACAATTGTGAATATAACACCACCAACACTATAAAACCACCACCTGGACATTAACACAGAACTTGCAGCTGAATTGTGCTAGCAATATGACAAGTAATACTTCTACCAGTATTATCTAGGATTCTAAGTTCCATTCTCCATTCTATTTGCTTTTGCTTGCTTACTTATATTGAAATTTAATTTATGAAATCCCAACTCATCCTCTGCATTTCAGACCCTGTTGTGCAAAAGAACTAAAACTGGACTCTGGAGCAAAGGCAGGCGTCAGCTTCTGAATCAGTAGGTCACGGATCTGATTCAGAATCCAGGCAGACACTTCGACGCAGCCCTGAGGGGGAGTTGCTTTGTCAGAGCTGCTGCCTTCCTGGAAATTTGCTGCTTTACAACTCTATCTACAAAGTGCATGTCAATTAGCAACTTGTAAGGGAATGTTCGATGCTTCATCTATGAGGAGGAAACTATCAGAAATGATTGGGAACAGTTGCTGCTCAAATGTCATTCATGGCAAATTTTCCTTTCAGCACAGAGCAAGTTATACTTTCCAGATTCATGTATTCCCTAAAGCGTTTCGGCCTCTGTTTAATTGCACTACTCTTGCATCTGTGAAAGTACCAGGTTAGCCCAAGGTCTGAAAAATATTGTTTAGAGAAGACTGAATTCCACAGCTGATGAGAGTCAAAAATTAAATTAATAATGTCCAATTGCAGCTAAGGTGAAAGTTAGTCAGTGTGAAGGATAAGATATCAGTTATCTTGCCATCATCAGTCATTTTAAGTAATTATTTATTATTGTTGTTCAATCTCATCTTGTGTATAAAATTAAGTTGAAAGAAGTTTCAATTTTTATGGCCTTATAATGGGATTTGACACAATGGTTAATCCACTAGATTAGTTCATTCCCTCACCTTGTTGCACCTTCCTACATGAATCAACTCAGACTGCCTTTAATTCACAATCATTTGCTAATTTCCTGTCCAACAGTTCAGACGTTCTAACTTACTGCAGTCAAAAACATCGCTTTTCACTGTCAATTTTTATATCTTTCTTTTCTGGATCTCCATGCAATTTGGCATAAATGATGTTGATACCGGTTTATGATTGTCACATACACTGAGATACAGTGAAAAAACTCTGGTTGCATGCCTCCATTTTAGATAATGCCGTACCTAAGGTAACAAAAAGGAAAACAGAATGCAGAATATAGTGTCACATTTAGATAATATGTTGTCCAGGCAGACAGATAAAGTGTACAGGCCATGATAAGGAAGGCAATCAAGAATTCAACTTTAGCATATGAGAGGGCTACTCAAGATACTAGTAACAATGGTGTAGAAATTGTCTTTGAGTCTGTTGGTATGTATTTTTAAGCTTCCGTATCCACTGTCCAGTGGGAAAGGGGAGAAAACGTAATGGGAGAGGGGAGTAGACAGAATGGCCAGGGTGGGAAGGACCATTAATTATGTAGACTACTTTCCTGAGAAAGTGATTAATACAGACAGGGTCAATGGAATGAAAGCTAGTTTTCAAATTGTGCTCACAATTCTTGATTTGATTCTGTAAGTTTGGCAGGATCATAAGCAGCACAGGAAGGAAATGAAAGTATGCAGATGTGATGGAAGCAGGTTCCATTATAGTCTTCATGAGGGAAATATGGTGGAGAAGAATTTGGGAAGTTGCAGAGAAATGAGTTACACTGGCAAAGAGCCAACAAAAGCAAGATGGGCCAAATGGCTGTTTCTGTGCTGCAATCATTTTATGATGCTATGGTTCTATTCATAGATGGAGCAATGGGTTTGACTGTTAATCACAGAAGAGTAGGAAGATGATGTTACGACAACAATGATGAGCAAATAAAATGAAACAATAAGTACAGAAGCTGGAAATCTGAAATAAAAATGTCAATGGTGGAAATACTCAGCTGGTCAGGCAATAACTCTGGAGTGAGAAACAAATTTCAGTGTCAATACCCTTTATCAGAGGTGGGAATAAAAGCAAACAAATTAGTTTTAGGTAGCAGAGAAGATGGGTTAAGGATGGATAGGTAGAACAAAGGTAATATCTCTGATAAGCAACACTCCAAACATGATGGAGGAACTCAGCAGGTCGGGCAGCATCCATGGAAATGATCGGTCAATGTTTCGGGCCAGAACCCTTCATCAGGACTGAAGACGGAAGGGGCAGAGGCCCTATAAAGAAGGTGGGGGGGGGGGAGGGTGGGAAGGAGAAGGCTGGTAGGTGT